>NC_141007.1:23505647-24088011 GCF_052327205.1 Somniosus microcephalus
AAATCTCCCCGACTGAACAATGTTCAATCCTTCCAACTTTTGAGGGTAGAAATTCTGTATTTTGAAGTGCAGTAAATTCAGTACTCCAGACTTTTCTTTCAATGCAGATGAATGCTCACAAACAACATTCAGACGTGGTGCAAAAATATTTTATTGCTAACATATGCAAAGTTAGGTGGTGTGGTATTTACTGTGTATTTACAATCACAGACAGCAGTTTCTATGACTGGGAAGGGGAGCAAATTCAGCACATTTAAATAAATACAGGGGCCTGCCACTGGCAGAAGCTACAAAGCTACCCAATATCCCCCTCTCGCGCTCTCTCTCTCTCACACACACAGCAAGATGACACCCTTTCTGCACATACAGGAAAAAAAGTACCAACGTCTTCAGGTCCTACAGTTTATTGATTTTTTTTTTATTTTCTGAGAAACAGTATCCCTTTGGTGCGTCAGCGAGACTGGAATATGAAACTATCAATCAAAACGACACAAACACGCTCCTTCACATCACTCCGGCTTGTCGTTTTCAAGGTAGTGTAAGCACATTTACTCAAACAACATACCATTTGTACCAAGTAAATCAGCTACAGTTACTTGCATTACATCTGCAGTGGATTCTTCTTTGAAGCATCGACTGTTGTTAAAAGGTGAACTTGAAGAGCTCCATTGTTTCCTACAACATTAAATTGTAACTAAGCACAAATTGTGAGGTTACACGCTTGTTTTCACCTGCCCACTGTGTTCTGGTAGTCATTCAGCTGTTTTTCAATGCCAATACTTCACTTTAACTTTACAAAGTCACTTGATTAATACACAGAATGCAATATAGATCTTGGTGTGCTTGTTTTGCACAGAACGACCAACGGTGGCAGAACAAGAAGGAAATAGCAAGTGCTGATCAAAAGCTAGATTAGTTAGGCTTTTGGTTCAAAATCTGAATATAGATTAGTGTCAATAAAATATTAACAGTACAAGTTGTTTGCTTGCTTATATTTTTGTCATATTCTGGCAGCACTGTTAAAACTTCACAGTCCACAGAGTCACTTTAGTACAGATATAGGTTCACTAGCAGCTGTAGAAATGGCACGATTAACAGTATCAAAATGAATAAAGCTTCAAAACCACTGCCAACCTTTCTCGTCTAAAAAAAGTTTTAAAAGTTCCGAAGTTTAGTTACAGCCCTAATTAATGGGCTTACAAAAAAAAACGCAAAACAGAATTATTATGGAAGGTTGTGACAATTTTAATAAGATTTGTTTCGTGTGTGCGGCGGGGGGGGGGGGGGAGAATGGGGGTAAGAGAGGGTATTTTGCAGACCAGGAAAATGGGACACTGCGTCTAACTTGTACCTTCTGCTCCAAGTATTCAACATCCAGATCAAGCTTCAACTTTCAGTCCAATAAACAAAAATGAAAATACACAAGCATCCCTCTCTTGTGGTTATATACAAGTAGTGTCTTTCATACTTTTTGTTTCTAAAAAGGATTTCCCATTTGTTTACACGGTAGCTTATACAGCAGTGTATATAAATCAGCTTTACAGACTATGTGAGGGACAACAAAAACCCCAAACATCGAAACAAAACAAAAAAGCTAATCCCTATGTAGTATTTACAGTAAGAGATCGCAATAAGACTAGTCGCAGCATCTGCAGTGCATGGAACTTAAAGTAAATGCTATAACTTTACAATAATAATCTAAGGGAAAATAGGTGTGTGTGGGTTGTGTGTGTGTGTTTTTTTTTTTTTAAATACAGCTTGTATATCACAGCTGCAGCAACCCCAAAGCTCACATCAGAGGTCATCTTTGAGCTGCGATTCTCTGCAGGGGCAGGTGCTTGTCTCATACATGCAAAGGAGCTCTTAAAATTCTTTCGTCTCCTTATTTTCAAATAGATGAAACCTCTGTTGAACAGTAAGTCCTTCTTTGAGGCTCTGTGAAAGGAAGGCAGGAAAAACAACCATCAGTGCAGCACTCAATCAGACCAAGCCATAAAACTGGGATAATCAATACTTTCACTCTATTACACTACTCAATTACACTTTGCTTAGCAACAGGATTAAAGGTAGACAAAAATCACATGTTTAAAGGTTAATCAATAATTTGCTTTAAAATGCCAACAAAGTACAAATTCTTTGCAACTTGTAACTGTTCTCACCAATGCTCTCCGTTTCTAACTACAGTATGCAACTTTATTGACCAATTCTTCAACTCTCTCGACTCCACGGTTTCTAATTGTAGTCCTGACGTCTGTTTTGACCAATTCAAAGATATGAAGTGCTTGCATCAATAGCATCAAAACAACACGGTTTTGGTGGACTCTCTACAATACATTTTACTACAAACATATTAGATTCATGGTTTTGTAATTTTAACAAAATATGCCAGATTATGAGGTTTCAGAAGTCAGTTCACCTGAATTATGAAATCACGTAGGCTGACAAGATGACTAACAATTGGTAACACAAAACAATGGTTGAATTTCACAAGTGACAGATGTCTACATACTGTAAATGTCTAATGAAATACTGTAGAAAAATAACTGTCATCTGGATTATGTAGTGCATATAACTCACCTTATACAGACAATACAACAGGGTTATTTTGTGGATTAAACGATAGACTGAGTATTCAGTGAATAGTCAGCTATAATACCATACATGCATATATTCAGGCACAGCAAGGACAACACATTAAAAGCTGCAATTAAAACAGGCACCACACAACTGCAACAACATTAGCAACATGGTTTTGGTTGGTAATGGCCCATTTCACGCACAAACTCAAGGTTCAATTTCTTTGCTACTCTGCAGGACACATTATCCAAACTAACTTGATTCACTTTCACACCACAGGGTTGGACACAAGGTTAGCTGTACTTCCAGATCTGTAATATGGCACCCGGGGAGAAAGTTCAGTGTTAATCAAACCGAAGAAAAGGTTTATGAAGGTGATGTGTCCTTGGGTAAGAGAGGTTGGTACTGAAGAAATTAAATGTTTTCCCACTTTTTGCTCACAATAACAGCAGAACACTAATGTCACAAAGATCAATAGCAGGTTTGATGCAAGATGAAGCTTCTTCGACAATAACCCAATATGCCTCAATTCTGAACCTTGAACCTTCGCCCACTATATCAGAACGTCATTTCAACTTCCTACATCAGCAATCCTTGTGACGACTTTGAGTGAAATTGCCCATTTATGACCAATTGAGACTGCTCAAACTGCAAGAGAGGATGAGATTCCATCTGAGCTAAATTCAGGTCACAGAAATTTTCAAAAAATGACATTTTAACCCATCGCACCACCCAATCTTCTGGCTGATTTAATTGGGTGGGTTGTTAAAACACTGATGTCACAAATACTGTTAACATCTACCAACAAAGTTTAAGTATGGCAAACATCTGCTTGAATTTCAGAAAACATATGTGGCTTGGTGCAGTCAATTATTACAAGACGCTAATTCTCAATCATGTTAACTGGGCTCTCTGTAGCAGTCTCAGTAACATAGCTTTAGCATCCTGATGACATAATGATGCCACTAGCACACTTTAGCTTCCTCACTGATTTTAAGGTAGAACCAAATTATTTCAAAAGTAGACCTAGCTACTGTACGGATTATTATAACAATGAGAAGACAAAGCCCTTGTTAACTTGCTGGAGAGGAGATTTCTTTGTTCACAGGAAACACAGCCGGCAACCCTCCCACATTTAGCACCAGTTAGGCTGTCCCAGTCTCGAGAAGTCTAGGCTACTGATGTGTAGAATGGCTGGTCAGTAATCTAACCATTACTTAAGCTGCAGTTTTGCGGTACAAGCCAATAAATGTTAAGACAACATGAATGGAAATCTTCTATTGATAAACTGGGTGATGCTCAGCAAAGTGGAACATTCTGCATCAGCCATGGACACACAGTGCAAGACGTTTAATTCGCAGCACAGTTTTGAATAAGCATGCACAAACAAAACACTGAAGTTTTAATATTCATACACCCATAGTTTACAATAATTGCGGCACTGATTTGCCAAACCAGTGGAAATGGACAACATAGAAAGGAAACATAAAAGAAACAGAGAGGCCAGGCGAATATACTAAACCTCTGATGCTGTTGTTAGGTCAACACATGACTTTGGCTATTGTGACCTATCTTAGGGACATTGGAACACAGGAATAGGAGCAGGCCATTCAGCCCCTTGAGCCTATTCTGCCATTCAATGAGATCATGGCTGATCTGATCTGTATCCTAACTCCATCCAGCACTCTTGGCTCCATATCCCTTAATACCCTCGGCTAGCAAAAATCTATCAATATCAGATTTAAAATTATTTGAGCTAGCATCTACCGCTTTTTGTGGGAGTTTACCACACTTCCCCCTACTGTTTGAAATAGCTTCCAATCAAAGACAGAAATGAAGGAATTTCTACTTAGATTCCCACAATTATTCTCCCAGTATTCGACCCGCTACACGAGCTGCAGAGCTCTACATTTTGAATCATGCCAATTATTGGGACAGATGTTGGTACACTGCTGTATCTCTGCATTGTGACACTATCAAATGGTTGGTAAAGCTGTTGTGCAGAAATCAAACAAGTTTTATATAAATTTAGAATCTCAGGTTCATCTTACTCTGTAAAAATGTGCCTGCAGACACAGCAATGAGAGATTTAATTCCACACAGGCCAAAGCAGAGTCCAGGAAACAAACCCAGACAGATCCCAGTGCATGTCCACACATAAAAACAGCCCAACTCCCACAGTGACATGCCTTCACTCAGTGACAATAACCAATGGTGGTTTACCTAAAGGGAAGGTGTCAATCATCAAGCAGCTCTAGCTGTCCCATGCCAGCTCTTTACTCACAGACTAAAGGACGACGAAGGGGAGCAAAATGGAATAAGGAAGGTTAGAAAGCAACGCATCACTGTTAACCCATGAACCACAGACTAAGATTTCTGGCTGGATTCTTCCCAGCGCTAAATAGGGTATCTCAAGGGGTGGTCTACGAAAAGTACTGAGATACAGAGTAGGCTATGATGGTTCCTCCATGCAAGCTGATCCGAGTGCCTTTACTCTCTTCCTTCATCAACAAAAATGGCTCAAATTATATATTTTTTTAGTGCTAAAATAAACACTTTTCCTTTGCTCCCACTCCTTTTCAGTGATCTCACATTCTACCTCCAAGGGACTGGTCAGCAGATTGCTCCACATCATTGATAGTACAGTGTACATCTAAGCTGGGATAGATAGTCTTGGGACTGACCTCAGAATGGGTAAACATGTCATTTCCAACTTAGCTTTGATGGGTCTTTGGAAGGTGCACTAGCCCTACAAAAACTGCATGTTTTTAAAATGTTCCATCGTTCTTTTCTTTTTGTTTTTAAATCCCCCAGCCTAGTGTGCAACGCCACACAAGAGGCAGGCAATCTGACCCCCCTGATTTTCCCAATGCAGCTCTGTAACTGGCTACGGTTGAAGTTGTCGGTTTAGCTCTCAGGTGACTCCCGTTAATTTTCCCTGCACTTTTGTGATGATGCTGCTGGCTGTCTAACCAGATCAGAGATTCCCTACTTGGGGAATCATGCCTATTACTGGGGCTATTTTAGATAGTGCACCTTTTCAAAAATGGCACTTCACTTTTTTCACAATTTCTTTTAAAGCTATGCTAGTATCAGAGGGCAACCAGCCCTTATCCCCAGTAGGCAGTCACCGTATCCCCTCGAGGGAATCACACCTTCAGTAGGGGAGGGGAGAGGGAAGGAGAAAATTGGAAAAAAGGGGATTTTCATTTTTAGACTGTGAAACCTCCCTCCCAAATAGGGCAGTGGTTGCAATAAAAAAAGACATCAGTGAGAAGAATTTTTTTTTTAACCTCAGCTGGCTTTATCATACTAAGTTTCTCTACATTTGGACTATTACTACAAATAATATAAAACTAAAGGGATTTACTAGCCAAAAACTGTACCTGGTCACAGTTGTGATTAGCCTGGAATGGCAAATTATTTTAAGTGTTATATAAACTCAACACTCCACCTCAAAGATCAGCTTTGCATGGGAACAGTTTAGGATAATTAGCATATGTTCACAAATAAAATAAATAAATGATACACAACCTGACTTGGTGGTTTACCATACAATAAAGTACTCAAAAATGTGAAGACATATAACCCGCAGGACAAATCAGTAGTGCAGGGCTGCTTCATGTACACTTTAAAAAAAAACTATGCACCAAGTCAAGTCATGCATTCGTTTTATACCACAGGTGGGATTTGTGTGTGTGCATTTGCATGAACTAGAAGTCTTCTTATGATGGCACGTACCATCAGAAAGGCTGAAGCACCATGTTCTACCCCCCACCCAGTTTTCTTCCCCTTCTCCCAAGAGAGGCTGGGGTATGGTTTCATGGATGCCTGCAGCTCTCTGGTACCTCACCCAAGTGGCCATTTCCATGTGAGAGCTGATACTCACCGAGTGCCAGCAGGCTCTTTTACCACAGGTGCTAAGAGTCACAGTCCGATCCCATTCCTCACCCAATGTCCATACGTGTGCACTTTCTGGCAGAGGCCACTGATGGCTACATGATTGGGAATCCTGGCTTTTCCCCCCCCCCCCCCACCATTCCCTACACCAGGAGTGGTTATGCTAATTTCAATGCCCTTTCGGCCACTTTCATACACTAAGCCAAAGGGGTGTCAGGAGCACAGGATTGTGTGGTTGTGGGCTGAATTTGGGGATTATAGATCACAATATGCACAAGCTACATTTGAGGTATCCATTTCTCATCTGCACTCGTCAGATGTTTGAATACCTCACCGCTATAGGTGGTGCTTGTGCGTGATTTGAAAACAATCCGGATGGTGAAATAACTATAATCTCCCCCGTGTCCACAACTGGGGTATAAAACTCATTTAACAGAGCACATCAAAGTTTTCAGGAACTACACAAAGCACCTAGTTTCCTTCAATTTAAATGTCCAGCAGGTTTATTTCTATCTTGGATTAAATTTAAAATGTTATTTTAGATTGGGTTATAGGCAAAGGGGAGTTTAGTTTTCTAGGCCAGTTCCAGTAATTTGAAATTAAGTTCTGCAAGAAGCATAATGGGTTTATTTATAAATGTGTAGATTGCCTCTTCTCCATGAAGAGCTTACCTGTATAATGGAGACTGAACGCCTTAATGTAATCCTCTGTGGTCCATACTAGACTGTAGCAACTGCTACACTACCAGCCGCTGAGCTGGTTTATTATGTGGGAAAATGAAAGGATGCTTGACAGAATATCAATGATAGTATTAGCAAATATACTGAAGCACTCGAGTTTAGTAGTGTTGCTTCAGGCTAAGCCGCAGGAGAGAGAATGGATACTGCAAATGTCGAAGAAACCAGAGCTTACCTTTGACCTCGATGTCCGATCCGCTCGTTTTGCTGCAGCTGCCATCTTTAGGATATCCGGATTACTTTTTGATTTCATTATATCTGAGAAAAAAATGTATTTAATAATTTTTTTTTTTTTTTTTTTTTAAATTGGCTTCACGTTGGCGCCAAGATTTAATTTCAAGGACTTAAGTTCAAAGCCACTTGTATACATCAAATTGTTCCCACCGCCACAAAACGTGCTTATAACCAATTTAACACGAAAGGCTGCTGGACCGGATAGCATCCCTGGACGAGTACTCAAGGAATGTGCTGATCAGCTGGCTGATGTCTTCACCGCCATCTTCAATCTGTCATTGGCCCAGGCAGTAGTCCCTACATGCTTCAAGACCGCTACCATTATTCCTGTGCCAAAACAAACGGCTGTGACATGCCTGAACGACTATCGACCTGTCGCACTCACACCCATCATAATGAAGTGTTGAGAGAGACTGGTCCTGGCTCACATCAAAGCCAGTGTTCCCGCCTCTCTTGACCAACACCAGTTTGCCTATCGTGCAAACAGATCAACGGAGGATGCAATCACAACTGCTCTACACTGAATCACTTAGATGGTAAAGAGACCCACATCAGAATGCTGTTCATAGACTACAGCTCAGCATTCAACACTATCGTCCCCAACAAGCTGGCCACCAAACTCCACACTCTTGGCCTGAACACTTCCCTCTGCAACTGGACCCTGGACTTCCTGACAAACAGACCCCAGTCTGTCAAATTAGGTAACCACACCTCCCCCCCCCCCCCCCACTGACCCTGAACACGGGGGCCCCACAAGGATGTGTGCTGAGCCCCCTCCTCTACTCCCTCTTCACCCACAACTGTGTGGCTGTTCATGGTTCCAACACCATCATCAAGTTTGCGGATGATACCACAGTAGTAGGCCAGATCACCAACAACGATGAGTCAGCCTACAGGGAGGAGGTCCAGCATCTCGTGAAGTGGTGCGCCGATAACAACCTGGCCCTGAACATCAAGAAAACCAAAGAAATCATTGTGGAATTCAGGAAGTCTAAAGGCGGAAGTCACACCCCCATCCACATCAATGGGGCTGTGGTGGAAAGGGTGGACAGCTTTAAGTTCCTCGGAGTCCACATCACGGAAGACCTCTCCTGGTCCCTCAATACCTCCTCTCTGGTGAAGAAGGCCCAGCAGCGCCTATATTTCCTAAGGAGGCTGAAGGGATGTAACCTGTCACCCCTGATCCTCTAACTTTTACCGCTGCACAATAGAGAGCATCCTGACAAACTGTATCACAGTATGGTATGGCAGCTGTAGCTACTATGGCCAGAAAGCCCTGCAGCGGGTAGTCAAAACTGCCCAACGCATTACTGGCACCCGGCTACTGACCATAGAGCACATATACCAGAAACGCTGTTTACGGAGGTCACGGACCATCATCAAAGACCCTACCCACCCCAGCCACAGTCTGTTCGCCCTCCTGCCATCTGGGAGATGCTACAGATGCATTCGCACCCGTACGACCAGATTTAGGAACAGCTTCTTTCCCAGGGCTGTCATCCTACTGAACTCCACAAATAAACTCTAAAGCCTGCACATCTGCCAATGCACTTTATTATGGTTATGTTTATGTTAATGTATTACAAGCCAAATGTATGTTGAATGTTTAAATGTCTTAATCTAAATGTACACTCTCGGGAGCCGCAAGCCTACATTTCGTTGTACTGCACTTGTGCACTAACAATGACAATAAAGTTGATTATTATTATTTCATTGTACCAGCCACAATGATGGCAGCACTTCCTCCACGGTCCTTGGCACAGGTGAAACACCTCGACAACTTTAGAGATTTAATGAACACGGAGTCTTCTTTCTGAATAGTGTAACTCTATGGAGGAGCTAATGTAAAGGGAGCATTTTTAATGTAGAGCATTTTTAAGAGTATTCCCAAGTCTATAGTTGCAAAAAGTAAATGAATATTTTCTAACTTGCAGTAATTATCAACGAATCTGTAACCAAATTCCCCTTCCCAGATGCATTTTCTCCTTTTTACCCCATTTCTCCTGAAGGCAGTGATGCATGTTGGAATGTTTTCATGGGCACGGGAGCCCTCCAAAAGCCCAGCCATTCATCAAGTTCAAGCCTCGACAGTGAGTGGCAACAGGCTATTTGATTTGAAGGTACATCCTGCCCTCGCCAGCAGAGGTCACTGCATGGCAATGAAGAATAGGAAGCAAGAAAACTTTTCCTCTTCCCTAGCGCTGAGCGCCGAGATCAGTCACAGAGCACCCAGCATCACTCCAGCTGAGATCTGTTCAGTCAGTATAAATTGGGATCAAATCCGGAGCCTTTTTGGCTTGTAGTTTTTTGAAACAAGAAGAAATCGTTGCATTATTCAAGATGTGAAATCAGTTGGGCTCCTAGAAGCTTCAATTAAAATAAAACCACGCGCAATGCATACTCCAGTATCACAAGATAGGTCCAGATGAAGACTCTTCAGCCCATATGACTTAATTCTCCCAGAATAGCAGACCTTCTGTCTTCCCACTACAGCATCCAGCTATCTCTTAAAGGAGTCCAGTGTTCTGGTCCCAACCACCCTTCTTGAAGGTTGATCCCAAGATTACCCATTGCATAAAGGAGTACATAAAGAGATAGTTCTTCACCAGTACAAAGCAGAGTCTACTTAAATCAGTAAAATTATATGGGCTATTATTTCCCATTCCTGTGTTTGCTGTACCGTATCTGCTGTGCTCCGTTTCATCCATGGGCTGTTCTCCCAATGCTTCCTGTGCCAGCTGGAGCTGCTCTTTTAGTCGGTTTACGTCACGCTCTGATTTAGCCTTTACAATACTTAGCTCTGTGTAGATGTCCTTATACTTGTCTGCAGCGTATTTTTTATCCTGAAGAAACAAATGCACTCGTTGCAGAATTGACAATCATTTACAAAAAGAGAGTACACCCTGAATGAGCAGATTACTGCTATCTCACCCCAATGATGGCAGCTCGGACTCCAAGGTTGCTCCTCACTTAGTTCTGCCTCTCCAGAAGTTGTATATTTCAAGTTACTAATGGTCTCCCACCTCCACAGCTTCCATTTCTGCAATCTCAAGTGCATCCCTAGCCTGGACACCCACCACCACCTCCGACTTGACCACTTCAAGGAAGACTGCGACTCCCTCTATGGTCAAATCCTCCTATTACTCCAGAGTCATTCTCGAGAGTGAGGAAAATCCCATACTCCTCCAACAGTAAATGCATCCTCCGACCTACAACCCTGCACTTTCCATCCTCAGCTCCAAGTCCATCACACATAAACAGTTAAACCTTATTGCTGATCATCTTCCGGATTCCATCGAATGTTGGAACAGTACCCATGGATTGAAGGGTAGCTAATGTTACCCCACTATTCAAAAAAGGTGGTAGAGAGAAAACAGGGAATTACAGACCGGTAAGCCTGACATCGGTAGTGGGGAAAATGCTAGAGTCCATTATAAAAGATGTAATAGCAGAGCACTTGGAAAACAGTGACAGGATCGGACAAAGTCAACATGGATTTACAAAAGGTAAATCGTGCTGGACTAATCTACTGGAATTTTTTGAGGATGTAACTGGTAAAATAGATAAGGGAAAACCAGTGGACGTGGTGTATTTGAACTTTCAGAAGGCTTTTGATAAGGTCCCGCATAAGAGATTAGCGTGTAAAGTTAAGGCACATGGGATTGGGGGCAAGGTATTGACTTGGATAGAGAACTAGTTGGCAGACAGAAAGCAAAGAGTTGGAATAAACGGGTCTTTTTCCAAGTGGCAGGCAGTGACTAGTGGGGTACTGCAGCTATTCACAATATATATTAATGACCTAGACAAGGGAACTAGATGTAATATCTCCAAATTTGCAGACGACACAAATTGTGTGCGCTATGAGGAGGATGCTGAGAAACTCCAGGATGATTTGGATAGGTTGGGTGATTGGGCAAAAGCATGGCAGATGCAATATAACGTGGATAAATGTGAGGTTATCCACTTCGGTGGCAAAAACAGGAAGGCAGATTATCTGAATGGCAATAGATTGGGAGAAGGGGAAGTGCAACGAGACCTGGGTGTCCTTGTGCACCAGTCGCTGAAGGTAAGCATGCAGGTGCAGCAGGCGGTTAAGAAGGCAAATGGTATGTTGGTCTTTGTAGCGAGAGGGTTTGAGTACAGGAACAAGGATGTCTTGCTGCAGTTGTACAGGGCCTTGGTGAGACCACATCTTGAGTATTATGTGCAGTTTTGGTCGCCTTATCTGAGGAAGGATGTTCTTGCCATGGAAGGAGTTCAGCGAAGATTCACCAGGCTGATACCTGGGATGGCAGGAATGACGTATGAGGAGAGATTAGGACGATTGGGCTTATACTCGCTGGAGTTTAGAAGAATGAGAGGGGATCTTATTGAAACTTATAAAATTCTGACAGGACTGGACAGACTAGATGAAGGATGTTTCCGATGGTCGGGGAGTCCAGAACCAGGGGTCACAGTCTAAGGATAAGGGGTAGGTCATTTAGGACAGAAATGAGGAGGAATTTCTTCACCCAGAGAGTGGTGAACCTGTGGAATTCTCTACCACAGAAGGCAGTAGAGGCCAATTCATTAAATATATTCAAGAAGGAGTTGGATATATTTCTTAAAGCTAAAGGGATCAAGGGGTATGGGGAGAAAGCAAGGACCGGGTACTGAAATTGGATGATCAGCCATGATCGCATTGAATGGCGGAGCAGGCTCGAGGGGCCGAATGGCCTACTCCTGCTCCTATCTTCTATGTTTCTATTTTATTGAGAATTTAATTTAGCTGGTCCTATGGTTTTGAAAAATGAAAGAAATTACATTTCTGGAGAAATTTTACACTGTAGAGTGTCAACACTAATCTCATCACTGATTAAGGAAACTTGTTTTTAGACAGATCTCAAATCCTAGGATTTGATAGTATCTTGAAACAAATACAAAGCACCTGTACTTCTACACCTGGTGCTAGTTACAATGATGGAACCAAATATATTTTTGAATTATTAAAAACAACAAAAACTGGTAACTGCTGGGATTTCCAAGTATAAAAGCTGTATGCATTCTATTTACAGTACACTGTTCACTTTGAATATTCACAGATGCTGTTTTGTGTAGTAACACTAGATGGCACTAAACAATAAGAATTCTGCAGGACCTTCAGGCCAATTTCTGTTGCAGGTCCAGCCACATTCTGCAGCAAGTGAATTTATACTCTAACAGGTCTATTCAGTCTCTGTTGCACACCACTAAATATGCTACACTACTAAATGTAACAGCAAATATTTTTAGATTAAAAAAAATGGAGCAAGCATAGAGCGACAATTAAAGTTACAGTACAGGATATGGAGGTGAAAGGACAAAAGTAACAGAACGCAAGCTAGAACAAAGAGTGGCAGCAAAATAAGGAAGAGAGGCCTGGGGCAGCCTGCCAGCAAGGGAAGAGGCCCAGGTGCCCACATTGCAGGGGCATGAGGGGAATGGAAGCTGGCAGAGCCAGGAGTGGACGGGGCAGCAGCACAAGTGCATTTGGCTCTTACAATCTGCTTAAATGAATATGGAATTCTTGCGGGAGCAGGAGCAAAACTGCAAGATTTCCATGTCAACCAAGAAGCTGATTTTAACAACGCCAAAGCCTCCGCCACTCTTGACTGGCACCAAATCCACAATTCAATGGCCCGCAGCCATTATTGTCCCTATTTTTAGGTGGTGGGAGAAATTCTGCAGCAATTTCTATGGCCACAAAATGGTGGAGCTCCCCGGAGGGCCTGTCTATACGGATGCAAAACTCTTGAGCTGTCTCAGAGCCCATGTATGCAGTGCAAACTCTTACTCGTTAGCTGGAATTCCTTAGTCTGATTTTTTGTGTTGTTATGCACATTGTATGTAAATGAGAGCCAAACAGTTCAAATTCTGTCCAAACTTAATTAGAACGGGAAGGTACGATTCTCTTCCCACTTCATTTTCTTTTATGATCGATAGTGATGCACTTGTAATGTTCTTGCCACTGAATACAGCGTGGGAAAACGAGCACAGTGGTCTTTACATCATTCAAGTTACTATCTCTGTACCACATAAAGCCCCTCCCCCCATACTTGGAAAAGAGAAACCCTTGGGTTCCACAGGGAATTCTCAAAATAGCAACTACACATCAGTTGAATAAAAACATACAACACTTCACGCATGGTAATAAATCCACGCTTTAAAAAAAAAAAAAATTAACCTATACTGCTCCTTCAAAAGACTAATATCAACTAATAGTTCTAATGTAACTGCACAGAACGTTTTGTGAAGAATGGCAGTAGCTTTCCTAATGGCTTATTCGATTAAGGTATTGATTGGGCTCATGACTGGCAAATGATGTATAACTTGGATAAGTGCAATTTTATGCATGCGGGCAGGACAAATACTCAACATTCATACACCTTCGGGGAAAAGCATTAAAGAAGGTGGAACTAGAAAGAGATTTGGGCAATCTAGAGCATACATCTCGACCGGTACATGAGCAATGCTGTGTGACGATAGCTAGAGCAAATAAGGTGTTGGGGTGGATCCATAGGACAACTGAGTACAAGAAGAGCATAATATTTTGTCCTTGTACAAGACCTTGGTCAGGCCTCACTTGGAGTACTGGGTCCAGTTCTGGTCTCCTCACATGGTGGGTGATATTGAGGCTTTGGGAAGGGTACAGAGGAGGGCCACTAGACTAATTCCCAGTTTAAAGCATCTTAGTTATCAAGATAGGCTAAAAGAATTGGGACTCCACACGTTAGAGAAGCGTAGATTTCGTGGGGATCCGATTGAGGTTTATAAGATAATGATGGGAATAGATTGTGCTCCAGTTGACAGTTTGTTCCGATTAAATAGGTTAGGGAGGACCAGGGGTCACAAACTTTAGTATAAGGCCAGATCTACGTTAGATGTCAAGAGGTGGGTCTTTTCCCAGAGAATAGTGGACCTCTGGAACAGGCTGCCGTCTCGGGCAGTGGACGCTGATTCGCTGAATTCCTTCAAGCGAGAGCTGGACCTCGTTTCTGGCTGGGGCGGAGATCATCTCTTACAGAAGATAGGTACTGCAAGGATTTCAGGGCCAGGGAGATTTCCTGGACTAGTTTCAATCGCCTAGATGGGTTGGAGAGAAATTTCCCAGATTTCCTCCCCCCACCCCCAAAACGTGTTTGTTTTTTTGCCTCTCCCAGGAGATCGCATGGTTTCGGGTGGGGTGGAGTGTGTATATTGTGATACACAAGGTATCGCAATTGTGTGGGACAGGCTCAATGGACCAGAGGGTCTTTACCTGTCCGTATTCCCTGGTTTGATAATGAGCCGCGTCGAGCAGAAGGTCGCAGATTCTATTCCCGATCTGTGGGGGGGTGGCAGGAATAAGCCAGGGTTCCAATCCCTGACTGCTATCCATGGAGCCCCACTGGAAGTGCTAGTGTGTGGATACAAGGTGAAGGATGCAATGTCCTCCATAGTCTGCTGGCATTCACCATCTAGGCTCTCGCATGAAGATACAGTGGAGGGCTGCTGGCACCTCCAGGAGGAGAAGTAAAATAAAGGGAGGGCAAAATAAGCTAAAAAAAAAAGCTCTCAATTGAAACAAAAAATTGCTAAAGCTACCATTAGGGGCTTAGTACAGTGAGGAGACTACTTACGCGTTGAGCAGTCTGTAGTTCATCTTTCAGGGAATTAATTTCCTGTTTTAAGTATTGTATTTCCGATTCTTTGACCCGCAGCAACACCTAGACAGGATATAAATAATTGCATTAAACATCAGAATATTTCAATGTAACCCATAAACCAAACTGCAGTGAATGGTTTGCCTATTGGGAAGGCATGGTTCCAAGTTTGTGTTCAGGATTAAAAAGTTGCCGTTTCATTCCAGACTACAGTGGTGAATCACAGAAACCCCACAGTGCAGATAGAGGCCATTTCGGCCCATCGAGCCTGCACCGACACATATCCCACCCGATCCCCGTAACCCCTACACCAACACATTTCCCACCCTATCCCCGTAACCCCACGTATTTAATCCCCCTAACACTAAGGGTCAATTTATCATAGCCAATCAACCTAACCCGCACATCTTTGGACTGTGGGAGGAAACTGGAGCACCCGGAGGAAACCCACGCAAACACGGGGAGAATGTGCAAACTCCACACAGACAGTCACCCGAGGCCGGATTCGAACCCGGGTCCCTGGCGCTGTGAGGCAACAGTGCTAACCACTATGCCACCGTGCTGCCCGTGAAGTAACACAATAGGTCCCTCCTTTAATTTATTGTGGAAGCTGCATCTATCATTGTAAGATCTGAATGCAACTCTATATTAGAGACTTATTTTTGACTGTTTTCAAAATTGAGTTTCTCCAGATGGAACAGATCGCTTTTCTGTTGTTTTGTATTATATAGATGGATTGCTTTTTGTTGCAGTGCATATTTAACCAATGCAATTTTTCCACGCTGGTTCTGATTTTCCCTTTCTGCATTCAAATTTTTTGGAGGATTTTTATTAAAAATATAAACAGCCTGGGAACCTGCAACAGTTCCCCGAACTTACCGACACTAACATTTCACTGTTCAGCTGATCCTTTCTCCTCTTCCAAATCTTGACATTTTCCCTTCTTTTCCTGCACTCCCCAGTTATGACTCACTGTACCTTCTCATGACCCTGTCCACTCTCAACAAAAATAGCACCAAGTAATTCTGAAGAAAAAAGACTATTCTAAGATAGGTTTACAGTGCATGTGTGTAAACGCACGAAATGTGGTAAATAAAGTTGGTGCGGTGCAGGCACAAATAGCCACATGGGAATATGATGTTGTGGTGATAACAGAGGCCTGGCTCAAAAAAGGGCAGGGTTGGGTACTAAATATTCCTGGATATAAGGGTGTTCAGGAAAGTTAGGGAAAGAAAGAAAGGAGGTGGGGTGACAGTATTAGTTAAGGAGAATGTTACAGTGTTGGAGAGAGAGGATGTCATGGAGGGGGTCAAGGGCAGAATCGATTTGGTTAAAGTTAACAATAGAGGTGCCATTACACTAATCAATGTATTCTATAGGCCACCAACTGGTGGGAAGGATATAGATGAGCAAATTTGCAGGGAAATTACAGAGAGGTGCAAGAACTATAGAACTATCCTAATATAAGCTGGGATAGTAATAGTGTAAAGGGCAGAGAAGGGGAAGAATTTCTGAAGTGTGTTCAGGAGAACATTCTTGATCAGGAAGTTTCCAGCACAACGAGGAAGGAGGCATTGCTGGATCTGGTTCTGGGGAATGAGGTGGGTCAAGTAGAGCAAGTGTCAGTAGGGGTACAGTGATCATAGTATCATAAGGTTTAGATTAGCAATGGAAAAGGACAGGGAGCAATCTAGAGTAAAAATACTAAATTGGAGGAAGGCCAATTTCAGTGGGTTGAGAACAGATCTGGCCCAGGTAAATTGTAATCAACAATTGGCAGGCAAAACTGTAATTGAACAATGGGCTGCCTTTAAAGAGATGGTTCGGGTACAGTCGAGGTACATTCCCACGAGGCGGAAGGCAGGGCAACCAAAGTCAGAGCTCCCTGGATGACGAAAGAGATGGACAGTAAGATGAAGCAGAAAAAGGACGCGTATGACAGATGTCAGGTTGAGAATACAAGTTAGAACCAGGCTGAATATAGAAAGTTCAGAGGGGAAGTGAAAAAGAAAATAAAAGGGGCAAGGAGAGAATATGAGAATAGATTGGCAGCTAACATAAAAGGAAATCCAAAAGTCTTCTATAGGCATATAAATAGTAACAAGGTAGTAAGAGAAGGGTTGGGGCCAAGATGGGGACCTACACATGGAGGCAGAGGGCATGGCTGAGGTACTAAATGGGTCCTTTGCATCGGTCTTTAACCAAGGAAGATGCTGCCAAAGTCATAGTGAAAGAGGAAGTAGTTGAGATACTGGATGGGATAAAAATTGATAAAGGAGGTATTAGAAAGGCTGGCTGTACTTAAAGTAGATAAGTCACCAGGACTGGATGGGATGCATCCAAGAATGCTGTGAGAAGTTAAGGTGGAAATTGCAGAGGTACTGGCCACAATCGTTTTTTTTTATTCGTCCCTGGGATGTGGGCGTCGCTGGCAAGACCAGCATTTATTGCCCATCCCTAATTGCCCTTGAGAAAGTGGTGGTGAGGCGCATTTTGAACCGGTGCAGTCCATGTGGTGAAGGTATTCCCACAGTGCTGTTAGGGAGGGAGTTCCAGGATTTTGACCCAGCGACGATGAAGGAACGGCGATATATTTCCAAGTCAGGATGGTGTGTAACTTGAAGAGGAACTTGCAGGTGATGGTGTTCCCATGCGCCTGCTGCCCTTGTCCTTTTAGGTGATAGAGGTCGCAGGTTTGGGAGGTGCTGCCGAAGAAGCCTTGGCGAGTTGCTGCAGTGCATCTTGTAGATGGTACACACTGCAGCCACGGTACGCCGGTGGTGGAGGGTGTGAATGTTTAAGGTGGTGGATGGGGTGCCAATCAAGAGGGCTGCTTTGTCTTGGATGGGGTCGAGCTTCGAGTGTTGTTGGAGCTGCACTCATCCAGGCAAGTGGAGAGTATTCCATCACACTCCTTACTTGAGCCTTGTAGATGGTGGAAAGGCTTTGGGGAATCAGGAAGTGAGACACTCATCGCAGAATACCGAGCCTCTGATCTGCTCATGTGGCTGGTCCAGTTAAGTTTCTGGTCAATGGTGACCCCCAGGATGTTGATGGTGGGGAATTTGGCGATGGTAATGCCATTGAATGTCAAGGGGTGGTGGTTAGACTCTCGCTTGTTGGAGATGATCATTGCCTGGCACTTGTGTGGCGCAAGTGTTACTTGCCACTCGTCAGCCTGAACCTGAATGTTGTCCAGGTCTTGCTGCATTCGGGCACAGACTGCTTCATTACTTGATGAGCTGAGAATGGAACTGAACACTACAATCATCAGTGAACATCTCCACTTCTGACCTTATGATGGAGGGAAGGTCATTGATGAAGTAGCTGAAGATGGTTGGGCCTAGTGCTCGGAGGAACTCCTGCAGCAATGTCCTGGGGCCGAGATGATTGACCTCCAACAACCAAAACCATCTTCCTTTGTGCTAGGTAAGACTTCAGCCAGTGGAGAGTTCCCACCCAACCCCCCGATTCCCATTGACTTAAATTTTACTTGATGCCACACTCGGTCAAATGCTGCCTTGATGTCAAGGGCAGTCACTCTCAACTCACCTCTGGAATTCAGCTCTTTTGTCCATGTTTGGAACAAGGCTGAAATGAGTTCTGGAGCCGAGTGGTCCTGGCAGAACCCAAACTGAGCATTGGTGAGTAAGTGTCACTTGATAGCACTGTCGACAACACCTTCCATCACTTTGCTGATGATTGAGTAGCCTGGTGGGGCGGTAATTGGCTGGACTGGATTTGTCCTGCTTTTTGTGGACAGAGCAGTTTTCCACAGTCAGGTAGATGCCAGTGTTGTAGCTGTGCTGGAACAGTTTGGCTAGCGGTGCGGCTAGTTCTGAAGCACAAGTCTTCAGCACGACAGCCGGGATGTTGTCGGGGCCCATAGCCTTTGCTGTATCCAGTGCACTCAGCCGTTTCTTGATATCACGTGGAGTGAAGCAAATTGGCTGAATACTAGAATCTGTGATGGTGGGGACCTCAGGAGGAGGCTGATATGGATCATCCACTCGGCACTTCTGGCCAAAGATGGTTGCAAAGGATTCAGCCTTGTCTTTTGCACTCACGTGCTGGGCTCTGCCATCATTGAGGATGGGGATATTCATGGAGTCGTTTCCTCCCATTAGTAGTTTAATTGTCCACCACCATTTTTAGGTATGCCTGGTGCTGCTCATGGCATGGTCTTCTGCACTCCTCACTGAATCAGGGTTGGTCCCTTGGCTTGATGGTAATGGTAAAGTGAGGGATATGCTGGGCCATGAGGTTACAGATTATGGTGGAGTACAATTCTGCTGCTGCTGATGGTCCACAGCGCCTCATGGATGCCCAGTTTTGAGCTGCTAGATCTGTTCTGAATCTATCCTGTTTAGCATGGTGGTAGTGCCACACAACACGAGGGAGTGTGTCCTCAGTGTGAAGACGGGTCTTCGTCTCCACAAGGACTGTGCAGTGGTCACTGCTACCAATGCTGTCATGGAGAGATGCATCTGCGACAGGTAGACTGATGAGGACAAGGTCAGGTAGGCTTTTCCCTCATGTTGGTTCTCTCACCACCTGCCGCAAGCCCAGCCTGGCAACCATGTCCTTCAGGACTCGGCCAGCTCAGTCAGTAGTAGTGCTACCGAGCCACTCTTGGTGGTGGACATTGAAGTCCCTCACCCAGAGTACATTCTGTGCCCTTACTACCATCAGTGCTTCTTCCAAGTTGTGTTCAACGTGGAGGAGTACTGATTCATCAGCTGAGGGAGGCAGTAATCAGCAGGAGGTTTCCTTGCCCATGCTTGACCTGAAGCCATGAAACTTCATGGGGTCCAGAGTCAATGTTGAGGACTCCCAGGGTCACTCCCTCCCCTCCTGTGTACCACTGTACCACCACCTCTGGTGGGTTTGTCTTGCCGAAGGGACAGGATATACCCAGGGATGGAGGAGTCTGGGACAATGGCTGAAAGGTATGCTTCTGTGAGTATGACTATATCATGCTGTTGCTCGAGTAGTCTGTGGGACAGCTCTCCCAATTTTGACACAAGTCCACAGATGGTAGTGAGGAGGAATTTGCAGCTTTGACTGGGCTGGGTGTGTCGTTGTCATGTCCGAAGTTGGTGCTGAGGCCGATGCCGGGTGGTCTGCCCGGTTTTATTCTTATTATTGTTTTCTGTAGCTGTTTGTTACAAATGAGTGGCTTGATAGGCCATTTCAGAGGGCAGTTAAGAGTCAACCACATTGCTGTGGGTCTGGAGTCACATATAGGCCAGACCAGGTAAGGACAGATGATTTCCTTCCGTAAAGGACATTAGTGAACCAGATGGGTTTTTACGACAATCCGATAGTTTCACGGTCCCCATTACTGGTACAGGAAACGTTGTTATATCCGGCACCGACGGGACTGAGCTGTTGCAGATCTATCAAAACTGCCGGACATACAAAGTTAATGTTGAAGCATACGGAGGTTTTCATCTCCGTATCTGACAACACTGTTGCTTAGCAACAGCTTGTAAACAGTCAGCCCGTACCTTGGAAGCATCTCTGTAGCTTAGCAACAGCTTCAGAGAGACTTTCCAGAGCCTGACTGTTGAAAACAAAGCCACGAGAAGAAAAAATCCTAACAAAACGGCTCCTGATTTCTGCCGGTAGATCGAGGTTTCTGGACATACAACCTCCGGATAAACCAAAGTTTCCTGTACTAGCTTTTTATTCCAGATTTATTTAATTAACTAAATTTAAATTCCCCAGCTACTGTGGTGGGATCTGAACTCACATCTCTGGAACATTAGTCCAGGCCTCTCGATTACTAGTCCAGTAACATAGCCACTTAGCATAGTGGTTATGTTACTAGACTAGTAGATCTTCCAATCCTCCCTAGATATGGGGGCGGTGCCAGATGACTGGAGAACTGCAAATGTTACACCTTTGTTCAAGGGTGCAAGGATAAACCCAGCAACTACAGGCCAGTCAGTTTAATCTCGGTAGTGGGGAAGCTTTTAGAAACGATAATCAGAGACAAAATTAACAGTCACTTGGACAAGTTAAGGAGAGCCAGCACGGATTTGTTAAAGGCATATTGGCCTAGAAATTCAGTATAGCCACGTTTGGGGCGCTAAAGTCGGGCGGCTGCTAAAGTTTGCGCCCGGCGCAAAGTCGCGCCACCTTCGCCGATATTCAGTCGCATCGCCCCAAGAGGTTGCTGCTGCGCTAAAACAGGCGATGCACGACTATCTTTAGGCGCTAAGCCGGCGGTGCTGAGCGATACCCCCGAGGCCGGGTGCAGCGCAGGTGTGGCGAGTTGTTGATTGACGGCAGACACTCTGGCGCCGGTCAGCTCTTAAAAGGGGGAGGGTGGATTTGTTTCCCTGCCACGCCCTGCACACTGCAGCCCTCAACCTAGGCCTGACCACTTCTGCTTCATCTGCACAACGCCCAGGGCTATGGAGAAGGCCAGGGAGAGAGCGCAGCGCTTCAGCGACGGCGACCTGAGGGTGCTGGTTGGCGGAGTGGAGCGCAGGCGCCATGTTCTGTTCCCAGAAGGTGGCAGGAGGCCGCTGCCCAGCGTCTACCGGAAAGCCTGGAGGGAGGTCTCAAACAGGGTGACTTCCAACAGCGTGGTTGCCAGGACTCCTGTGCAATGCCAGAAAAAGTTCAACGACCTCACTCGGGTTGTCAGGGTGAGTACCCTTTCCAATGTCCTCCTCATCCCTGCATGTGCACCTCAGTTTATGGGCAAAGGGACCCGAAAGCCCTAATGGCCAGCCCTCATCCAGCAGCTATGGGACAGTCATGAAAATCACTTGCACATTCAGCACTTTACACACTGTACAAGCTATTCGACCATGGGAGGCACTGCAGACAAGATCAGGGCTTAACACTGTCAGGGCCAGTCCACCATGGGAGGCATTGCAGACAAGATCAGGGCTTCACACTGTACTTAGAGGCCGTCCTTTCTCTTGCAGGCCAAGGTGGCGCACAACCGGCGGAAACTAAGTGAGACCGGGGGAGGCCGTCCTGACGTCAAAGAGCTCTCCGACCTCGACCAGCGTGTGGAGCGCATTATGGCAGGCCGGCTGATTGGCCCCGTCGCCAGTGGAGATGCCGACCCTGTTCTGGGCACCAATGGTAAGGGCATCACCTTTTTGACCTCTCTTTCCACTTGCGCCTCAGATCAGCATCCTTTGCCGCTGTCCGACCAATGCAGTGCATGGCAGCACTCATGCCTCCCTCGCTGCCGCCCTGTCCTCACTCTAAAGCTACTCTTGTGCCTTCCTGCTTTCAGATGGTGAATCGCCAGGTGAGGAGGCGGGCCCTCAAGCTGCCACTGTCAGCGATTCCGAATTCGAGGAGGAGGAAGAGGAAGCCGGCCCATCAGTGCCACCCTCAGCCGCGCCAGCCCATGGCGATGAAGGGGACACGTCTTCCCTGGAGGGGAGCCGGGGGGAAGGGTCGGAGGAGAGTTAAGCTCCGGGGCCCAGCGGCCTGCAGCAACGCAGGAGGGGTGGGGAAGCTCGGCGGACTTCTCCCCAGAGGGTGAGTGCGGCCTCCAGTCCTGCGACGGTGAGCGCAGAGGTGGTGCAGCTCCTGGAGGAAATGGCCGTCCAGGCTGAGCGCAGGCACAATGAGCTCATGGCTGCAGTGGCAAGGATGCCTGACTCCATTGAGTCTCTGTCAAGGAGTGTGCAGCAATTTGGAGCAGCACAGGCCAGGAGTCTACAGGACTTCGCGGCAGCACAGGCGGCTTCGAGCCAAGTGCTCAGTCGTGCCGTCCATTCACTGGCTGTTGTCATGCGGACACAGACCAGGGCCACACGGGCACTAACTGCTGCCACCCTCGCTGGATCAGCCAGGCATCGCCAGGGCACTCGCCGCGCAGCAGCAGCCCAGCAGTCTGTTCTTCAGCTGTTTGCTGCGCATGCTGCAGTGCTGGCCCGTGCGAGTGCCAATGTATCAGGCGACCAGGGAGCACCTGCGATGTCAGGTTGGCACCATTCCTGCAGCCGACACTGCCACTCCGCTATTGCAGCTGCCACGAGCCGCTGGACAGACTGCTGCTTCCCAAGCAGAGTTGGAGCAGTCAGCAGCCGGCCCCTCCAGGGCCAGAGCTGGTGCAGGCCGACCCCCAAGGGCATCTGCCGTCTCGCCATCTGACCCTCAGCAGCCTTCCCCCAGCCTTGCTGCAGCCACTGGGCTCCCATTGAGGAGGAGCTGCAGGGCGGGCAGGGGCCAGGCAAGGATGCGAAAGGCATCGCCCTCGCAGGGCAAAAAGTAGAAGGTCTGCACAAATGCTTTGTGTTTGTTGAAAGGCCGAGACTGGTGTCTTTCTTTGTTTTTGTAAGGCCGAGACTGGTGTCTTTCTTTGTTTTTGTAAGGCCGAGACTGGTGTCTTTCTTTGTTTTTGTAAGGCCGAGACTGGTGTCTTTCTTTGTTTTTGTAAGGCCGAGACTGTTAGTTTTGTGTTTTTGGAGGGGGCTTCTCAACATGAGGTTGTAATGTGGGAAGGGCAGAGGTTTGCAATAAATTAATGTTCTTAAATCGCACTGTGCATGGTTTTTTTTTTTTTTTGCAAGTCCTGGTTGCCCTGCTCGGCTGAGGGCTTGTGGAGCGGCTACATTCATCTGCTGACATTGGCACAAGCCATTCCCTGAGAGGGGGCCTAGAACCGACGTTCAATAAGCCGGCGACGGGCGGCCCTTGCACTTTCTGCCTCCCTCCTGTGCTGGTCCTCCTCCTCAGGTGGTCCTCCAATCTCTGGTGGCAGTGGCTGAGTCCTGCGGATAGCCAGGTTGTGCAGCATGCAGCACACGACCACGAAATGGGAGACTCGCTCCGGACAATATTGTAGGGCTCCACCGGAACGATCCAGACAGTGGAACCGTTGCTTCAGGACGCCGATTGTTTGCTCAATGATGTTCCTGGTCGCTTGATGGCTGTCGTTGTATCCCTCTTCAGCAGGGGTGCTGGGCGCACGGAGCGGGGTCATCAGCCAGGTACACAAAGGATAGCCTTTGTCCCCGAGAAGCCATCCTCGTGGGTGAGGCTGGGCCTGGAACATGTCTGCCACAGAAGTCTGGCGCAGGATGAAGGCATCGTGGCTGCTGCCTGGAAAGCGGGCATTGACAGCTAGGATGAGCTGCCTGTGGTCACACACCAGCTGGACGTTGAGCGAATGGTAGCCCTTCCAGTTGCGGTAATCCTCGGAATTCTCCAGAGGTGCCCGCAAAGCCACATGCATGCAGTCAATGGCGCCCTGCACCATGGGGAAGCCCGCGAATGCTGCAAAGCCCATCGCACGCTGTTGCTGCTTGGCAAGGGACATGGAGAAGGAGATGAACTGATGTCTCCTTTTGAAAAGGGCATTGGTCACCTGGCGGATGCAGCAATGCACGGCGAACTGGTAGATGTTGGAAATGTCCCCAGTAGCGGATTGGAAGGAGCCGGTGGCATAGAGGTTGAGAGCCACCGTCACCTTCACTGCCACCGACAGAGACGTCCTGCTCCTCAGATGTGGCTGCAGATCACCGCCAAGCAGGTGGCAGATCTCTCTGACCACCTCCCTTCGGAATCGCAGCCTCCGAACACACTGCTTGTCAGACATGTTCAGATAGGAGAACTGCTGGCGGTATACCCTGGGTGGGTAAGGCCTCCGTTCCCGACGCCTGTTGCCCCCTCTCCGTCTAGCCAGGACTGCCACTCTCTCACGGCGTCTGTGAGCCCTTTGGATGCAATGGAGAAGGCCAGCGTTTGCACCCATTGCAGCCCCCATTATATGTTAGCAAACAATGATATGTCAATGAAGGCAAAGACAAGTGGAAAGCTGTGGCCTGAAGCCACAAGTACCTGTCCGAGTGTTGAGCCAAAGCAGAAAGCTCTCTACCTTGGTCTCTCTGCAAAGATCCGTCTCTCAAGAAGGAGTGCTGCGAAATGGCAGCCTTTTCTAGTGCAGGAGGAGTGCCCTTTAATTTGCGCCCCCCGCGCCCTGCATCGACTGAGAACCGTTCCCCTCTACCAGTCGCTAGGGGCGCCAGGCGCACAATAGGGCGTCGCGACTGAATTTCCGGTTTGGGGCGCACAAAGGGCGTTGCACGAGGAAATGACGTCAGGATCTGCGCGCGCAGCTGAGCGCGCGCAAAGACTTTGCGCCACCGCTAAATCGTGAGTGAAGTTGGGGAGAGGCGCAGATCGCGCTGCGCCCGGCCGCTAGCTGCCTAGCGCCCAACATCTACTCCTCCTAAGGCGCTACCGGCTGGCGCAAGCAACTGAATTTCTTGGCCATTGTGTTTAACTAACTTGATTAAGTTTTTTGATGAGGTAACAGAGAGGGTTGATGAGGGCAATGCGGTTGATGTAGTGTACATGGACTTCCAAAAGGCGTTTGATAAAGTGCCACATAATAGGCTTGGCAGCAAAATTGAAGCCCATGGAACAAAAGGGACAGTGGCAGCATGGATATGAAATTGGCTAAGTGACAGGAAACAGAGTAGTGGTGAACAGTTGTTTTTTTGGACTGGAGGAAGGTATACAGTGGTGTTCCCCATGGGTCGGTACTTGGACCACTGCTTTTCTTGATATAGATATTAATGACTTGCACTTGGGTGTACAGGGCACAATTTCAAAATTTGCAGATTACACAAAACTTGGAAGTATAGTGAGCAGTGAGGAGGATAGTGATAGACTTCAAGAGGGCATAGACAGGCTGGTGGAATGGGCAGACATGTGGCAGATGAAATTTTAACGTAGGAAAGTGCGAAGTGATACATTCTGGTAGGAAGAACGATGAGAGCCAATATAAACTATAAGGGTACAACTATAAAGGGGGTGCATGAACGGAGAGATCTGGGGGTATATGTGCACAAATTGTTGAAGGTGGCAGGGCAGGTTGAGAAAGTGGTTAAAAAAGCTTACGGGATCCTGGGCTTCATAAATAGAGGCATAGACCGGAATTTTCCCCTAAACAAAATGGGTGGGTTTGGAGTGTGGGGGCAGTAAATTGTTAAAAATGGGATTCCCGACCTGATCCCGCCCACTTCCGGTTTTAATGGAGCCAGACGGGGGCGGGAGACCAACCCGCTCCCAGGGGGCAGAACATCAATTTAAATATTACAATGAGGCTGGAAGCCTCTTTCTCACCTTGATTTTGAATTTAACTGCATGTGGACAGGTGTCACACAAGTCGTGAAACCCAGCAGTTAAAGCAAGGCGGGAACTGCTGGATCCAGGAGGTAAGTGGCTTTATACCTACCTCCTGGATCCAGTGTCCTTACCTCACCCAGCCCTGTGAGCGGAGACCCCCTCATGAGGCCTCCGATCCCCACCATGAGTTCTCCCCTCCCACCCCCCCAACGATAATGAGGATCCTCTCTTCACCCTTCACCCACCACTCCCCTGCCCCGGTCGATCCTTGACCGATCCCCCCACACACGATCCTCCGGCCGACACCCACCCCCTGCGATCCCCAACCACACCACCCCCCCCACCCCACTGCGATCCCTAGACCGAGCACCCCCCCGCCCCCATCCTTCCCCCAGACCGAACCCTTGCTCCCTCTGCAGCCACAGGCCTACCTGCTCGCAACCAGCCAGCCTCTCAATCTGGCTGGCTGCGGGTGGGAAACCAAGACCTCACATGCCAATCAGGGCCTTTGTGAAACCCGGCCTCCCGCGCGCCTCGGAGGCCCCCCCCACCCCCGTCCCCAACCCACCTACCTGCAGAAGATTCTGGCTAGAGAGTACAAAAGCAAGGGAGTTATGATGAACCTGTATAAAACACTGGTTCTGCCTCAACTGGAGAACTGTGTCCAATTCTGGGCAACGCACTTTAGGAAGGATGTGAAGGCCTTATAGAGGGTGCAGAAAAGATTTACAAGAATGATTCCAGGAATGAGGGACTTCAGTTACATGGATAGATTGGAAAAGCTGGGGTTGTTCTCCTTATAGCAGTGAAGACTGAGAGGAGATTTGATAGAGGTATTCAAAATCTGGACAGAGTAGATAGAGGGAAACTGTTCCCATTGGCAGAAGGGTCGAGAAGCAGAGGACACAGATTTAAGGTGATTGGCAAAAGAACCAAAGGCGACAGGAGGAAAAACTTTTTTACGCAGCGAGTGGTTAAGATCTGGAATGCACTGCCTGAAAGGGTGGTGGAGGCAGATTCAATCACAGCTTTCAAAAGGGAGTTGGATAAGTATCAGAAGGAAAGAAATTTGCAGGGCTACGAGGAAAGGCGGGGGAGTGGGATTAGCTGAGCTTGCACGGGCTCGACAGGCCAAATGGCCGCCTTCCGTGCTGTAACCATTCTATGATTCTAAGGTTGAGAGGAAATTGGACAGAGGTGTTCAATATCACAAGGGGTCGAGAAAGGGTAGAGAGAAACTGTTCCCATTGGCGGAAGGGTCGAGAACCAGAGGACACAGATTTAAGGGGATTGGCAGAAGAACCAAAAGCGACATGAGGAAAAAATTTATGCAGTGAGTGGTTAGGATCGGGAATGTACTGCCCGAAAGGGCGGTGGAGGCAGACTCAATCGCGGCTTTCAAAAGGGAATTGGATAAGTATTTGAAGGAAACATTTTTACAGGGCTACAGGGAAAGGGCGGGGGAGTGGGATTAGCTGAACTGCTCTTGCAGAGAGCCGGCACAGGCTCGACTAGCCGAATGGCCTCCTTCTGTGCTGTAACCAGTCTATGATCTTGCAAGCAGAGGGCTCAGATCCTCATAAGCAGCAGCTAGTCAGTGATGCAGTCTTGTATAATCAAATTCCTAATCAGAACAAATCTGGGAGCAGCACACATTTAATGTCCCTTCACAGATGTTCAGAGTTTTGTTCTGCATATTACCTCTAGTTCATATACTTCTTTGCCTTGTGATAGGCCAGTGGCATCCCCTCCGTTGTCACTAGTCATCATTGTTCGCAGCCGTGTTATTTCTGCAGCCAAACGATTATTCAGCTCCTATTAGAAACAATACATCCAGTAAAGCACAGGAGGATAAATAGTCAACATTTTTTCTTAAACACTTAAGATTTTATCACAAAAAGAGAGAAGGCAGAACAAAAAAGCATGTTATTATATAGTACTGCATATCAGAGAACATTTACAGATTCAGCCACCATCAGTGGTGGTAGGTTAAGAGAGCATGAAACAGCTCGATATTTGTTCTGCTAGGTGGGGGCATTATAAACACGTGCCTGATCCAATAGTGTCACAGCCAAAGTTCCATTGGGTAGTGAAGGCTGTCCCAAGTATCCATAGGCCTTCTCACAGGAGAGCCAGGAGGCCCCTTAGGAAAGAGGTTTGAGAAGAGGGGACGGGGGCAATAGTTATTGGCTGAGGCAGGTTGAGGGATTATCAGTCTTGAGAGAGTAAGTGAAGAAACAGGTACCTTAGAATCTCACTTCAGAGGCTTCCATAACCAGTGTTGCTTAGCTGACCATGATTTAACAGTGTTAATCTTGTAAAGGAAAGTCAAGAGACCTAGCATTGACAAGCGACTAGCAGTACTCTGGAAAGAACTACAGGAAACTTTCGATTAACCGGCACCTAAATAACCGGAAATGTCGGTTAACCGGCAAAATTCAGGAGTAGGTTCAGGTAGCTTTTATTACTTTTTTTACTCCATTTGTTGCTGTGCAAGGGTGCGGCTGCAGCTGTTGCTAAGCTACAGAGACGCTTGCAACTTGTGCCCACTGTTCTGAAGCTGTTGCTAAGCAACAGGGTTTGTTGCTTTATACGGAGCTCTCAGCTCCGTATCTTTTACTATAGCGTTCGGTTATCTGGAATTTTTGATGAACCGGCACCACGTCGGTCCCGTCCGTGCCGGATAAAAAAAAAGTTTCCTGTAGTGTCCACCACGCCCCGCAACAATTTCCTGAAGGCAGTTCCATGAGCATCAACAACACTTGAGTGCTTTGCCCAACTGACTATTCTTTATGTGTAAACCTGAACAGGGTATTCAACAGTGGAACATTCCACCCAAGTCTGATGCAGTTTTCAATATTCGCAAGTATGCATTTTCCAGCAAGAGTAGGAATGCTGGCTTATTTTCCCCTTGCCAGCCAGTTGTTCTGCCCCAACATAGATCAGCTATGGTTGGTTATTCCCTTCACACTATCTTAATTTGAACATTGTAAGTCTTGTATATATAATATGGCAGTACCACTAGGCTGGCAATGCAAATTTATGTGGGATTTTAACTGTGAATCCAATTACATTCCAAACCAAAAACAGTGGTGAATTGTTCTTGTACATTTACAGTATTATGGGGTGGGGGAAGACACATCATACCTGGTTATGTGCATTTAGTTCCTGGTTTTCACGCTGGCATTGTCTTAATGCCTGTCGCTCTGCTTCCAAAGCTTGAGCCAGGTGTGCATTTTCTAGACACTTCTGGGAGTACTGCTCTGATAGGACTTCGATTTCTCGATGCAATGATGCCAGCTCCTCACTGTCAAACAATGTTGAAGTAGTTTATTTCTTGAATGCTGCTAAATTATACATGTTCCATCTTTGAACTGTTATTCAGTAACAATATTTCAGCATGCGTTATGAAGCACATTTATAATATATCACTGCAGTCTGTAGAGGTGACAATCAATTCAGATCAGGTGGGAGGTCTTACCTTCCTACCCCAATGACAAAATATTTAGTAGCCTCAGAAAAGTTACCTACGGTAGTCGGAAAGGTCGGGGGGAGGCGGGCGCGCTGGGAAGAGGAAGTACACCGCTACCTGTTTCTGGAACATGTGGCTTATATACAGCATATATATGAACATTTGTAACAGTAACTCAATTGCCTCTCGATACCCTTCAGTTTTTTCTGTGTGGAGATTTGTTTCAGGCATTCCGTATACACTGGCCTGATATGAAGTTTCAATGCAGATCTGCAAAGACAGCACATTTCTCTCCCACTCCCCCACTGACCGCTTACTTTAAATGTGAAACTATGGCATAAGGCACTGTGGAGTAGCTTGTCACAATGACAATAGACAAAATTCACCTTGGGTGAACATCTTTTGGATTGGCTGTAACAGTACATAGTGAAAGATTATTTCCAGTGGTCACTGAATTGGTAACAGGGTGACACAAAAAGGATTTTCTTTTACACACAAAAGGCCATTAGGATAAGGAATGTTTTATCATTAGTGTTAGGTGACAGTGTTAGGTGACATGTGGAGGTACCATTAAGGGCAACAGATCAAGAAAGGGGCCAATAATTGTTGATCACTCACTGAAGATACCAAAGCTTTGTGAAGTGGCTGAATGGAAAGCAAATAAGCTTTGAAGTTGTAGAGACAGGACCATCGAGTATAAAACAAAGAGTACAGTATTATACTTAGATTGCATAAGGCTTTGGTACGTCTGCACTTACAGTACCGTGTCATTGTGGCACCCACACATGCTGAAGGTCATCGAGACTCTGGAGAAGGTCCAGGGGAGGTCGACCAGAATGATACTTAGCCAAAGGGCACTTAATTATGAGGAGAGGGTCCATGATTTGGAAATATTTACTTTTGAGAGGAAATGATGGAGATGTTTTAATTGATGAAGGGATTGGACTTGGGTTAGAAAGTTTTCTTGAGATAGAGAAGGATGGTAGGGCTAGAGAGCATGAAGAGAGTTAGGTTATATACCAGGAATTATTTCTTTGGACAGGGAGCCATTGACTTCAAACAGATTACCTGAACTTTAGTAGGTATGGATCTACTGCTGTCCTTTAAAGGGCAACTTGACAGGTTCCCCCCCTGGAGGATATTTCCAGTTATAGAGGGCTAGTTGCCACTAGTAATTGTGATAGGGATGACAGACTCCTGGAGCTTTGCTTGATTGCCTTAGGGAGTTGGAGAGGAATTTTCCAGGCTGTATAACATGGGGTGGGCCAAACGTGTACATTGTTGCACCATGTCTGGATGCAGGGGTGGGAGGGGCTTGGTTGGCCTGATGGTCTACTCCCACCTCTTTTTCATATGTTTGTAAATGGCTGCAGAAGCCAAGTCAAACACAACAAGCTTAGGGTGGGCTATGGAGACTTATACCTAAGGCAAATAGGAGAGGGCTTAAGGAGGTTAGTGAAGGAAAGAATATAAAAACTGGAAGGGTAAAGAGAAGCATCAATATGTCAGAGTTGCAGTGTTTATTTAAATATATAATTAATGAAAAAGTATTAGAAATTAAGTTGCAGAGCTAGACACACTAATTAGAGTGGTAGGAAATGATGATGCAGCCTCAACTGAAACTCTATTTCAGCTGAGGCAAGACTGAGAACTAAATATTACTGGTATAAAATTTGCAAGAGAGAAAAGGGGGAAAAAAAATGACCTTACTAATTAAAGACAACTTATTGATAGCAGTCAAGAGACTGTCTGGGATCTGTTGCCATATTTGGAGTTGATTATACACTAATGAACAGTGATACAGAAATCAAGCATGAGACTTGTAGGCAACTTAGGAAGGATTACAATAGTAGCAGAGTTGTAATGCTGGGGGATTTTAACAACTCTAAGTAGATTGCAATAAAACAAAAAGTTTTGTCAAAATGGGAACGAGTTCTTAAAACACATCCAGGAATGTTTCCAGAAATCATTATGTTGCATGTCCAACAAGGGTGCAGTGTCAGATCTGGCTCGAGGAATGAAGAATGACTAACATAAGAACATAAGAAACAGGAGCAGGAATAGGCCAATTGGCCCCTCGAGCCTGCTCCGCCATTCAATAAGATCATGGTTGATCCAATCTTGGCCTCAACACCACTTTCCCGCTCTCTCCCCATACCCCTTGACGTCTTTGTAGTTCAAATGTCTGTCAATCTCCGCCTTGAATATATTCAATGACTCCGCCTCCACAGCTCTCTGGGGTAGAGAATTCCAAAGATTCACGACCCTCTGACTGAAGAAATTCCTCCTCATCTCCATCTTAAAAAGGGCGACCCCTTATTCTGAAACTATGTCCCCTAGTTCTAGATACCCCCACTAGGGGAAACATCCCCTCAGCATCCACCCTGTCAATCCCCCTCAGTATCTTATATGTTTCAATAAGATCACCTCTCATTCTTCTAAACTCCAATGAGTATAGGCCCAACCTGCTCAACCTTTCATCATACGTCAACCCCTTCATCCCAGGAATCAACCTAGTGAACCTTCTCTGCACTGCCTCCAATGCAAGTATATCCTTCCTTAAATATGGAGACCAAAACTGTATGTAGTACTCCAAGTGCGGTCTCACCAGCACCCTGTAAAGTTGCATCAAAACTTCCCTACTTTTAAACTCAATTCCCCTTGTAATACAGACCAATATTCAATTAGCCTGCCTAATTACTTGCTGCACCTGCATGCTAACTTTTTGTGTTTCATGTACTAGGACCCCAAATCCCTTTGTACCGTAGCATTTTGTAGTCTCACTCCATTTAAATAATAATTTGCTTTTTCATTCTTCCTACCAAAGTGGATAACCTTATATTATACTCATTATACTCCATCTGCCAAATGTTTGCCCACTCACTTAGCCTATCTATATCCCTTTGCAGATTCTTTGTGTTCTCTTCACAACTTGCTTTCCCACCTATCTTTGTATCAGCAGCAAATTTGGCTACATTACACTTGGTCCCTTCATCCAAGTCATTACTATAGATTGTAAATAGTTGAGGCCCCAGCACTGATCCCTGTGGCACCCCACTAGTTACTGATTGCCAGCCTGAAAATTACCCATTTATCCTGACTCTCTTTTCTGTTAGTTAGCCAATCCCCTATCCATGCCAATATATAACCCCCAACCCCATGTGCTCTTATCTTGTGCAGTAACCTTTTATGTGGCACCTTATCGAATGCCTTCTGGAAATCCAAATACACATCTACTGGTTCCCCTTTATCCACCCTGTTTGTTACATCTTCAAAGAACTCTAGCAAATTTGTCAAACACGATTTCCCTTTCATAAAACCAAGTTGACTCTGCTTGATGGTCTTATGATTTTCTAAATGTCCTGCTATTACCTTCTTAATAATGGATTCCAGCTTTTCCCAATGACAGATGTTAGGCTAACTGGCCTATAGTTTCCTGCTTTCTGTCTCCCTCCTTTCTTGAATAATGGCGCTACATTTGCGGTTTTCCAATCCGCTGGGACCTCTCCAGAATCCAGGGAATTTTGGTAGATTACAACCAACGCATCCACTAACTCTGCAGCTACTACTTTAAGACCCTAGGATGCAGGCCATCAGGTCCAGGGGACTTGTCGGCTTTTAGCCCCATTAGTTTGCCCTAGTACTTTTTCTCTAGTGATAGAGATTGTTTTAAGTTCCTCCCTCCCTGTAGCCCCTTGATTATCTATTATTATTGCGATGTTTTTAGTGTTTTCTACTGTGAAGACCGATCCAAAATAATTGTTTAGAGTCTCTGCCATTTCTCCATTTCCCATTATTAATTCCCCAGTCTCATCCTCTAAGGGACCAACGTTTACTTTAGCTACTCTCTTCCTTTTTATATACCTGTAGAAGCTCTTACTGTCTGTTTTTATATTATTTGCTAGTTTACTCTCATACTCTATAATTTTTTTAGTCATCCTTTGCTGGTTTCTAAAAATTTCCCAATTCTCTGGCTTACCACTAATCTTTGCAACATTGTATGCCTTTTCTTTCAGTTTGATACCATCCTTAACTTCCTCAGTTAGCCACGGATGGTGCATCCTTCTCGTAGAGCCTTTCTTTCTCACTGGAATATACCTTTGCTGAGATTTATGAAATATCTCCTTAGTTGTCTGCCACTGCTGATCTACCGTCTTACCCTTTAATCTATTTTCCCAGTCCACTTTAGCCAACTCTGTTCTCATACCCTTGTAATTGCCTTTATTTAAGTTTAGGACACTAGTTTTAGACCCAAGTTTCTCACCCTCAAACTGAATTTGAAATTCTATCATGCTATGATCACTCTTTCCTAGGGGATCCTTTACTATGAGATTAATTAATCCTGTCTCATTACACATTACCAGATCTAAAATAGCCTGCTCCCTGGTTGGTTCCTCAACGTATTGCTCTAAAATACCATCCCGAATGCACTCTATGAACTCGTCCTCAAGGCTACCCTTGCCAATTTGATTTGTCCAATCTATATGATGATTAAAATCGCCCATGATTATTGCAGTACCTTTCTTACAAGCCCCCATTATTTCTTAATTTATACTGTGTCCTACAGTATAGCTACTGTTAGGGAGCCTAAATACTACTCCCACCAGCGACTTCTTACCCTTACTATTTCTTATCTCCACCCAAACAGATTCTACATCTTGAGCTTCTGAGCTAATATTATTCCTCACCACTGCAGTGATCTCATCCTTTATTAATAGAGCTACCCCACCTCCTTTACCTTTCTGCCTATCCTTCTTAAATGTCAAATTCCCCTGAATATTCAGTTCCCAGCCTTGGTCACCTTGCAACCACGTCTCTGTAATGGCTATCAGATCATACACATTTATTTCTGTTTGTGCCGTCAACTCATCTATCTTGTTACAAATGCTGCGTGCATTCAGATAAAGAGCCTTTAATTTTACCTTATAATTTTTCCTTACTCCGACTCTATTTTATGGTGCACTAGCATCCTGAAGGTAGGAGAACATTGGGTAATAGTCATCATAACCTAAATTTGGTTCACATTGAAAAATGAAAAACAGGAATCCAATATAAAAGTTGATCTGGAAATTAGCCAATTTCAGTGGGATGAAAGGGGACCTAGCTCAGATTAATTGGGTGGAAAAAATGGCAGACCACACAGTGGAAAAGCAGTGGGGAATATTTAAAGATGAGAGAGATAAGATTAACTACATTCTGACTAGGAATGAAGTCGGTACATCAAAGGCAGGGGATCGATGGAGAGAGAAGTTAGAGAAAATGAGATTTTAAAAAGGCAGGGGTTAGAAGCCTGGAAGATCATTTGGTCACCCTGTTGTGTGTTTGTATGATTGTGCTTTTGTAAAGTGTCTTGGGACATTCGTCTATGTTAAAAATGCTACATAAATACAAATTGTTGTTGTAAAAGTTGTCAGCGAGAAAATGGAGATTTTTAAAAAAATTCAAGATTCAAAAGTGCATTCTCACCAGCCAAAAGGGTGGATGACTTGTTCCTAGGTTTCTGGTGATGACTTTCTGAAATTGCCTGTTTGGAGATATGCCAGACTAACCTAGGGCACCTATCTTTCCCTCCCTCCCTGTGGGGAATCACCTGACCCAAGCCTGGTGCCTGCCTATGACAGTGTAGGTGAAAACCAGTGCCTTCCTATGACAATATGGATGAGATATATAACTCTAAGGAGAGGACTGCAGAGTCCTAGCCAATGTCCCATCACCTTGTGGTGCAGTGTGTTCACTTCACGAAGGACAAGAATACCTTTAAGAGAAGAGATTTCTTGAAACAGCCAAAAAAGTATTTGTTCAAACCGTGGCAAAAAGAATGTATTAGATTTAACACCGTCAACAATTTAAAAAAATTAATTGCAATTAAAAATTTTAATCAGTTAATCTTGGTTTTAATCACATATTTAATTGATCCAATTACAGCATCTACTACAAGTTTGTTTTATTCCTGATGCTATTACCATCCAAAAAAGAGCCCAGTATAAAAATCCTGACAGTTTTGTCTGTTTTCAGCTCACTTGCTGTGACACAAACAAACCAATTAAAAAAAATTCCATTTGTACATCAGGAATAAATTTATTACTATAACGTAAAACCAAGCTACTTAAGTAAAATAATTTTATAAGAGAAAAGATCACTTTATCTGCATACAACCCGCTGCCCCTTTCCCCAAATATTCTTTCTCTCCTTACATTTTAAAATGAATGTTCCTCTTTTTTCTAATATTGCTCTATTTTAACTACTTTTCCCCTTGAATTTTTGAAGTTAAGTAGCTTTCATTTGCCTTTATTCTTTAAGCACCCTACTCCAATGTCTATTTTGGAGGTGGTAGGCAAGTTTTTTTTACATGAGGGTGCTCATTGGCTTAAAAAAGCTATCGGCCTCTCAAAAGTCAGATTCTGCAGATTGACAACTTCGTATCATCATTATAACCAGGTAAATCATTGATACTACAACGCTTCTCCTCAACTGATGAGTATATGCTTTAGCAGTAGTCCTTATCAGCTGCCCCACAGCTGGATAGCACCTAGATCAGCAAACCCGTCTGCAGCACCTGAATACTTAAGACTGGGCTTCCTGCCTCACCCTAAACAAGGCCCTCCATCATTGGCGGATTCTTCTCCTCACTGGTCCAAGTAACAGCCAATAGAGTCAAATAATACACTGATACAAGTGTTATCACAAACCGTAATACATCGATGCAACTGTATCAAAAACTTTGTAAACTGCAGCCTGTGCAGTTAGAGGAGAATGGGTGAAAGGAAACCCGCTTTCCGGTCTCATTCTGTAGGACTAACATGTGTCTCAGAGTAAGCCCTTGTACACTTAGGCATCGCCTTACACTTCAGTGGAGGAGCAGGACATGAGCACTGCTGGACTTGGTGCCACTAACAGCCAGGTAATAAATATCTGAGCTCCTTGGCATTTTTGAAATACGGTATTATTTCTCCATATAACTTCTGCGATTAACACACGTTTAAAAAAAATGGCTAAGAGATTAATGTGTTACTCGCAGAAGTTAACTGTGATACTGTATTTTTGGAAGGAAAATGAATAGATGGTTAACCTACAGGGAAATGACTCAGCCAATGCACAGCCAAGGGCTAACCCAGCCAAAACCATTTATCTTGTACTTACTCGTGCTGTTTGCATATTTCATTGAGATCTGCATTTACATTGCTGTTTTGTGATTTCCGTATCCTTTCCAGTTCACGGTCAAGTTCCACACGGTGTGCGTTCTTCATCGCTTCAATCGCTTTTTATATATATAAAAAAAAATCAAACACTGGATTTCAAAACTACAAGCAGAAAAATACGAGAGAAAATATCAAAAGTACAAAAAACAGCAAATAATCCAAACTTTTTTTTTTACTGCCTTTCCCACCAGGTGGCAGCAACCTACATCATGAAGTCCAGTATTCCCAGAGCGTCCTCATGGGATCACCCCCTGCTCACGCAAGTGGAATGAGAGTCTTATTTGTAGGTAGAAGTTGAAGAAATGAGGATTCAAGGTTTCTTAAACCAAGCCACTGAACTTTTCAAATGCCTGATTTACACCAATGATCTCCATAACCATCCCTTTGCTAAGCACATATCAATTCCTACACCAACTGCAGTTTTAAAACAAAATCTTGAGGAATGTAGGCAACAAACCAGCGCCACAGCATAGGACACATCCAAGACTGAAAAAAGTAGAAAAGACAAGGTAATAGGTAAGGCAAAGCTTGGGTTTGGAAAGTCTGTAGGAGAAGGGAAGACTAGGGAGGCAAGGAATGTCACAGTTTTGAGGTCCTGGAAAAGAATGATTAAAGTGGGGTGAGTGACAATGCACTATTACATTGCTGCCAGGTCTCCAGGAGACCAGCAATCTCCAAGCACCCTTTTAGAGTTTGCCAGTGTATTGAATACCCCTGCTGCAGGGAAAAGGGCACTTATTTTCTGTGCTTCTGGCCTCCATGCACAATGCCCTTGAAAACTAGGATTATGGGTGCGTTTTGAGCCACAGAAGTTTCCTTACTTATATATTAACGTTGGCAGAAGCAGTGCGTACTGATGCTGCTGCTTCTTAAAACGAAACAAGATCAATGTAAAATCACCAATACATACCAATATATTCCACTCCCAATAGAAAAAATATAAATATATTCAGTTTTAAGAAACATCTGTGCTCCTACCCATTTCCCATATCTAGAGGACTTCTGTTGATTGTCCTCCCGTGTCCCCAGTGTTTACTGGTAGCAGGTCCCATGTGAAGGTCAAACAGGATGGACTCTCTTGTTTAAACTTCAAGAGGCGCTGACTGTTTTAAGGTTTTAGCACAGTAATTAACAAAATGCAGTCAAGACAAATAAATTCAATGAATGAAGAGGGCTTTCTTTTTTTCTGAATACCTACACTCCACAGGACAAACCATCGTGCCAGCTGTAAAAACAGAGGGCACCAAAGATTTCCGAAGACAGAGCATTTAGTGTAATGTGCGTGCATATTTAATAGGATTGATTTCAATCTGACCCCACAGATCCCCCAATGTGAAAAGGCGTATTTTTGGTTAAATTAAACACTGATGTAGAATAGTTCCACTTGGAAACAAAACCAGCACTTCTCGGAGATTACTCAATAAAAAAAATCTGGCTGAACTTCAACGAAATTAGGGCTGTTCATTTTAATTTTGTTAAAACATGATTTAAAGGGCAGTGTTAACATTTTTTACAAACTTAATTCTGAAGGACAGAAGACAGAAAACTAGTGGGGTAAACAAATGCGATGCATTTATGATTTCACTAGGAATCTTCCCACATGTGTTTATGTCAGTGCACAAAAAGATAAAGGAAATCATCTCCATTGAGGTTACTGTGCTGAAAGGTCACCGGGGAAATGTGGTTACAGAATATAAGCCAAATGGTTGAACTTTATTGGAACTAAACTCAGCAGTGCGTTTCCAAAACAAAGGCAGAGTTCCACATCTGCGGCTACACCTCATCTCATGGGTACCAGCAAAATTCTTCTCATCGAGAACTAAACTCATCCAGTCACTATGATAAAGCTTCCATTGGGATCTGTGAAAAGGCCCTTTTAATGAATGACTGACTTTGTACCGATGATGCCCCACACATTTTTTTCACTTATCGCTTAGTTTTTTTTTTTGAATTGTACATGAATAATGTGTAGTTTCTATACCGATTTTTGTTTTGCCTCGATTCTCATAACAGCCAGGCTTCTCAACAAAAACACAGGTCATTCAGTCTCCCAAAGTTCTAAATGTAATCATACGGACCTTGTAGAACTAACGCTCAATTCCACAACATATGTTTAGAATGTTCTCTCAACAAGTCATTTGATCAGCAGTGCTTTGCTTTTGTCCACACTAAAATACTAGTTTGCATTTGAGGAAGAAAACCATAGTTGCTATTTTGTACAACACCTCAGCATTTGCTGTGCTATGGCTGCATAAAATATTTTTTTTGTAGAAAAATATTTTAGCTGATGCTATTATAGTTGTAGTCTGTTGTTAATTAAAAAAAATGTCTTCCTTTCTTGTAATACCAACTCCACGAAGCACCTGCAACCCATAGCAATCTGGCTCATGAAGCCCAGGCAACTGTGTTCTCTTTGTCGTTATAGTCTCTACTTGCTGGCTTGTCCTGATTGAGTTTTGTGGGCCTGGGACTTTGGAAAGAGCTGTTGCCTACTTTAGTAGATAAATCCTATATGTGAACATCAATCTGTTGGCACCAATAACTAGAGATATATGCAAATTAATGGAAACATTTATTTAAACTTCATAAGTGATCGATGAGGCTCCATGACTCGCATCGAAGCGGCCCATGAGGACAAAAAGATTGGACACTCTTAAATTAGGGTACTGCTTTTCCCCTTTACTGATTACCCACTGGACAATGATGAATTTTTGTGAAAAAAAATTGATAAAAACTATTATTTAGTATATTCAAATAGTGCTATTTTGTGTAGGTAGGTTAATATTGCACAGTTGTTATGAAGTGTTTGTGTTTGGCTTTTTCAGTCAAATTCTGCTCTATGCATTGGGTTGCTTTTGTTGGGTAGTCAACCATTATTGCACTTTTTCCAGACAATATTTTCCCTCTTTATTCTTGGTTGCTGTTGCTACTATTTTAATAGCATTATACAAAGTGGTGAGGATGCCAATTCTTTTAGGGGGTTAGAACAGCACTCCATAATTAAGATGAGAAAGAAGAGTTTACGAGGGGACAACTATCGAAGTGCACCAACACTTGACACATTTTGTCCACACCCATCCCTACTCTGGAATCTGTGTGTATAGAATGCAATATCTACCTGGACATATCTTTGCCACCTTCACTTTACTAGTGGGGATGCCTCAAAGATATACCAACTGCTGCAGGGTGACCTGCAGACAAACAGGGATGGTTATTCTCATAGAAGGGAAGGTTACCACAGCATGAAGCTTTAATGCCAATGCATCAGGCAGTCTGTAATGTACAGCTATATTGAGCAAATCACAAACACCGTGTTTGCAACAAGAAACACCTTCATCACTTTTCCCATGAAAGGAGGCAGCAACTGTTCAGGGCACAGAGTTTTCAATTGGTGGTGGGGTTCCCTAGAGGGATGAGTGTTGTAAATGGCACCCTTGTGAAATTCAGGGCTCTCAATATGAGCCAATGTCCTTCATGAATGGAAAAGTTTGCACTCAATTAAGTTCAGGTGCTATCTTACCACAGAAACATTATGATCCATGTCAGCGGCCATTAACCAAGAAGCTGGGATGATGCCTCCATTGTCTGGCAGTACATGGTACATTATTTGAAGGAGAAGGATCACTGGGTGGATGGCTGTTAGCAAAAGAGGATTATCCTTTGCATTCATGGTTCTAACTCCATGAAGCACCTTAACCTGACTACGACCTCCATCTACAAGTAAAGTGCATTGTGCAGCTTTGGCACAATGAAAAGTATGTTCAAAGGCACAATGATTGTGTACAATGCTTCAAAGAGCGAGTGGCAGATTCCCAGCTTAGATTTGCGCAATGGTTGCGGGGCCCCACGAGAAAATGAAGCGTTACCGTTGCCTTTTTCTGAGGCCAACAAACAACTTCATTTGGAGTCAGGTACAAGAGACCTGGACGACTGCATCAACTCAGTTAGCGACCTCGCTCCGTGCAGCTGGAACCTGTACTTTTATTGGAGAGTGGCTTTCAGTTGCAAATAGGACTATCCTCCTTTGGTGCATTGACTGCAGCAGGACATCCAACCCTTCAGCTACAAAGGTAGTAATGTTGCCCACATGTCTCCGCTGTACCATTGTGAATAATGTCACCATCACAACTTCCCCTTTAATGGTGTTCTACAACCAGATTTTGCACTCCCTAGCCACAAGTGATACATGCCAAGTTCTCTGGGCAAGCCATCCTTGTGCCACTAACACCACTATTCAAGAAAGGAGGGAGAGAAAAAACAGGGAACTACAGGCCAGTTAGCCTGACATCAGTCGTCAGGAAAATGCTGGAATCCATTGTTAAGGAAGTGGTATCAGGGCACTTAGAAAATCATAACATAATTAGACAGAGTCAACATGGTTTTACAAAAGGAAATCGAGTTTTTTGAGGATGTAACCAGCAGGGTAGATAAAGGGGAACCAGTGGATGTAGTATATTTGGATTTCCAAAAGGCATTCAATAAGGTGCCACATAAAAGGTTATTACACAAGATTAGGGCTCATGGGGTTGGGGGTACTACAGTAGCACGGAGAGAGGATTGGTTAATGGATAGAAAACAGAGTAGGGATAAACTGATTTTTTCAGGTTGGCAGGCTGTAACTAGTGGGGTGCCACAAGGATCAGTGTTGGGGTCTCAGCTATTTACAATCTACATTAATGACCTAGATGAAGGGACCGAGTGTAATGTATCCAAGATTGCTGATGATACAAAGCTAGGTGGGACAATAAGCTGTGAGGAGAACACAAAGAGTCTGCAAAGGGATATAGAGTGAGTGGGCAGTAAAGTAGCAGATGGAGTATAATGTAGGGAAATGTGAGGTTATTCACTATGGTAGGAAGAATAGAAAAACAGAATATTTTTTAAATGGCAAAAACTTTCAAAAGATTGGTGTTGAGAGAGATTTGGGTGGTCTCATGCAAGAAATACAGAAAGTTAGCATGCAGGTACATAAGAAATAGGAGGAGTAGGCCATTTGGCCCCTCGAGCCTGCTCTGCCATTTAATGAGATCATGGCTGATCTGATCTTGGGCTCAGCTCCATTTTCCTGCCCGCTCCCCATAGCCCTTCACTCCCTTATTGTTCAAAAATCTGTCTATCTCCACCTTAAATATATTCAATGACCCAGCCTCCACAGCTCTCTGGGGCAGAGAATTCCACAGATTTACGACCCTCGGAGAAAAAATTCCTCCGCATCTCAGCTGTAAATGGGCGACCCCTTATTCTGAAACTATGCCCTCTATTTTAGATACCCCCATGAGGGGAAACATCTTTCCTGTAACTACCATGTCGAGCCTCCTCAGTATCTTATATGTTTCAATAAGATCACCTCTCATTCTTCTAAACTCCAATGAGTATTGGCACAACCTTTCTTCATAAGTCAACCCCTTCATCTCAGGAATCAACCTCGTGAACCTTCTCTGAACTACCTCCAATGCAAGTATATCCCTCCTTAAATAAGGAGACCAAAACTGTATGCAGTACTCCAGGTGTGGTCTCACTAATACTCTGTACAGTTGTAGCAGGACCTCCCTGCTTTTATACTCCAACCCCCTGCAATAATAACCAACATATTCCATTTGCCTTCCTGATTACTTGCTGTATCTGCATGCTAACTTTTTGTGCTTCATGCACAAGGACCCCCAGGTCCCTCTGTGCTGCAGCATTTTGTAACCTCTCTCCATTTAGATAATAATTTACTTTTTTATTTTTCCTACCAAAGTGGATAACCTCACACTTTCCCACATTATACTCCATCTGCCAAATGTTTGCCCACTCACTTAGCCTGTCTATATCCCTTTGCAGATTCTTTGTGTCCTCTTCACAATTTGCTTTCCTACCTATCTTTGTATCAGCAGCAAATTTGGCTACATTACACTCGGTCCCTTCATCCAAGTCATTAATATAGATTGTAAATAGTTGAGGCCCCCAGCACTGATCCCTGTGGCACCCCACTGGTTACCGTTTGCCAACCGGAAATTGACCCATTTATTCCGACTCTCTGTTTTCTGTTAGTTAGCCAATCCTCTATCCATGCTAATATATTACCTCCAACCCCGTGAGCTCTTATCTTGTGCAGTAACCTTTTATGTGGCACCTTATCGAATGCCTTCTGGAAATCCAAATACACCACATCCACTGGTTCCCCTTTATCCACCCTGCTCATTACATCCTCAAAGAACTCCAGCAAATTTGTCAAACATGATTTCCCTTTCATAAAACCATGCTGGCTCTGCTTGACTGTAGTATGATTTTCTAAATGCCGCTACTGCTTCCTTAATAATGGACTCCAGCATTTTCCCAATGACAGATGTTAGGCTAACTGGTCTATAGTTTCCTGCTTTCTGTCTCCCTCCCTTCTTAAATAGGGGTGTTACATTTGCAATTTTCCAATCCGCTGGGACCTTTCCAGAATCTAGGGAATTTTGGTAGATTGCAACCAATGCATCCACTATCTCTACAGCAAGCAATAAGGAAGGCAAATGGCATGTTGGCCTTTATTGCAAGGGGGTTGGAGTATAAGAGTAAGGAAGTCTTGCTACAATTGTACAGGGCCTTGGTGAGACCACACCTGGAGTACTGTGCACAGTTTTGGTCTCCTTATCTAAGGAAGGATATACAGTACTTGCCTTGGGGGCGGTGTAACGAACGTTCACTAGATTGATTCCTGGGATGAGAGGGCTGTCCCATGATGAAAGATTGTGTAGAATGGGCCTATACTCTCTGGAGTTTAGAAGAATGAGAGGTGATCTCATTGAAACATACAAGATTCTGAAGGGGATTGACAGGGTAGATGCTGAGAGGGTTGTTTCCCCTGGCTGGAGTGTCTAGAACTAGGGGACATAGTCTTAAATGGCCTACCCCTTATCCTGAGACTGAGATGAGGAGGAATCTCTTCACTCAGAGGGTTGTGAATCTTTGGAATTCTCTGCCCCAGAGAGCTGTGAATGCTGTATCTCTGGGATGGATTTTACCAGCCCCGAGGAGGCGGATCTGGAGGCGGGACTGCTGGGAAAATCCCCAAAAATGGGAGCAGGTCCCAAACCCACTTCCAACCCGCCTCCAACCAATCTTCCCGGGAATCGGGTCCCCAATTTGCGCAGGAACCCGACTCTTAGCGGCGGGAAGAGGATTATAGCCACTTAACTGCCTGTTAACAGGCAGTTAAGGGACTTTTTCCAATTTTTCGACTGCTGCTGCGGGCCTCCCGACATCAGGGAAACCCGCCAGGGTTAAGTGAGGCGTGCTGTGGGTCTGTTATGTTGGTGTTTGGATGACAGCTGCAGAAGTGGTGTGAAGGATGCAATGGGACACTGGTTAGTATCAGAGGTAAGGAAATGTTGTGAAAGTAATTTTTAATGTGGTTAGATGTTTCTGCAAGTGATAAGCTGTGAAGTGTTTGTGTAGCCTCATCTCATCGGGAGAAGTGACAGATGACTTCTGCAATCTCAGCTGCAGCTGCCAGCTGTTTTATCTTGAGAGTAATTGGAGAGCCTGTGTGCAAGGGCTCACCATTGGACAGTGATTGTCAGTGTTTGACAGCACCTCAATGCTGTTAAACACTGTCAAATCATCTGTCAAACAAGTGTGGTGCATATGCCTTTAAGAAAACCGGCAAATGAAGCGTCATCAACTGACGGCATCTGACACCGGCTTTCCCTTAATTGGCGGGCTTAACAAGGCCAATCAGGGTAAAATAGCATCTGCTCATCAGACATCGCTGGGGGCGGGACTGGAACCCAAAAACCAGCAGTCCCGCCTCGAACTCGGCCTGGAAGGTAAGATTCCGCCCTTTGCGTACATGCAAGACTGAGATAGATAGATTTTTGGACTCTAGGGGAATCAAGGGATATGGATATCGGGCGGGAAAGTGGAGTTGAGGTCGAAGATCAGCCATGATCTTATTGAATGGCAGAGCAGGCTCGAGGGGCCTACTCCTGCTGTTATTTGTTATGTTATATTATGTTCTTAGCCTATTCAAATTATAAAGCAGAACTCCAGTCTGAAAATTTAGCGCAGCATGGCCTGAGTTGTCAGCACATAGGCACCATAGGCCAACTCAACTGTAAAAATCAGAGCTTGCATGTTCAACTGCATATCTATCCCTACCGCATTCTACAGGTGACTGCGTTTAATCACAATCTCTGAACCACTAGCTTTATTAAGAGCGAGCCTTTTACTGCAGTCACGCATCATTTATATTTCTGATAATTAGAAAGAGCAAATGTAGAAACCTGTGAGACACAGATGTATAGGCAATTATACCATCAAATCCATCACAACCACAACCTGTCCCATTCATTGCCACACGGCTGGACACAATTTATTACACTGCCTCTGAATGAGTTTACAAGTTCCAGGCTTTGTAACCACCTAGAGGGATATACAAGTAGTTGGAATATTAGCTTGTATGCATTGAAAGTATAAAATCAGATTTTCAGCAAGTATTTAGAAAATCCATGCATTGGTAAACCAGCCAATTAATTTCATAATTTGACAAAGTATGGCACACAAAATGTGGGCACAACGAACAGTTTTTAACCATAGGGTATGTTGAATGTACATATGAAAACAAGCCGTTGCCTTGAAAGTGTTCCGACTGGTACTTCTATCAATCTAGCCATTTTATTGTCTGTGCGCTCCTCCCTGTGAAGGCAGATTTAATGCAATATTCCCAAGTCAACTTGGCTTGGGTGGTAGCACTTGCCTCGAAGTCAGAAGGTTGTGGGCTCAATCCCCACTTCCAAGACTTGAACACACAGCCGAGGCTGACACTTCCCCTCACCACTTACACCATCCACACTTACCACGGGCAGCTGCTTATATCGGGCAAGTGGCGCTAACCTTTTCCACTGAAGTCAATTACAAAGATGTTGCTTATAACACATTAAACACACTGGTTATTTTGGGCGGATCAGACTTGTCACACCAAATAACATACCTGGGCCACAAGTCTCAAAATAGTCATCCCATAAAAGGTTTTGGATAACATCCTACTGCTTATGACACCATCTGAGCCCTTTGGCGGAATAAGCTTTGCCGTCCCCAGACACTTCGCCTCGGAGGAGAGCGGTCACCAGACCATTCGTGAAAGAGATGCTACAGGGTGCACTGCTTAACCTTTGTGCAGGCAGCAATTTGCTCCTGTAGCCTCCCTGCTTCTCAAAATATACACTGCACTCAGCTAACAGAGATTTGTTGTTGTAATAGCCAGTAGCAAAGATGCAGTTTCACCATTCACTTATAGCGGGCAAATTGCATTAACACAAATGTGCCTGCTCTAAGTGATGGGGAGTGTAACTGGCAGAAAACATTCTGCGCCTATGCTCGGAGAGAATACTGCACACAGCAATGATAGAATAGACATGGCCACGTGAATGTGTCTCTGAAGTAGGATTTTGATTTATTAAGTAGGTGGACATAACAGACATCCTCCCAATTTTATCAGTAAAGATACCAGCCTTACATACTATTCTCACCCATTCCTCACATACCAGAGATGGTGGCAGCTGTCTCTTCAGCGAGCAGCCGCTCTTTGTCTTCTTGTAGATTCTCCAGCTCTCGTTGATGCTGTCGGTGCAGTTCTTCGATTACCTTCTGATGTGATTCTTCCATAGCCGAAAACCCACGTTCACATGTAGCCTAAAACATCAAGGGGAGAAAAATAATCATGAGCAATTTCTTTCAAAAATTGTTACTGTTGGTAACTGTGATTTATTACGTTGATTTTGCCCTGGCCAAAATTTATAGGGTTTTCTTCAAAGTTTCTTAAATCAAATTTATACTGTGTGGTTTCATATATACTTTTACTTATTAATTTTGCCTGATTATTGTAGCTAGAAAAATTAAATGGTAGTTTTTGAAGTACATAATAGCAAAGAGGACGAGATAATACCAGGGGAAGAACTGCTCTAGTAGTTACGTGTAACAACATCACAAATACATTCAAAAAGAATGCGTTTATGAAGTTGTTACACATTGCACCAAGTGCAATGTTTCCCCACTGTATGTTCAAAATCTGCCCTTTCATTGCTGGGACCTCGGTTCAAATCCAGCCGAGAAGGAGATGGGCCAAACATCTGCTTTCTCTGTCAGACACCAATGACTTGAAGTTAATAATTTTAATCCAGTTCCCAATGTATACGAGCTCAGTAAACAAAACTGCCACTGACGGGTACTATAAAGGAGAACAAAAGGCTGTGTGCTGAGCACCTTATCACTGGCTTACTAGATGTATATTGGAGAGAGTTTTACTTCAGTAAATATCATTGGAGACAACTCATTCTAGGTCTATTGTATGAACACAATAGCAATGATATAGTAGTATTTATTGTGCAGATGCAGTAGACTTACAGGCTAACTGCACAATGTGAGAGATTCAATTTGTGTCAGAACTGCATGTTCCTTCAGTGACATGTTGTTAGTGTACACTATGACATTGTTGTTTGCGTTTTGCCTCTATTTTAAAGCTTTTATTTCATCATTGCTTGGCTTTTATTTTCCAATGTTCTTCCCTTTTCCTCCCACCTTATCTAAAAGGACAGACCATAACTGGGGTGAGATTCCACAAGGGCTGGCCACTCTCTGGTACCTTGGTATTCCTAATGCAAGTGCCGATGAGGAGTGTTGGCAGGCTATTCAACTGTGGAGGGCATTACAGAAAAGCTAGACCTTGTCCTCACCCAAGTTCTATACATACACATTTAAGCAGGGGTCAGTTGACATCTACTTGGAGCAGGAACCCTAGCTTATTATCTCTTTTCAAGCCCAGTGGTGCAGATATCAATTGGAGCACTCCAATTGTTGCTCCTGGTCCAGACCAACCAGCAACGCAGACCAATTGAACCTGTCTTTGTGCTACATCAAATGGTTCCTTTACCTATTAGGCCCCTATTTTTAAATTAAACTTCCCTGTACCACACCAGCTTTTAAAGGATGGACAGTTAGCCCCTTGTCTCTGACATTGTTGGCCACTAGGAAGTGTACAAGAGCAGCCAGCGTGTTATTTTCCCCACTCTTTCTGCACATTTCAGACTAAATGAAGTCACATTCTTGTGTATCAAATGCAGTAAAAATGTATGCGCGTGCAAGTAAAATTTAGGATTCAACAACACCCTCTCCTTACTCTACAAACAATATATAATATCTAAAAGATACTTAAAAAGGGAGATCAGTGTAAACCACTAGCTTTCTCAGATTAAAAGTGACTAGGGCGCCTATGAATGTGAGGACAGGTAGGTATTCGTTCCCAATAATGCTTTGAGTCAGCCATTGCGGTATATTCGAGAGGAGCTTAGTAATGACATTTCCTATGACGTGATGGGCTGGATTTTCCTCTCAGTACGTGGAGATGACCAGGAAGTCAGCGGTGTGTCTCTCCTCTGCTAATATGCTGCATGTTGGTGCTCAGAATATCTTGTTTTTAAAAAATTCTTAAGTTAACTGCTGTTAAAATCTTCCCAATTAACTTACACTCCATAAGTTAGTTTTCTATATTAATAAGAATTATAGCATTTTCAGTCTGTACTGGTAACTTATTCCTACTTCAATATCAGCAGTTGCAAAGATTGCATTTACTGAAACTGACAACAGAGCTACAGTAAGACTAAAGATGACAGAAAACTGCTGTGAATTATTGAACACACTGCTCTAAGTAAAAATCACCCCTTTAAGTTCCCTTTTTCCCCTCTAGGTCACTGTGCTCCACACAATTCTCTAGCAGAATGGGGGCAGCAACCCTGTTTCCTGTAAAAAGTCAGTAGGATATATGCGATTGCTGCAAATTCATTCTGCAGCAATGCTAACATGATTGTCAATTTATTGATTTTGATCTATTGTTTTAATGCACAGTATCCTCTGGAATGGAAGGGAAAGAAAAATCTTCCCCCCCCCCCCTTTTTCTTCCCCCTTATATCCCAAGTAATGTGAGAACAGATTTTTGCTCCTTGCGTGTTGAGTCAAATAGACTATGCAATTGAAATTCAACTTGCGGCTGCACAAACATATGTCCTACTTTGTTATAGCGTAGTGCACTTGGTGCGCCACTGGATCATTCCCTTCCCTCACAAAGTTCGGGTTTTATTCTCCATTTCTTCTTTATGAACTGTCACAACACACTACTCCAGAGAACAATGGACAAACTGCTGTGAAATTTCCTATTCTGAATTTCACCCTCAGGGCAGAATTGTTGTTATGTGTTAAAAGGCACATTACCTCTTCCTGTGAGACATGCCGCTGCTGAGAGGCAGCGAAGCCAAGAACCACAAATATTCATCAGAAGCCATTGTGTCAACACAACTTTATTAAAAGGGATGCAAATTCTTTGGAAGGGTAAGGTGTACTTTTTTATTCAAAGTACTTCCTCATTTTAGATTGATTTTTTTTTAAAGTAATGATTCACTATTTAGAAATCAGTAATGATTTTACCCCACAGAGATTCATCGTGTCAGATCTCCTCACTGATTGGCCAATAAGGTGCAGTCTGTGATGTGGAGGAGCTCTCTGCACCCTGAAACAGATCCATTCATCACAATGGAGGCTGCGACTTTAGAACAGCCTGGGAGTCGACTGACCTCAGGAAAGTTGCTGGTGTGTGGAGATTTTGCTGCATACTAAGCCAACAGAGGGTATTCCGGATCAGCTCTTCAGCTAGTCCAAAATCACAATCTTACGGCAATCAGTGCAAGATGTTTCCATGTCAGTGACATGATGCAACAGCCTAGCAGGGTGAAAAGTTTAACACTTTTAAATAAGAAAGTCAACCAATATACAATGGGGGAATACTTTAATCAAAACTACTTTCCCTAGACTTTCCTTCCCCTTTAAGCAACAAATGTGGTTTGGACAACATCTTCTTACACTGGTCTCAATTTCCATACCAGGTTTCTAGTGTGTGCCATAAATTTAACAGAAATGCAATAATAGTGAACCCAATGTCAGGTGCAGCATGAATCCACACAATGACCTTCCTGGAACTACCAACATCAGTGAGTGAACCCAAAGCTGAACTGAGAATGTGTGATGTAAAACTAGGTGGAGCATCCTATGGACAAAAATGATCAAAATGCAAGAAATCTAAAATATAAACAGGAAATGCTAGAAATGCATAGCACAATGATCAACATCTAAAGAGAAAGATAGGTTACACCCCAAAATTTTAACTTTTCATCAGGGCTCAGCTCTATCCTAAGTTCCGATAAAGGATCACACCAGAAACACTGATTATTTTTCTTGACCTGTTGCAATTCCAGCATTTTCTGTTTTTAACTTTGGATTTTCAGCACTTGTGTTTTTCTCTGTTTTTAATGTAGGCAGATATTATTTATACTTACTTTAAACATCTCTCTTCTATAAGGGTTCACGTTTATTTTGGCTTGCTTTGAGTGAGTCAGTAGCTAATGAACAGCAATCTCAAAATGGATTCCTTTGTACACTTGTGCTCCGTGATGGTAGAAAGTACAATCATTACTGTTTTTGCATTCTCTGAAATTTATTCACCAGCCCGTGCCCCCCCCCCCCAAGGCGTTGGCTTTCCGGTGCCGCACAGGTTCACAAGCGCTGGTCGCCCTCCACTATTTCAGTCAAGCAGCCAGTCTTCATCACAGCATGCCGATTCGATCATCCACACACCATTAAATATCCCCCCTCCCAAACCAAGCTAACTGCAGCATTCATAACAATGCATTGCCTGACACCACCTTACTCAGCACACATCAGGAGTTGAATCAGGGATCTTTATGGCCTATGTGGCATTTGTGACCTTTAACACTACCATGGAGAGAAAATGCTCATTTATACACCCTGGTTGGATTTGAACTCAAGCCTCCAGACAAAAAAGGGCAATGATTGAGACTATTGGCTTAGTCACCCAAGCAACTCTGTCCCTTGGGACAACTTAATAACTTTTGAACAATCAAGAGTGAAATAAGACCCGTCTCTAAATAGAAAATATGATAAACTTAAGGGTTTTTACAGCATTTCTTGATAAGCAAAATAAGTTGTTAGTTTATTAGTGCCTCAAAGGTGCGACAGAGATATGTAGCCAGCTGAAAGAGAAAGAAAGAAAAAGGGAGATTCATATATTAGTAGCATAGCATCAAGACAAACAGCAAAGGGTAATGTGGCCACCAATTTACATTACTAAGCACTGCTACGAAGGGATGCTTTTAATCAAATGCAATTGAACCCACTGTTCTGACAGCAATTCGAAATCTAAAATATTTAACAAAATGTAACTAAATGATACGATTCAAATGAACCCGAGTATCAACAAAATATGGATACCAATATAGGAAATTTATCCTTTTAAAATAAGGATGCAATTTTTTTAGATTTTGTTTGGAAACTTTCCTTTAACAGGGGTAATTAGGGGTCACTGTAAAGGTTTTACATTTTGACAAACCTCTTTAATAAGGACAAAATTTAGATTGGCCTGATCAAAGGAGTTTATGCGTAATGAATTCAAGATCCATTAATGCCAAAGGGTAGATAGGAACGGTATCCTGGAAGTTATAATTGTTCATTATGTTAGCAAAAGGTATACTCATCTTTTGATCTCAGGAGACAGGTTTTTAAAAAAATTTGTTATATTGAATTTATGTGGACCTTACCCTGCCTTCCTTCAACTACTGTAGCATACATTCAATTATTTGGTAACTCAACAAAACATAATCCAGAAGCATAACAGATAAATGGGTTCTGCTGTATTTGAAAGGATCGCTTAAGAGCACACAGTAAACTCAAAAGATAGACACAACAGAAGAAGAACTGGGCAAATTTCAGGTACAATTCAATTGCACTCAGGTTGTAAGCCAGCTGGATTCAAGGTTTTTGCTCAAAACTGGGATAGCTTCTATAATAGTTTTTTAATGCAAATATAATGTAACTAGTTCCTTAATTTTCAGCAAATATTACACCTGTAGTATCTGTTTCTTTCCACCATTTCCCCAGAATTTGGAAAGTTTACTCTTCATGACTTTGCCCAGTCCAACAGTAAATCATGCAATTCTATCCTCCATGCAGGTTGAGACACAAAACAGAACACAACCATAAGCCAATTGCTGGCAGCAAGGTGTAATGCTACAAGCCAACATGCAGTTACTAGTCAGTATTATTAAACACACGGACACCTTGAGATTCTCCAGGTCCTTTTCATATTTCTCCCGTAGAGCTGTTGGACCGGCTTCAATCTTATTTTTCGTGGCATCTATCTGGGACTCCAGCTCTTGTATGCGATTTCTGAGCAAGGCCACTGAATGTGGCTCACTTGCTGCTTTTCTGTATGGGTCAGTGGATCGCTGTAGATCGCTTACAAGGTCCATCTCTTTAGGATCTCTACATTCTTTTAAAGCTTCTATTTCTCGTGTGAGCTCTTCTTTTATCCTAGCACATCTTTGTTCTAGCTCTCTCTTCTCCATTTTAAATTCTTCCCCTCGTCTCTTCAGCACCTCAACATGTTTTTCCTTCAAGTTTTCCATGCAGACAGTCAATGAATCTATTTCCTTCACATTTTCTTCTGTTTTCAGTCTCAATGTCTCTCCTGCCCTGGCTATCTCCCTTTTTAATTTCTCCACCTCTGCTTCATATGCTTCTCTTGCTTCTCGCAGCTCTTTCTTATGCCTTGCTGCCATGTCCTGCAGTTCAATAGCCTTGTCCAATGAGTCAATTGGTTCTCCCTCAATTTGGATATGAGTTGTTCTAGCACCAACGCCTGCTCCTGAAATATCCAATTTTTTAAACTGTGCAATCTCCCCTTTTAATTTCTTTAACTCTAAATCCTGTTCTTGCTTTTGTTTCTTCAGCTCAGCTGCATGCTTGCTCTGCAACAAAGTAATGGAGTTTGAGTGCTCCATCTCCAGAGCTTCCAGTCTCAGCTGTATATCCCCACTTTGTCTGAGGTCATGTTTCAACTGAATCTTGGAGATTACATATGATAATTCAGCTTGCACCATTGCATCCTGAAGCAGGAAAGGCCACATGTCTTTTGCATCACTATGTCTGCTTAATGCAGGTATGCAATCCATGCTGTGAACAAGCCTTCTGGCCAAGAGGCCCAGATCATCACCTGCACATGACTGAATGGAGTATGACATTTTCTTCAACAAGCAAGCGTTTCTCCTAATTTGCTGTACTAACTCTGTCCTTACACCAAGTTCAAAGTCTTGGTCAGCAGAAACAGAAGCTGATGGTAGTTTAAGGGATTTAGAAAATAAGAGCAGCGATTCGCCCTCTTCGTCATTGTTCAGTTCACTACGAATTTCCTCAATCAGCCCATCAAATCTGCAAGTCCCATAAGCAGCTATAACATTCCTGAGCATCTGTTCACGGTTCTGGTTTCTGTGATATATTTTCATGTACTGTGCTCTCAACTGCTGCAGCTTTTCTTCCGAAACCTCCAAAATATTATGGGCCCAGAACATCATTTCGCCTTTTATTAAAGTACTGTTTGCCATCATATTCAGATAACTGTTTATAGGTTCATTTAATTGTTCTTCGACATCGGACGTCTTGCTTTCATTAATTTTAGGCAAGTTTGCCCAAAACTCTCCTTCTATTAATAATTTGTTAAGAACAGAATGTCCTATTTGAGTACTGACTTCTTCCAGGGATACCAAAGGCATGGTAATGCTTTCACTGTGTTTTCTAATTTCATCTAAAGTATTTTTTACACTGGAGTCTGAATTCTGCAAAGCACTGGCAATATTGTTAAGTGTTGCTGCTTCAAGTGACAGTTTGTCAACTAAATGTTTTAGCTTTTCCTCCTCTGTTAAAGAGTCTCTCACTAAAGATTCTTCACCAAAAAAGGTTCTATTTTTTCTGGCTAGATCTTCTTCCACATGTTGCAAATATTGTACTGAACTTCCTAGCGCATGTACTAATTCAGACAATTGTCTATGCTGTTCCACGTCCCATCCTTGAGCAAGTTGACCAGCTTTCTGCTGTAAGCCTTCTAAAACATTATGCAATTGCAGCAGTTTAGTTTGCAGTACTTGGAATTCAGAGTTGGTAGCCTGCACCAGTATCTTATGCTTGATATTTGATCTGGCAAGCTGCTCTGAGAGGGAACAGGTTAATGACTGGTTTTCTTTTTCCTGCTCTTTTGGATAAACTCCAGGTTCAAATAGTCCTCCGTGATGTTCTACATCACATCGCAGACTTGCGGATAAAGGACAAATAGTTTCCCCTTTAATGTTTTGTTCTGCTATCAATAGTTTAGTTTCAAGTGTGCACACAATTGCCAGGTATTTTTTCAGGTTTGTAATGTAACTATCTGCTACTGTTGTGTCACATGAACTTTCAGTATTCACAGATGGCAGTCCTGAAAACCAGCTTTCTGCGCACGTTTGTACTACTGAGCCAATCAGTGCTGTTAATTGGCCATCCAAATGCTGAAGCCTTGCCATCAACTCTTTAGAAAGCTGTGCACCAGAACTCATTGAGCTTTGGCCCCCCTCTAGTTCAGACCAACTGGTTGTGGAATGACCTGCTGAAAGACTTGAGAGGCTCCTTCTTGCTATATGTTCATTATTTTTTTCTGAAGCTTCCAGATCTGATTTGAGTTTGTTGTTTTGGGAAAGAAGTTCCTTATAATTGCTTTCAGTTGTTTGCAGCTTTATGTCCTGTTCAGCTAATCTTGTTTCTGCATCTTCTAATTTGATCTGAAGTTCTTCTTTTTTTTCCATAAGCATATCAATGTCTGTTGGTACCTGCCAACCAAGGCCTTTAAGTGTAGCCTCCTTAAGCTGAAGCTTCTTCCCCGTCTCCTCTAAACTGGTGCCCAAAGCTTCCAGTTTGATTAAAGCCTCATTGAAGTCCTTATTTTTCTTTTCAAATTCTCTCTCATAGGATTCCTTTACTGACACCATTTTAAAATTGGTTTCTTCCACTTCATTTTTCAGTGTATTTACCTCTTGAATAGCCTTTTCAAAATCTTCATTCAGATCTTGATATCCTTCTCGCTCCTTCACCAATTCTAACTTCAGCCCTTCAACTTCTCTATCAGCTTCTGTCAACTGATTAACTATTTCCTGATAACGCTGATTCAGTTGTTCATTCTCAGCTGACAAGATATCTATGTCATGGGTCAGTCTCTTCACTGTCCCCTCACGCATCTCAACGTGCTCTTCCATTTGTCTTACCATCTCGCTGCTTTTGAAAGAGGTGGCCAGCTTTTCTTTTTGAACTCTCTCTAACTGAGCTTCAAGAGTCTGCAGGCGATCTTCATATTCTCTCACCTTCTCTTCAGCTTCTCGTACACTGTGCGACAGGAGCTCCTTTTCCTTTTCATATTTTTCTTTCAGGCTCTCATATTGTTTCTGAAAACGTTCTTCACTCTGAATAACCCCTTGTTCACTGTTGCGCAGCCTATTGCTTGCTTCTTCCAGATGCTCTTGCAGCCGCTTCACTTCTCGCTGATAGTCGTCCTGAAGAGCCACTTGCCTTTCTAGATCCCTAAAAGCTTGTGTCTTTTCAAGAAGTAGTCCCTCGACTTCTCTAAGCTTCTCTTCACTCTCTCGCAACTTGGTGCTAAACATACTTAGTTTTCTCTCATACTCATCCGCTTGCTCTTTATACTTTTGACGTTCAAGGCGCAACTCATTTTGGGTTTTGGATAATGACTGTTCATTAATGGCTATCTCCGATAAAGAAATGTCCAGTCTGGCCTGGAGGTTTTGCATTTTTGTCTCCTGTTGTCTCAGGAGCTCCTTGGCATCCTGGTAGCTCTTTTTTAGGCTCTGGGCTTGTGCATTGGCCACCTCCTGTTTCTGCCGTTGAACCTCCAGCTCAGCTTGTAGGTCCTGGTTCAGCTTCTGTAGCTGTTGCCAGGCGTTTGAACTTGCCAAAGGTGGCTCCAGCTTAGAAAAGGGGACCAGATAGTGGTTAACACAGATGTAAAAGATTTTTGAATAAACTGTTTTAATTTTTGCTTCTCAGTCCCAATAATGGAGATTTAAAAATATTATTGGTTTGTAAATATATTTTTCTTCATGTAGATTTGAAAACTTCAGCATTATTCAAGGAATAAAAATTAAGTTTTCAGCAAATAAGGTAAAAGGCCAAACTATTATCTATTAGTTGCAAAAAATTAAGCAAAGAAAATGCTAAGAGCATTCTGCACTAATGAAGTCAGAATATGGTTAGTATCTTAGAAAACATGCATATGAAAAGTTAGCATTATTGGTCAGGAGGCAAGTACTGTCAATGCATGGTTAGCATACAATAATCAACATACAGGCAGGGAATTTTTTGTAATGATTCCTGAAATCCAGTGCTTTTAACCGTAGGTCCCTGTGAACACTTTCATAAACAAAAACTCTTAAAGCTACCAACAATCTTTTCATTAAAACAGCCCCGAGTTTGTAGCTTATACCCATTCAAATTTTCAAAGCTTGAGCTTTAAACTTCCAAAACAGTTGTTCTGCTTGTCTACCCCACCTCTACCTTCCTGATGTGATACAATGTGACCATACATCAGTAATAGCAATGTGACCATACATCAGTAATAGCAATGAGGCTACTTCTGGATGCAAGTACCATTTAGGTAGGAATTCAGGTTGGCTGGCTACAGCATAGAGGCAACTATAATGGATAGGCAAAGAAACAAAAGTCTTAAGCAAAGAGACAAGTGTGGATGTTTTCAAACCTATTTTGTTCAAACTAAGGGTGTCAAAGTACAATAAATTAAAAATAGTGATTAGGAGATTTTTTTTTTTAAAGCAGTGATATTCCTGATCGTAATCCACTCATGTTGACAGTCAATGAAGGAGGTTGATTAATTTATTCTGATGTTCAAATTAATTCTTAGTTAAGCTAGCTGCACCTTGTGTATAATGCAGTGGTAGCAGTTACCACTCCAATAAATGCATGTTGGGAAAAGTAGGAATGGGTGCAAATTCATCAAGATGCTTCAATAAAATGACCCAAGACAATCAGAATTAAAACAATTGCCTAATGTCACCTCATATAAACTACACAGTATGTTAGTTCATTTATAACCCTTTTCCTTGCTTTCAGATAAATGTTTTATTGGGGAATTGCTGCTTCTTAGGCACAAGAGCCAGTTTCAGTACTTTGCTGTATCCACCATTATAAATGTGTTATAAAAACAGAAAATGCTGGAAATACTCAGCAGGTCAGGCAGCATCTGTAGAGAGAGAAACAGAGTTAACGTGTCAGGTCGATGACCCTTCGTCAGAACTGGAAAAAGCTGGAGGTGGAACAGGTTTTTAAGCAGGTGTAGGGGCTGGGAAAGAGGGGAGGGGAGGAAAGAACAAAAGGGAAGGTCTGTGATAGGATGGAAGGCAGGAGAGATTAAAAGACAAAAGGGATGATGGTGCAAGGCAAAAGGAGCTGGTAATGGGTCAAGTTGAGAAACAAAAGATGGATCTAGATGAAGTGTACTTGCTTAAAAACCTGTTCCATCTCCAGCTTTTTCCAGTTCTGGCGAAGGGTCATCGACCTGAAACGTTAACTCTGTTTCTCGCTCCACAGATGCTGCCTGACCTGCTGAGTATTTCCAGCATTTTCTGTTTTTATTTCAGATTTCCAGCATCCACAGTATTTTGCTATTATAAATGTGTTGCTCAATACTTTGACAATCCTGCATTTTCAGGATTTATTTTGAAAATAAATCTTGATGTACAAAGAAAGCAATACTTTACCTACATTTTATGCAAATTTTAATAGCTTGCTATATATAACTGATATGTATTGTTTGCGCACAGTCAGGTATTACAGTACCTGTACTTCAGTCAACAAGCTCGAGTAAGGAAGACAGCTGCACTTTTAATAGAGATGGAGTGTAATAGAGATGACTGAATTATTGTAGAAATGAAGTAGGTAGTGTAGGGGTCAATGATGAAAGTTTGTTGAGTGGTGAAGAATCTGGTCAGAAAACAATCAATAGAGTATATCAAAGAACCGAAGTCATCAATGGGGATAGGTATAGCTGAAGGTGCTCGGACTGATGAAATTAGAAAACCTGCTTAGAGCAAGAGCTTGTGTGTTAGCCAATGGCTCAGTGGGTAGCACCCTCACCTGAGTCAGAAGGTTGTGGGTTCAAGTCCCACCCCAGAGACTTGAGCACAAAAATCTAGGCCGACACTCCAGTGCAGTACTGAGGGAGTGCTGCACTGTCAGAGGTGCAGTCATACCGATGAGATGTTAAACTGAGGCCCTGTCTGCTCTCTCAAGTGGACATAAAAGATCCCATGGCACTATTTCGAAGAGGAGCAGGGGAGTTATCCCCAGTGTCCTGGCCAATATTTATTCCTCAATAAACATTGCTAAAACAGATTATCTGGCCATCATCACATTGCTGTTCGTGAGAGTTTACTGCGCGCAAATTGGCTGCCACATTTTCTACATTACAAGTGACTACACTTCAAAAAGTACTTCATTGGCAGTAAAGCACTTTGGGATGTCCAGTGGTCGTGAAAGGTGCTATATAATGGCAATTTGATTTGTGCCCCATGGTTCACAAGTTCTTATTCTAAAATGGCTACCTGAATCAGAGTCATTTTTGGTCTGTCTTTATTGTGTGCATAAGTAACATTAAGGTGCATGGTCATGGCACGGTTTTAATTTGTGGTCCTTGAGTCTGGTATTTAGCACACAGTGGAAGTTAAAATGTTCATGAAAGCAGTATAACCCATCGAGGAGGTAACCAAAAATGACTCCCGATTCAGGTAGCCGTTTTAGAATAACGACTTGTGAACCATGGGGCACAAAATCAAATTGCCATTATCACGTCAAACTACTTTTTGAGTTTGGTACTGATATTACAGCAAGTTGCTTAGAGTTTGAAATACTGTAAGCAGCAGTGAAAGGTAAGGAGAAAGTCTGTATTTCTATTGTATATTAAAAATCTTACATCTGCGTACAATTCCTTTGTGCATCAGTTGACTTACTGTTAGCACAATTTTGTCAAACATTTTCCCATTATAGTTCAGTGCTGGGCTAATCAATCCCCCTCCCTCTCATAGCATTGACCCATTATAGGTCACAATAATATAATTAATATATACGACGACTATCCAAACCACAACATGTCAACTTAAAATATAAACAAATAGATGATTGGATTACGTTTCCTTATCTGTTACTGACCATTAAAAAAGTAACTATTCAACCTTCACCTCAAATTTATTTGGCCAGTTTTCTACATTTAATTCATCTAGGTTGGCAAAATTCTTCTCATACACTATATCAAATCTAAAATTTCTATGTACTAAACTAAAATTAATGATTTGTTCACTGCCATCTTAAAACCACTAGTAAGCAATTAAATATCTAATTTTCTTTTATAAATTACTGATTTAATTTTTCATGTTCAATTCAACTCTTTGCTCCATTATTTCTCTCACTGTTGCTCAAATCTGTAAATATAAAGTTTCATCTTCACCAACCAACATGAAAATAATTTACACAGTAATGCTACCTGACCCAAAAATGTAATAAATTATTCATTTTCTTCCACATAAATTATTTAATTAAATCTTCATATTTTATTTCATATGCTCACTCAAATTTTCAAACTTTTTATATTATTTATATATATATAACACATACGCACTTAAATAATTAAATCATTCACCCACCATGCAACAAGTAAAAAAATTACTAACTGTTGCTGGAAAATGCATGTGTGTGGCTATTCGGAGAAGGCATGGCTATGATGCCCCAACTTTGGAATAGCAGACAGTCACTATCTCAGCTTACACATGAAAAACTGACATTAGGGGGGGAATTTTAACCCCCAAAAATGGGCAGGTTTGGTTGGGATGGGAGGTTAAAATGTTACAAATCTGAATCCAGTCCCCAACCTGCCCATTTCCGGTTTTAATGGAGGCAGAACAGGGGGGGGGGGGGGGGGGGGGGGGGGGGGAGGGCAACCAACCTGCACCCAGGAGGCGGGTTGGCACTTTAAATATTAATGAGGCTGGAAGCCTCAGATTTAACCTGCTTTGCAGGTTTAACTGTGGCCGGCAGGGGTTCCCAGGCCTCAGGAATCCCAGCAGCTGCTGTGAGGACAGCCTCGGGAAGCACTCCTTGTGAGCGGGCGGGGCAGACCCCAACCATCAGCCTTCCCCCCCCCCCTCCTCCCCGCACCCAATCAAAACTGGCCAACTCAAAAATATAAAAGGATCATAAAGGGATTACTGGCCATCAACTCTACAAGGTGTGAAACAAACTTGAAAGATGACAATAGCAATAATGGAAAAGGTTAAAGAAAGTATTAACGGTAAGGGGAGATCACACAAAATGAAAGAAGAAACGTGAGCTCAGATCAAATTGATTTCTTTTGGTGAGGGTACAAATCCATATCATTTTAAGACTGAAGCAGTTGTCGGAAAAAAGGCTGAATGGAAAATACTCTTTTGGTTGGGTGGGGTGGGGGGGTAGGGTAGTGGGGCGCATGAGCAGCTAACGGATTTATTTTAATTTACAGTCCTGCCCTACCAAAAAAAATTGTGGGGATTTTCTCGTTACTTCAAAATTATCCTCAAGGAGGCCTGCCATGTTGAGTTTCCAAACTTAAAAAAAACACCTCACTTGGATTGTGATCCCTCCAGTTCTTTTTGGACAGTTGCCAATGAATTGAATGCAAATTAACCTATTTCCTATTCCAGGATGCCAGTTCTGGCTCTAGAACTAAACTGAAAAGCTTAGTAATGAATTGAGCTCAGATATGTATCACATCTTTATGATCTTGTATGAGTCAAGTGTAGGTGAAACTACTGCAGTATAGCAACCCTTAATAAGTGGTGACAAAAGTCAGGAAAAGAAGCAGAATGTGAAGAAGCTGAAACAAGGTAGTAAAGTTTTTGCATTTCAATTCTACAATGGAACAGGGGAAACCATCTTTAATTTAGGAAGAAAGGCAGTGCGGAAGTCATTAAATGGAATAATTACAAGGAATTACAACTTCAACATCCGAGCAATTTTTTTTTGTTAAATACTTCTGTTTAAATAGTGCGGACGAGATCAGGAAACAAGCTGGGTGGTGCACGGAGTTCTGTAGTGACAGGGAGTTGAATGAGTGGTTAACCTCAGGTGATTGAGCAATTTCACCAAGTCTGAACTAGCTTAATTAACAGTAGGGATCCAAGAACTCCTCCAACCGAGTTCCCAATGAGGTCATCAGCTCTTTGTGTTCATAAAAACCCTCCTTTTAAAAACTCAAAAAGAAATAAATAAGGATATTGAAGTTAATCATTCTTGGTAACTGAACGTTAAAGAGAGGGAGTGATGCCAACACTTCCACTGTAAAGTGTGCATACAAGGATTAGAAATCACCCAACAAGAATATTTTAATCCCAGCTATTTTAGCTTTTATTAAAAATGTTTTTAAAATTCACCATTCAGCTGCAGGCCAAGATAAAATTAGCATTTTATACCAACCCATGCTACTTCACACGAGTCAAATAACCTGGAGGAAAGATTTCTGGTTCCCCATTTAGAGCAAAACCCTAAATGTGTATATAACGCACACATTATGATTTTGCTATACGACTCCATCCCGTTCTTTCCCCGCTAGGTGTAAAAGAGAGTAATGAAACTGCTAAACATGTGTTGTAGTATTTACTGTCACTTAATATGATTTTATTCATAGAAAAAAATTGACAGTATAAGCAGCAATTTGGTATTGTTATCTGTGGAACATTTTACCTGGTCATAAATCAAAGTTCAAAAATATTCTCCGAGACACTTTTGTGACTGATTGTAACCATCATTTCAATTTTGTTTTCTACTGGCAGAAGTCAGACACAAGCTATGTTTTTATGGAAAGTTGGTGAACTCGGTCAATAAACATCAATGGCAGATACAAAATTTTTTCTTCCTGATAGTTCAGGACACCAATGATAGCCACACAACCATCCTTCAGCCTTATTCAAATGAGCTCAGGAAATAAATATAAAAAAAAAAATCATACCCAGAATGGTATCAAATATCTGCAGTTTGCTGTTGGAGGTTCCAATTGGTGGATAAATTCACTTGGATTGCTGAACAAGGGATGATGCATTTCTAGTTTCCATATCTACAGAATTTTATTTAAATCACAAATCCAATAATATTTTGTGAAGCTGTGATCCACTGAAGCTTTTACATATCTGAAGTTTATTACTTTATATTTCATACTAATTTTCAGATGTTGCTTGAGGTGTCTGTCATTCCTGTTCATGGGACCTTACTGTGCATAAAATGCCTGTCTACATAATAATGACTGCACTTCATTGTAATTAACTGCCAAGTGCTTTAGGATGATTCTGAGAGATGGGATAAGGCACCACATAAATGATTTTTTTTTTTTACTCTTTGAATTTTACTTGCATAATGATTGTTCTACTGGAGTGCGCTAAGGCCACCACTTAAAATCAATATATCTGAAAAACTTGCATTTATATTGCTCATCACATCTCTCAAACACATCTTAAGTGTTTTCACAGATAAGGAATTACTTCAATGAAACATAGAAACATAGAAGATAGGAGCAGGCCATACGGCCCTTCGAGCCTGCTCCGCCATTCAATGAGATCATGGCTGATCATCCAAATTCAGTACCCTGTCCCTGCCTTCTCCCCATATCCCTTGAGCCTTAAGAAATATATCCAACTCTTTTTTGAATATATTCTCTGTGGCAGAGAATTCCACAGGTTAACCACTCTCTGGGTGAAGAAATTCCTCCTCATCTCAGTCCTAAATGGCTTACCCCTTATCCTTAGACTATGACCCCTGGTTCTGGACTCCCCGGCCATCAGAAACATCCTTTCTGCATCTAGTCTGTCCAGACCCGACAGAATTTTATAGGTTTCGATGAGATCCCCTCTCAATCTTCTAAACTCCAGTGAGTATAAGCCCAATCGACACAATCTCTCCTCGTACATCATTCCTGCCATCCCAGGTATCAGCCTGGTGAATCTTCGCTGCACTCCCTCCATGGCAAGAATGTCCTTCCTCAGGTAAGGTGACCAAAACTGTACACAATGCCCAAGGCCCTGTACAACTGCAGCAAGACATCCTTGTTCTTGTACTCGAACAAGTTGCTACGAAGGCCAACATACCATTTGCCTTCTTAACCACCTGCTGCACCTGCATGCTTACCTTCAGCGACTGGTGCACAATAACACCCAGGTCTCTTTGCACTTCCCCTTCTCCCAATCTATTGCCATTCACATAATAATCTGCCTTCCTGTTTTTGCCACCAAAGTGGATAACCTCACATTTATCCACATTATAGTGCATTTGCCATGTTTCTGCTCAATCACCCAGCCTGTCCAAATCGTACTGGAGTTTCACGACATCCTCCTCACAGCTTACCCTCCCCACCCAGCTTTGTGTCGTCTGCAAATTTGGAGATATTACATCCAATTCTCTCGTCCAGATCATTAATATATATTGTGAACAGCTGGGGTCCTAGGACCGATCCTTGCGGTACCCCACTAGTCACTGCCTGCCACTCGGAAAACGGCCCGTTTATTCCAACTCTTTGCTTTCTGTCCGCCAACCAGTTCTCTATCCAAGTCAATACCTTGCCCCCCAATCCCATGTGCCTTGATTTTGCACCTTATCGAAAGCCTTCTGAAAATCCAAATACACCACATCCACTGGTTCTCCCTTATCTATTTTACCAGTTACATCCTCAAAAAATTCCAGTAGATTAGTCAAGCATGATTTACCTTTTGTAAATCCATGTTGACTTTGTCCGATCCTGTCACTGCTTTCCAAGTGCTCTGCTATTACATCTTTTATAATAGACTCTAGCATTTTCCCCACTACCGATGTCAGGCTTACCGGTCTATAATTCCCTGCTTTTTCTCTACCACCTTTTTTGAATAGTGGGGTAACATTAGCTACCCTCCAATCCATGGGTACTGTTCCAGAGTCTATCGAGTTCTGGAAGATGACCAGCAATGCGTCTACTATCTCTAGGGCCACTTCCTTAAGTACCCTGGGATGTAGACCATCAGGCCCTGGGGATTTATCGGCATTCAGTCCCATCAATTTTCCTAACACCATTTCCCTACAAATACTGATTTCTTTCAGTTCCTCCCTCTCATTGGCTTGACTTTTGCAGGTAAATGCGATAGTCATTTTAATTCCAAGTTTGAATCCCTCCAATCAGGTTTCCACCCTTGCCACAGTACCGAAACGGCTCTCATCAAAGTCACTAATGACATCCTTTGTGACTGACAAAAGTAAACTATCCCTCCTTGCCCTTCTCAATTTGTCTGCATCCTTCTCCAATGCCTCTCCACTGTCGTCCAGCTGGGTGTGACTGCACTCGCCTGGTTCCATTCTTACCAATCTAATCATAGCCAGAGAATCACCAGCAACGGTTTCTCTTCCCGCTCCCGCATCGTTACCTCTGGTGTCCCCCAAGGATTTATCCTTGGCCCCCTCCAATTTCGCATCTACATGTTGCCGCTTGGCGTCATCATCGGAAAACACAGCGTCAGTTTCCACACGTATGCCGACGACATCCAGCTCTAACTCGCTACCACTACTCTCAACCCCTACACGGTCTCTAAATTGTCAGGCTGCTTGTCCGACATTCAGTTCTGGATGAGCAGAAATTTTCTCCAATTAAATATTGGGAAGACCAAAGCCACTGTTTTCGGTCCCCGCCACAAGCTCCGTTCCCTAGCCACTGACTCCATCCCTCTCCCTAACATCTGTCTGAGGCTGAACCACACTGTTCGCAACCTTGGTGTCATATTTGACCCTGAAATGAGCTTCCGACCACATATCCGCAGCATAACTAAGACCGCCTATTTCCACCTCCATAACATCCCCTGCCTCAGCTCATCCGCTGCTGAAACCCTCATCCATGCCTTTGTTACCTCTAGACTAGGCTATTCCAACGCACTATTGGCTGGCCTCCCACATTCCACCCTACATAAACTTGAGGTGATCCAAAGCTCTGCTGCCCATGTCCTAACTCGCACCAAGTCCCGTTCGCCCATCACCCCGGTGCTCGCTGACCTACATTGGCTCCCGGTTAAGCAATGCCTCAATTTCAAAATTTTGATCCTTGTTTTCAAATCCCTCCATGGCCTCGCTCCTCCCATCTCTGTAATCTCCTTCAGCCCCACAACGCCCCGAGATATCTGCACTCCTCTAATTCTGCCCTCTTGAGCATCCCTGATTATAATCGCTCAACCATTGGTGGCCGTGCCTTCTGTTGCCTAGGCCCTAAACTCTGGAATTCCCTGCCTAAACCTCTCCGCCTCTTTCCTCCTTAAAACCTACCTCTTTGACCAAGCTTTTGGTCACCTGCCCCAATTTCTCCTTATGCAGCTCAGTATCAAATTTTTTGTCTTATAATACACCTGTGTAGCGCCTTGGGACGTTTTACTACATTAAAGGCGCTATATAAATCCAAGTTGTTGTTGTTGTTGTAAATGCAGCAAATTCCCACAAAGAGCAAGGAGAGGAACAACCACTTTATCCATTTGTGGTGCTGGTCGAAGGAGGACTGCTGCCAGAACACGCTGTCTTCTTCAAATGGTGCCAAGGTATCCTCAACATCCACCAGAACCAGGGGAACAGGTAGATTTGGGCTTAGTTTGATGCTGCACCCGAAGGATGGCACCTCTGACAATGTAGCGCTCCTTTAGTATTGGATTGGGATTGAGTCTAGGTTATGCTGTAATATGAATTAATAGCATGTGTTTGTATATGGGGATGGGTGGAGAAGGAGGTACCATTTAATATTTGTTTATAACTGGTTTCCGGATTCTTATAGAAAGGCAAGGATTTGGGATTGGGTAGCACGTTAAGTGTGGGATCGCAATTCAAATCCAAGTCGCATTGAGTTTAAGCAGACTTTGGTAAGTGGCAGAAAAAGTCTTTTAAGTGCATTTACTGAATTTTAGTGAGTAAAAAAGTGAATTATTTGAAGTAAGTTTAATTAATTTTTTTTTTTATTTTTTAAAAAGAGTAAATTAAGCTGTTGGGGAGTTTAAACCGGAAGTAGAATCCGGGTATAAAAAGGGGCGGGTTTAGTGCTGCAGGCTGAGTGCGGTCGCATTGAGTGTAAGTAGAGTTTGGTAAGTGAGAGAGTTCGGGCAAGTGGGAGGTGGGGGGGTGCTTTTTGCTCTGTTTTGCTTCCCTCTCTCAGGCTAATCCAACACTGAGGACGTGGAGCAGCGAGACAATTCAACCGGACAGGTCCCCCAGACAGCATTCACGAGGGAGGTTGGTGATCAGCTGGTTGGTAGGTCCTCTTCCTTCTCTTCTATATTTTTAAGTTGGTAAGTCCTATTAAATAGTGGTGTAATATTATCATCTATATCGGGGCAGAGGGTCTTCATAACTAATAATAAGAAATTTAATTAATTACACAGATATGGGTGAACAGGTGATGCGTCACTGTTGCGAAATGTGGGAGCTGGTGGACCCCATTGAGGCTCACGGTGATTACATTTGCGATAAGTGTTTGCTGCTAGAGGAACTCAAGCTCCGTGTTAAAGAGCTTGAGACCGAGCTTCAGACACTGCGACACATCAGGGAGGGGGAGAAGTTCCTGGACTCTGTTTCAGGGGGTGGTCACACCTATGAAATTAATTACTGCAGATGTAGTCCGTGGTCAGGGACAGGACGGTGTGACTACGAGTGAGGAAGGTACAGGGATCCAGGATGTAGTGTTGAAGGAGCCGCAGCCCTTGCTCTTGTCAAGCAGGATCGAGGTTCTTACTCCGTGAGGGCGGAAGCGGGGACTGCAGGGAGGATGAGCAACCTGGCCACAGCACCGTGGAACAGGGGGCCATTCAAGTGGAGGGAGTAAAAAGAAATGTTGTAGTGGTAGGGGATAGTATCATTAGGGGGATAGATAGGGTTCTCTGCAGTCAAGAGCGGGAGTCCCGAAGGCTGTGTTGCCTGCCCGGTGCCAGGGTTAAGGACATCTCTTCTGGGCTGGAAAGAAACTTGGGGTGGGAGGCGGAGGATCCAGTTGTCGTGGTCCATGTTGGTACAAACGACGTAGATAGGACAAGGAAGCAGGTTCTGTTAAAGGAGTATGAGCAGCTAGGGGTCAAATTAAAAAACAGAACCTCAAGGGTAGGATTATTACCTGAGCCACGAGCAAATTTGGCTAGGATAAATAAAATTAAAGAGTTAAATGCGTGGCTCAAAGACTGGTGTGGGAGAAATGGGTTTTGCTTCTTGGGACACTGGCACCAGTACTGGGACAGGAGGGAGCTGTTCCGTTGGGACGGACTCCACTTGGCCAGTGCTGGGACTAGGGTCCTGGCGAATCATATAACTAGGGCTGTAGAGAAGGCTTTAAACTAATTAGTGGGGGGGAGGTTTCTAGAGGGCAAATAACAGAAATGACAACGGAGAAGGTCATAGACTTAGGTAGCAGTGGGGAAATTAAAAAACAGAACGTGTCTGGAAGGGACAGAAGGTATGGAGTAAAAGGTAAAGTAGTAAAAGGGGAAAAAACAGGAACTAAGTGTCACAAAACATATTTGAAAGTTCTTTATCTGAATGCACGCAGCATTCGTAACAAAATGAATGAGTTAACGGCACAAATAACTACATATGGGTATGATCTTGTGGCCATTACAGAAACATGGCTGCAGGGTGACCATGACTGGGAATTAAACATACCAGGTTATTTAACAATCAGGAAGGACAGGCAGGAAGGGAAGGGAGGTGGGGAGGCTATGTTAATAAAGGAAGGAATGTGTGGAGTTTGCACATTCTCCCCGTGTTTGCGTGGGTTTTCTCCGGGTGCTCCGGTTTCCTCCCACAGTCCAAAGATGTGCGGGTTAGGTTGATTGGCTATGATAAAAATTGACCCTTAGTGTTAGGGGGATTAAATACGTGGGGTTACGGGGATAGGGTGGGATACGTGTTGGTGTAGGGGTTACGGGGATCGGGTGGGATGTGTGTTGGTGCAGGCTCGATGGGCCGAAATGGCCTCTATCTGTACTGTGAGTTTTCTGTGATTCTGTGATAATACAGAGAAATGATATTGGGTCAAAGGAGCAGGGTAGTGAAACAGTTTGGGTGGAGATAAGGAATAATAAGGGGAAAAAAACACTAGTGGGCGTAGTCTATAGGCCTCCGAGCAGTTGCAACTCTGTTGGACGGAGTATTAATCAGGAAATAGTTGAGGCTTGTAATAAGGGAACAGCTATAATTATGGGGGATTTTAACTATCATATTAACTGGACAAATCAAATTGGGCAGAGCAGCCTTGAGGATGAGTTCATTGAGTGTATTAGGGATGGGTTTCTTGAGCAGTATGTAACTGAACCGTCCAGGGGGCAAGCAACCTTAGATTTGGTCCTGTGTAATGAGACAGGATTAATTAAAAATGTCCTAGTAAAGGATCCCCTTGGAATGAGTGACCATAACATGGTTGAATTCCATATTCAAGTAGAGGGTGAGAAGGTTGGATCTCAAACAAGCGTGCTGAGCTTGAATAAAGGAGACTATGAAGGTATGAGAGCGGAATTGATTAGAGTGGACTGGGAAAATAGATTAAAGGGTAAGACGATACATGATCAGTGGTGTACATTTAAGGAGTTATTTTACAACTTCCAAAAAAAAAATATTCCACTGAGGAAAAAAGGGTGTAAAAGAAAAGATAGCCATCCGTGGCTAAGTAAAGTAATTAAGGATAGTATCCGACTAAAAACAAGGGCATATAAGGTAGCCAAATCTAGTGGGAGGATAGAAGATTGGGAAGTCTTTAAAAGACTGCAAAAAATAACTAAAAGATTGATTAAGGGAAGATAGATTATGAAAGTAAATTAGCAAAAAATATAAAAACAGATAGCAAAAGTTTCTATAGTTATATAAAAAGAAAAAGGGTGGTTAAAGTAAATGTTGGTCCCTTAGAGGATGAGACCGGGAAATTAATGGTGGGAAACATGGAGATGGCAAAAACGCTGAACAAATATTTTGTATCAGTCTTTACGGTAGAGGATGCTAAGAATATCCCAACACTGGACAAACAGGGGGCTCTAGGGGGAGAGGAGCTAAATACGATTAAAATCACTAAGGAAGTGGTACTTGGTAAAATAATGGGACTCAAGCCGGATAAATCCCCTGGACCTGATGGCTTACATCCTAGGGTCTTGAGGGAAGTGGCGGTAGGGATTGTGGATGCATTGGTAATAATTTTCCAAAACTCCCTGGACTCAGCAAAGGTCCCGGCAGATTGGAAAACTGCTAATGTAACACCCTTATTTAAAAAGGGTAATAGGCAGAAGGCTGGAAACTATAGACCTGTTAGCCTAACATCTGTGGTTGGTAAAATTTTAGATTCCATTATTAAAGGAGACAGTAATGGGACATTTGGATAAACATAACTTAATAGGACAAACTCAGCATGGTTTCATGAAGGGGAAGTCATGTTTGACAAATTTGCTTGAGTTTTTTGAGGAAGTAACATACAGGGTGGATAAAGGAGAACCAGTGGACGTAGTGTATTTAGACTTCCAAAAGGCATTTGTCAAGGTGCCACACAAAAGATTATTGCTCAAGATAAAAAAAATCACAGGATTGGGGGTAATATTCTGGCGTGGGTGAAGGATTGGCTCTCTAACAGAAAGCAGAGTGTTGGGATAAATGGTTCATTCTCAGACTGGCAATCAGTAACTAGTGGTGTTCCGCAGGGGTCAGTGCTGGGTCCCCAACTCTTTACAATCTATATTAACGATTTGGAGGAGGGGACCGAGTGTAACATATCAAAGTTTGCAGATGATACAAAGATGGGAGGGAAAGTAGTGAGTGAGGAGGACATAAAAAACCTGCAAAGTGACATAGACAGGCTAAGTAAGTGGGCAGAGATTTGGCAGATGGAATACAATACTGGAAAGTGTGAGGTTATGCACTTTGGCAGGAAAAATCATAGAGCAAGTTATTATCTTAATGGCAAGAAACTGGAAAGTACTGTAGTACAAAGGGATCTGGGGGTCCTGGTGCACGAAACTCAAAAAGTTAGTATGCAGGTGCAGCAAGTGATCAAGAAGGCCAATGGAATGTTGGCTTTTATTGCTAGGGGGATAGAATATAAAAACAGGGAGGTATTGCTGCAGTTATACAAGGTATTGGTGAGACCGCACCTGGAATACTGCATACAATTTTGGTGTCCATACTTAAGAAAAGACATACTTGCTCTCGAGTCAGTACAAAGAAGGTTCACTCGGTTAATCCCGGGGATGAGGGGGTGGTCATATGAGGAGAGGTTGAGTAGATTGGGACTCTACTCATTGGAGTTCAGAAGAATGAGAGGCGATCTTATTGAAACATATAAGATTGTGAAGGGGCTTGATCGGGTGGATGCGGTGAGGATGTTCCCAATGATTGGTGAAACTAGAACTAGGGGGCATAATCTTAGAATAAGGGGCTGCTCCTTCAAAACTGAGATGAGGAGAAACTTCTTCACTCAGAGGGTGGTAGGTTTGTGGAATTTGCTGCCCCAGAAAGCTGTGGAAGCTCCATCATTAAATAAATTTAAAACAGAAAAATAGATAATTCCCTTTACTTCTAGGAAACTAAGGGTTACGGGGAGCGGGCAGGAAATTGGACATGAGTCTAGGTTCGGAATGGTCATGGCCCTGTGGGTAGTGGAGCGGGCCCATGGGCCTTGTAGCCTAGTTCTGCTCCTACTTCTTGTGTTCTAATTCTGTGTTAGATTTCAGGAGATGGTTTTATTCCTGTTCCTGGCTGGGGTGGAGATCGCCTTTACAGAAGGTAAGTAGTGTAGAAAATATAGGGACAGAGTGATCTCCTGGACGAGTTTCGATCGCCTAGATGGGTTGGAGAGGAATTTCCCAGATTTTTTCTCCCAAATTGGCCATTGGGTTTTTTACCTGGTTTTTCGGAGAGTGATAGAAGATTTGAGGTTAGGATCAGATCAGCCATGATCTTATTGAATGGTGGAGCAGGCTCGAGGGGCCGATTGGCCTACTCCTGCTCCTATTTCTTATGTTCTTATATCTTCTGTCATCTCAAAGCATCCCACGTAAAGAGAGTGTAGGCACTCTCAACTCAGAACATAAATTCACAAAACTAACAATTGAGCACTCAAGTTCAATCTCACTCAGAGTAGCCTCAAGACACTTGGGGCTGGATTTTCATTGAGGCGGCGGGTAGGAGGCGGGACTACAACTTTCGTGGGTTGTAGTCCCGCCTCCATAGAGTTGTAGCCAACCCACGTGATTTTGACTTGATTGACCTTGTTGAGCCCACCCAGCGGGCTCAGCAGGCCAATTAAGGGCCACCCGGCAACTGGTGACATCACAGATTGATATTTCATCTGTCAAGATCTTTTGACAAATGAAATATCAGCCTTTCACAGCTGTTTGAAGCTGTCGAACACTGACAATCTGTACTCTAAGTTAATTCCTTCCTCTCAGGATGATTTAGAGATCTCTCCGGAACAGAAAGCTGAATGCTGCAATTTTTGACAGATCGTGGCCATTCTGCTGTCTGTGCCGGTGAGATGAGGGACTCCCGAGGCCTGAAGGAAGGAAGGCTGTAAAAGGTAAGTAAAACTTCTTTAAACACTCCAAACATACTTACCAATGCACTCATGCGCCCATCACTCACCTGAGCACTGGACATCTCGACCCCTCCAAGCCCGACTCGCTAACTTGGCGTGGTTTGGAGCTGTCGGGAATCCCACACTTCAAGAATGAAAATAGGGATTAGGCTAAAAACTGCCTTTAACTACCTGTTAACAGGTAGTTAATTGGCACTAATCCCCTTCCCGCCTCGGGGAGGCGGGTCCCAGTGTGGGGCGGGTACCCGCCTCCTTTGAAACTGGCATGGAGGCGGGTTGGGTTCGTGCCCACCCCCGATTTTGGGATTTTAACCCCCCACACGCCTCCAATCCCGCCTCCACAGCCCAATGAAAATCCTGCCCTTGGTGTGGAAAATGGAAATGTCAGATAAAGTACAGAAACTTCAGAGGCCGAGTTTGAGACAGTTAGACAGTGTAAAAGGCCAACTCCCTGGTGTGTTTTCTTTGTCCATAATTCAGAGTTCTAACATGTATTCTGTGTATGCAACATATTGTGCTCCCTCCCCCCCACACCCCCAATTTGGAAAAGTGAAGTAACATAATTGTTGTATTCTGTGTGGATGCACAATTCCATGCTCAGGTAAAGTGGCCATTGGCAAGTTCAGTGTACCGGTACAATAGCAAAATACTGTGAATGCTGGAAATCTGAAATAACAACAGAAAATGCTGGAAACACTCAGCAGGTCTGGCAGCATCCGTGGAGAGAGAAAAACAGTGTTAACGTTTCAGGTCTGAGACCCTTTGCCAGAACTGGAAAAAATCAGAGATAGAACAGATTTTAAGCAGGTGCAGAGGCAGGGAAAGGGGGGAGGGGAGGAAAGAACAAAAGGGACGGTCTGTGATAGGGTGGAAGGCAGGAGAGATTAAATGTTGCACATGGGAATGGCAGAATCATCAACAGCTGCCGCCTAAAAAAGCTGGGGCAGAGGTTATGGCCTGAAATTGTTGAACTCAATGTTGAGTCTAGAAGGCTGTAAAGTGCCTAATAGAAAGATGAGGTGCTGTTCCTTGAGCTTCATTGGAACAGTGCAAGAGGCCAAGGACAGAGAGGTCAGAGTGGGAGTGGAGCGGAGAATTAAAGTTTCAAGCTTCCGATATGGCTTCCTTTTTCCTCAACCGAGGATTCCTCTCTACTGTGGTTGACATGGCCCTCGACTGTGTCCGTTCCATTTCCCGCACTTCTGCTCTCACCCCTTCCCCTCCCTCCCAGAACCACGATAGGGTTCCCCTTTGTCATCATCTTTCACTCCACCAGCCTCCACATTCAACTGATCATCTCCCGCCACCAAACACATCTTCCCCTCCCCTCGCCTTTCAGCATTCCGAAGGGACCACTCCCTCCACAACACCCTGGTCCACTCCTCAATCACCCCCAACAGCCCCTCCCCTCCCCACGGCACCTTCCCGTGCAAGCGTAGAAGATGCAACACCTGCCCTTTTACCTCCTCCCTTCCCACTGTCCAGGGCCCCGAACACTCCTTCCAGATGAAACAGCGATTTACTTGTACTTCTTGCAATTTAGTATACTGTATTCGCTGCTCACGATGTGGTCTCCTCTACATTGGGGAGACCAAACGCAGATTGGGTGACCGCTTCAGTTCGTAAGCGTGACCCCGAGCTTCCGGTCGCTTGTCACTAACTTTTTCCAGTTATGACGAAGGGTCACAGACCTGAAACGTTAACACTGTTTTTCTCTCTCCACGGATGCTGCCTGACCTGCTGTGTGTTTCCAGCATTTTCTGTTATTTCAATGTACAGGTGGTTTGGCTGGCATTTGCCCTGTGGCATTTATAGTAAGTAACGTGGAAAGGTATTTGTCATCATGTGGAAGCTTGATGTGCACAAAATGGCTGCCATGTTTCCTACATTACAACAATGACTACACTTCAAAATTACTTCATTGGCTGTAAAGCGCTTTGGGGCATCCATGAGGTTGTGAAAAGCGCTATATAAATGCAAGTCTTTCGTTCATTCTTTTTACATTAAGACAAATGTGCAGTAGATACTGGATGCAGCAGAGGAGTCTTTACTGGGTGGAACAGAGTGCTGCGATCCAATGTTCACAGTAAGTGTCGGGCCTGGAGTCATTGCCTCCCAAATGGCACTGCTGACTCTCAGCAGGCATGGACCCAAGTGGTTGGATATAGAATCAGAGTAGAAACCAGCAATTCTTTGCAGGAAAAATTAAAACAAGTCATCTTGGCCACTCCTGTTCATTGCCTGATTAGGCACCTCCACAGTGATTTTGCCCGAGGCTCTACAGCATGTTTCCATCCCTTCTTCTCAAGGAAGAAAGGTGAGTGATGGAGATTTTGAGTGACAAACAGCAAAGCCTCAATAGTGTTATAAAGCACTACAGGAAACTCTTTGGTACCCAGCACCGATGGGACCGGCGTGTTGCCGGTTGATCAAAAATTCCAGATGACGGAGAGGGTTATCTACCGAGGCTATTTTTAACAAAGTAAAAAAAAAATCAAGAAATGTGCAGTATACAGTAATTGGGTACTCACCTACAGAATGTTGTGTTAAATGGATGGTGGAAGATGCTTGATTAAGTACAGTACTGCCAGTTGAGGGTAATGCAATGCAGTGACTACCAGCAGCGTGGGAGACGCACAGTACCCCTGTAAAATGGCAGATCAGAAGAGACTACCGGCAGCACGGGAGAGTCAGGCTCCTGTTACAGGGGTATTGAGGTGGTCGGACTTCCGACAGCGCCAAGAAGCCAAGTAGTGGCAGTTTGGAGAACTACCCCTACTGACTAACTCGGCCACCGTGGGAGACTCGGACTCGGCAACATTGCTGGTTATTGAGGTTTTGTTTTCGGAGTGAGAATTTTGCCGGTTAATAGAGAATTCTGGATATTTAGGTGCCATTTAAACGAGAGTTTCCTGTATTATGTTATCAGGAATATCAATGTCATATTAATGTAAACAGCACTAAAATATCTACTTTTTCCCCCAAGTAGTCAGGAAAAATGAAGGAAATTAGATTAGCATTTAGAACCCAGTTCATATTGAATATTTATATAAACACATTGCATCACGCACTCTCCGGTTCGATATAGCAAAGGTCACATGTAAAGGGCTTTGTGGTCTTCCTGAACAATGAATAGCCCATAATCTAAACTTTGGAGGAGCAGAGCTTATAGTATGTGTAACAGTTCACTTATCAAACTAACTCTCCACATGGCCTCACTAAACTTCAAATTAACTGAGTTATTAGCAATTTTTTTGCTGTACACAAGAAACTCCTATAAAGACTCTATAAAACTCACTTCGCTCAAGACCTTTATCCATCTGAAATAGAAGACTACCATCCCAACAATGTGGAATGGATTTAAATCCAGCACCACGGCAAAAGGATAGAATGTTAACCCACTGTGCCATCAGTACCCTCAATTTTCCCTTTTTAAAAGAAGTTTTACAGTTCAGTATCCTCATTTTTATAATGATTGTTCCTCCTGTTTATATCTGCATTGTTGCTATTTTTGAACCCCCCACTATTCTGGCTAAATTGGGACATGATAATCGGAACAATATACATAGCCATGGTTATGATCACTGCTGCTCTAACTAACAAAGGGGTGTGTTTTATGTGGGAGACGTCTCACCTACACCCACGTCCCAAGACACCAAGTCGACCTCAGTGGGGAGTGAGGAAATAGGAGACAGTCGAAGCTGGGATTTGACAGACTCCTGCACGGAGGGTCAGCATTTTACTATCAGCCACACAGCCTGCTTTAAATACTAATTTTATGCTTACTGAGTGATTGTGTTTCTTTGAAACAAAATTCCCATTTAACTTGGCTGGTTTTTATCTGGATAAATATTTACAGATTTTCCATTCTGGTTCCCTTTTGATGTTTCTGCAGATACTCATGAGCAACATGGTATAAATTACAGAAAAGTAGGCATGTTAACAGATTGCAGAAAACCCCCCAAAGAGCAACAGTGGAAATCACTGCTCATTTCACTTACAATTGGTTTGTCCAAAAGCTCTAGGCGTGAACTTGCCCCAAACAGATCTTACGCCGTAATTTTTAAATACTGTATGAAAGCTGGAATGTTCAGTCATGTCCTGAAATCATAAATTAAATGAATAACCAGAACCAGAAGGTTCCAGGTTTAATGTCCAGTCTGTGATCAGATAGCTGATCTCAGCAGAAGCAAAAGTCGTCCTCAACATGGGGAGAGAGGATAAAGAGGAAAAGCAACCAGTTCTCCTGCTTCTGATTGCTATCCCGTGACTCCTGCTTATAACTGGGCATTTGGATGTTGAGTGAGGATACACTTAGTCTGGATGTAATTCCCTCGCCCAATGGTCAAAAAGTCTGCCAACTCTAGATTCATGGGTGAAGCATGACAAAGCATCCAACAAAAGAATCAGCACTTTCGAGAGAGGAGGGGAAAGAAGGAAATGAAGGAAAACTAAATCAATACATTCTGTTCCCCAATTAAAACTGGAGTGTGTTCAGGCAAAATATGACAACTGAATTTACACCTGATAAAAGATGAAGAGTAGGAAAATTGGGAAAAAAACTCATTCTAGGAACCAGTCACTGTTGTCTTTTTCACAAGGGTACAAAAATTAACCCGATTCTAGAAAGTATATTGATAAAAAAATTGAAAATTGATGATAGATAATCTAAACTATTTTAAACTGCATTAACATCTTGCTTCCCTTAATGTTTTGTGAACAGGTCAAATTATGCGTAGTCCCATACCTCCAAGATCAGTCATGGGAGAAATAAGACCTTGTTCACTGACATTATCACAGAGCCTTATCAATCAAGTTAAAATCCCTTTTGGAATGCTTCTAGCTTTTAATTAGTGTGTTGAGAGACCACGACGAGAAAAGACCATTCAGCCCACCAAAGCTCATCCATCCAGTGCATTAACTCTTCTATTATGATACCCAATTGCATTCTGAATAACCCCACTTATACATGCTTAATAGATTACAAACTTATCACTCTTTGAACAAGCAAATTTTAAACTAATATCTATTTAAATTTACTTTTTACTAATTTCCTCGTGTCAGCTACTGTAACTTTCTTGGTGCACAGCGCTACAAAGTGGGGTTACTTTATCAATAGCATTTAATATTTATACAGGTATATGCATGTCATAAAAATGAAGCAGCGCCCTTTTATTTCGGCCCAACAACTGTCCCTTTAATTCAGGGCACAATACCTAATGAGCTTATAAAGCCATATGCATTGGCTCAGCCTGTTTTGATACATATGCGGCAAAGTTTGTTACTATTGTTTCCATGGTAATAGGTTGGGGGGGGGGGGGGGGCTCAAATTCAAATACAGTATACTGTTATGAAATTCAAACAAGCCTTGGCAACAATTTAAGGGATATAAAATGGAAAAGGGGAGAGTCCTTTGACTGACACTGAGTGGAACAGATTCAAGTCTTCACCGTAAAGTATGATTGACTAGCTAGTTACTGCAGTAGGTAAAGGATAAGAAAATAAAATGTGTATATATAAAAGTTATCTATAAAAAGAACAGTTAAGGGTTTAAATCGTAACTTTTTATTTTTGAAGCGATGGTTTAATTTGCTTAGTAGTTTAAATCATGAACAAGGTCTGATCTGATGTTCCATTGCTGATCAAGGACTGGAGAGAGAACCTGTGGAGGCAGAATAACTCCAATAGCTTGAAAAAATGAACAGTCTTGGTTTTCTGTTTGTTATCCCCAGGAACATTTAATAGATAGTACAGTTAGTCAAGACTGTCTTGGGGGCATGGGGAGTCGGGACTCACCATGAGAGTGATCCATGATAGAAGTATGGAAACAGTAATCCAAATGTAACCATGCCGATAAGGTCTCCTCTATCCACCTCTTAAGACTGTAAAAGCTTAAGCTTCTCTCAACTATCCGCATAACTCATCCCCGTTACAACTTCAATCAGGTAAGATTTTTCAAAATGCTTTTGCTAGGACAATGTCTACTCTGGCCCATTGTACTTTGTCTAGGTAATATAATATCAAACTCAATCAAATTTCTAAAATAATTCTGGTTAATTCTTTTTATAAGACATTCCATGCAATAACCAGAACACTGCACTCTCACAAAGTTGACGGCACAAATCTTCCCCTTCCCTTGAAACAGTAAATTATGCTCTAAGGGAAGGGTCAATAGCTGACAACTGAGGTAGTGGTGTGCTACTAGATTAATTTCACTTACAAGGAGGACTCTCAATCACTCATGTGTGTGATAATTGTGAATTTGAGGTCTTTCCAAGTGTAAAATAAACAATGCCATGCCATTAATTCATTGAGAAAGCACTGCACTGATTAGGTATTTAAAATCATCAGTTGAAGCTGCTACAAACTGAAGCACAAACCAGACTGATGCTATGCAAGATTTATTTTGCTCAAACTTCATTATAGACTTAAATAATCAAAAGGTTGAAATTCAATTACACTCCAAGATCACCAACTGTCAGATTTGTTCCATGTTGGACTTTTTTTGCGCTCATCTATTAAAATCTGTTGTGGGCATTCAGCCATATTTTGAATAAAACTGAATCTTGTCAAAGGGTTAGATGAAGCATTAGCCCGAGTATGCCATTTCTGGCCATTTTCAGATAATGGACAAAGTACTTTCTTTTTAGACAAAGTTAGTTTCTATTCTATTCCTATTTCATTAATTCAAATTCCGTTAGTGTACAACCAGTCCGCAGCAATTCACAGGAGTGTTATAACATATAAGGGCACTATCGTTCTGTAAGATACGCTTTGCCTGTTAAGTCTCTTTCAATGACAGAACATAAAGGCCATATGCCAATTTTTTTGCCTATTATGTTGTTGAAGAATGGGAAAAAGTAGAAGTGATAGTGGAAATGAAGCAAAAGAGAAAATCTCAAACTTCTCTCTACAGAGTGTGAACATTTATAAACCGTGAGAGCTTTGTTCTCACAAGCCACAAAGTCAAGCACACCTCAAGTTTCAAGTAAGTGTCATTCATTAGTCCCAATATATTGGCAGTTTTACATCTGAACTTAAAACTAATCTCTAACTGGCTAGGTTTTTATTTGGTTGTTTATTTCTGAAATTAATAAAAAGAACCATTAAAATGTTCACCAAAATTCCCCTCTATATGGTACATTACTGGGGTTACTTTCCCCTTAAACATTAAAAGTTACTATTAATGGTATAAAAGCACAAATGATTCATCAGTTCTTCATGTTGTCATGCAGCAGTCCATGCATTAAAAAATAATTTTGGTAAGTTGTCAGTTCACAAGGCATGCAAAGGGTTCATACAGGAGGTAGCGCTCTCTACATGTCAAAAGGGAGATATGCCTCTACAGGACAGGGCTTTTTTTTCTTACCTGGGAGATGTACCCAGAACGGACCTGCTGCTCACGTTCCACACTAGCCTTCAGCTGGGCTTCGAGCTCTGCCCTGTATTTCTGTGAGTCTACCAATTCCTGTTGGCAGTGCTCCAACTGGATTTTCAATTCTTCAAGCTACAGAAATAACACATCACATTTTACAGAGGAACAATTTGGAGCTACCATGCTCTCTCTCACTTAAGTAGCGTTCTAAACATTTATAAGTATTTGGTCTAAGGTAAGGGGATTGGTGGGGGGGGGGGGGGAGAATAAGAACAGAGGAAAACAGAAAGACTAAGTCACCTTGGTGAGCATCATCTCCTAATGGATGATCACAAAGTGACATTGAGAGCAACTGAAAAGTCCTTGGCCTATATGACTAGTAAGTGGAATTATTAACAAGAGGTGGTGCAGCATGTTGGTGTGTTAATATGATACACCACGCAGTGGATGGCTATGTGTACATACTCACTCTAAAACACAGCACACTCCTGACTTACTCAGGTGGAAACCAGGCTGGCGTAGCCACACATTTTTAACAAAAATACTTTTTAAACATATAGGACTAAATAATGTATCTATAACAAAATAAAACATTCCTGACTTAATTTTAATTAGTCCTGTAACTGTACTAAATGCTTCTATCTAGAACGTAATTACTTGACTGAAGGAGCGTCACATTCAGCCATTAGACTTGGTAATGCCCAACACTGATGATAGTAGCAGTTAGAGTTAGACAAGTTAGATGACACACTATATTACATCGACAAGAATGTGTTATTCTGCTGCTAAGGTGGACCTGTGTTGAAGATGGCCTTGTCCTTCAAAGCCACAAAGTCTAATTGCTATAAGTAAACATAGCTTGAAGCTAATCAGAGTTTAGTTACTGTTTGGGGAGGGAAAAGACAAAATTACATTTACAGCAAGAAGGCCTCTTAGATACTGTAACTCATAAATTTTGCGCATGGAGTGAATGAGTTGGTGTGCTGTAGGATAAACAGTGAACCTTCTACTGAGTTACACAGCAGAATGACATACGCAACACCGAGTGTATCCTCCTGATCATGCTGCCAGATTGGAAACTGCTTGTACACTTCCAGCTCCAAGCCAGGAACAAATAGTACGATGTAACTGCCTTTCTTTCTCTTTTTATAAACTTTTAACTGTTTGCTAATAAGATCATGTATCGTACTACAATGTGTAATCTGGATTTGTTATTGGTTTTGACTAAAATGTAGCTAGCAAAATTGTTCAACATATTACAAGGCTTTTTTTTGCAGTCACGATATGATCAAAGATGAAAAAGCTCTTCATTGATAAAGTTAACAGTATCCATTTCAATTTTCAAGGTTAGGAGTTTGGGCTCCAGATACAGTATCGATAAATGTGGGCTCTGCCCTGCATCATGTTATAAAACTATTATATTTGTTCCGTCTGAAATTGTAGCTGGACCAATGCACTCGATATTTTTTTTTTTTTTTTTTTATAAATGGAACCACGTCGGCTGCTTCTGAAAGTCTGTGCCTCGCTCAGACGGCCTGAATCTGAGCAATCTGAACCTGCTGTATGGAGTGGGCATGGAGTATGACGTGCAGACATACCTCCATCAGGCCAGAATTGTTTGCCTAATACCTCAGATGATGCATGTAAGCTTGCCAGTGAGGAGATGGCAGTGGACTTCTCTACTGGAAACTTTCGATTTACCGGCACCTAAATAACCGGAAAACTCGGTTAACCAGCAAAATTCAGGAGTAAGTTCAGGTAAGTTTTATTACTGTACTTGCCTTCCTCGATCTGTTGCTGTGCAAGGGTGTGGCTGCAGCTGTTGCTAAGCTACAGAGACGCTTGGAACTTGTGGCCATTGTTCTGAACCTGTTGCTAAGCAACCGGGTTTGTTGCTTTACTATAGCTTTCGGTTATCCGGAATTTTTGATGAACCGGCACCACGTCGGTCCTGTCAGTGCCGGATAAAAAAGTTTCCTGTATATTGGTTGATCCACTGAGGATATCCTGTTGGAAAGTAGTAGTTGTCTCAAGATCAACAACTTCAACACAAAAAGCTTGCTTTGGATCCAAGAATGTGCAGTTGTTCCTCAAAAAAATCTGTTCTTCACTTCAAAAGGAAATGGAGGTACACTTGGGAGGGGTTTGCCAATCCTAATTTAGGTTCACTCAGTCCAACCATTTTCTACTTCACATTGGTGAGGTGGATCACCATACTGCAATTGTATTGAGGATTTATTTACCCAGGTTTCAGTTGGAGGACTCTGGAGAAAGACTCAAGAATTTCAAAAGGCTTTGTGATTTTTGTCTTGAAATGGTTTGAAGTGGCACGGTTGCAGTTTACCTGCTTTTTGTATAAATCTCTCTCTTAATCTCAATTTGATTTGTAACTTTAACCTAATTTATAGGCCGTCAGAGTGGCATTTCTTCAGCTATTGAAGTGATCGGGAGTTCACGGTAGATATTCTGCAAGTCTTTTCAGTAAACAGTCAGTGTTAATCCTGCAGCACGCTAACTCTTTACTCCACATATACAGTTTATAAGTTGCCGTACATAGGAAGCATGGGCCTGCTTGTTTTTTTTTTTTTTTTAAACCCTTCAGCATTCGCAACTTTTGTTCCCTTATTACCCAACAAGCCCCCTTGATTTAGTTGGCACAAGGGATGGGAGACTAGTAAGAGTTGGGATCAGAGACTAGTAAGAGTTGGACAGGATGGCCAAGTCATTCTTCACAAATGGCACGTTCTAGGGTTGTGGCTGGGAAAGAAAAGCACACATTAATTGCTGAAACAACATTACTGTGGGGATTTGAATCCACAGCTCACTTGTACATGAAACATGACTACTATCATTTCAATAATTGAAAAACACATGTGCATTGTCTGGAGAACTCCTTTCAATAAACTGTGTAATTTAGGCTAAGCAGCAGCTGGCAGTGAGTTACAAGGCAGGAACTCAACTGAGCTGCCAATGAAAATGAGCAGAACCTTGATGTTAAATTACTGCCTTCAACTCACCACCAGACATCTTTTACACTTGATAATACACAGACTGCAGTGTTAGGTGGCATGTATACTGAACAAGAGGAAGTATCATGAAGGTGAAAAATTAATAAGATTATAATGACACAAGGTGAATATACATAGGATAATGCAACAGGTGTCACCGATTTTTTTGCCAGCAGAATATAGTAGACATTATTACACATCATAAACTGTAATGCATAGCTCTAAACAAGCCTGGTGCTGGTGAGTAGAAGCTGGACACATTTTTTCTTCATTTGCCGTTCCTTGCGGGTTATAACCTTCTCCATAATTCTCATCAATGCTGCCACAAACGTCGCACATTGCACCGATTCCAGCCCTTTCCCCATCTCCCTCCACGCCCACTGTCTCACGTTCCCATCTCCCTCCACGCCCACTGTCTCACGTCCCCATCTCCCTCCACGCCCACTGTCTCACGTTCCCCATCTCCCTCCACGCCCACTGTCTCACGTTCCCATCTCCCTCCACGCCCACTGTCTCACGTTCCCCATCTCCCTCCACGCCCACTGTCTCACGTTCCCATCTCCCTCCACGCCCACTGTCTCACGTTCCCATCTCCCTCCACGCCCACTGTCTCACGTTCCCATCTCCCTCCACGCCCACTGTCTCACGTTCCCATCTCCCTCCACGCCCACTGTCTCACGTTCCCATCTCCCTCCACGCCCACTGTCTTACGTTGAGCCAGACTGTTCATAACCTCAGCGCCCTATTCAATGGCGTTCAGCTTCCGATCTCATATCCTCTCCATCGCAAAGGTTGGATACGCCCACCTCTGAAACATCGCCCGCTTCCGTCCCTACCTCAGCCGATCACTGCCGTTGCCACCTACAGACTCGACCATTCCAATGCTCTCCTGACTTCTCTCCCATCTTCGACCCTCCGTAAACGTCAGCTCATCTAAAACTCTCTGCTGCCTGCATCCTATCCTGCACCAAATCTCAATCGCCCATCACCCCTGACCTCGTTGATATACATTGGCTCCCGCGCCAATGCCTTAAATAAAAAATTCTCGTCCTGCTTAAAGCCTTTCATAGGCTCGTGCATCCCCATCTCTGTATCTTCCACCAGCCATACAATTATCCCTCCCGCCAAACTCTTCCTTCACCCCACCATTGACAGCCATGCTTGGAGTCGCCTAAGCCCAAAGAGTGAGTGAATGTATATTTAAGATTTGACAACAAACCACCTAGATCATTTTTAACGAGGAGTAATTGCACATTTTTGCTTACCTCTTTTGTATGGGTTTCCAGTAGCTTGTCAATCTGTGATGTTTGTGAACTTGATAGTGCTGTTGCCAGGGGAACCCGCCGTTCTTCCCTGATGGGCGTCCGTTCTACCTGCTGCCAGTGCTCTTCAATTTCGGCGTGTACCTTTTGCCTCCGGTCCAGCGGCGGCGAGGAACTGGCTGCTTCGAATTCCATCCTGCTTGCATCAGCTGAGCTCGAGCCTGCTGTTCCAGTCACAGCCTCGTATCTTTTTCTACGTTCCTCGCGCCGTTTAGTCCGTTCCCAATCGTTCAGGTCTGATGGAGGTGAACCGAATCTCTCCAAATGGCTGTCACATAAATCTGACTTTGCTGCTCTCTCTTGTGCTAAGGCTTGTGCTATTGGCCTGAATTCTGCCCAGTCAAAAGTTTTTGACCTGCCCTCTCTCCTCCTTTCACGCGCTCGGCTTTTTCGCTGCCCTGTCTCTTTGTCCACAGAAGAAGTTTCAGACGATGGAGAGTCTGATTTGCTATCATAATGTGGAGTTGTATCTGGGAGCATCACAACACACTGTTCTTCTGGTAAGCTGATGGAACAAAACCACTGGACTGAAATTCCTTAAAATGCAATAATCTACATGTAATTATTTTGTGTATGTTTACTTCAGCTAGTGGCACTTCCACAATGCTAATCAGACACAGGTAAGAGAGCTATAGGACCTAAAAAATGTTTGGCATCAAATCTATTGAAATTATAAAATCACTTGAAGTTCAGACAAAATATTCTTAAATAATACATTTATGCAGCACTTCCTGTAATGAACTGCTATAGAACCTGCATAACAAGCAATAGTGAAAAGTTACAGTGAAGCACGTTCCTACCTGGCAACATCCGGTGCTGTTGAAGGACGGATATTTTTCATTAATGCCTGCATCCAATTGCGTCGGATACCAGCAGTCATCGCAGAAAGGGTAAACAAAGCTTCCTGGGTCTGTAAAATGAGATAAAGTCATCTGTATTATCCATAATATCTGTGCATTAGCCGCTTCTGCATCACTCCAGTCAAGCCAGCCAGTTATCTTAAATACTTAGTGACGAAAGGTTAATGAAGAGTTCAACATAGTGTAATTTGTAAGTTCCCCTGATTGGTCAGTGGTAATAAATATCATATGTTGTGGGACTGAACCAGACACACCTGGTTATTACCAGCTTCTATCAGCATCTACTCATCTCAGGCTCAACAACAGTGGGGACACTACCACTGGCCTCTGTTTATCTGGGCTTGAAGAGGGAAAGCCAGCCAGTGATCTCCCTCTCTCTGGAAAGTGTGCACGTAGGCATCAGAACATGATCAGGTCCGGCTATGACACTCCATTGAGTTATATAAAGAACTGCCACTTGTGTGAGATACCAGAGGGCTGCCAGTGCTCGTGGAACTGTACCTAGTATGAGTTATCATCTCCCAGCCTGAGGATCGGGGAGAAAGAGAGAGAATATATTTGTTCAGAGAACAGATCTTGGTTTGCAAGCGCCTCCAAAGTGCTAACTTATCTCCCATTATTATTTTTTTATGGAACGTAACCCTAATTAGACGGAGTTCTTAAACCGCTTAATTGAGAAATTGTCTCTCAGACATTAATTTCTGAGCACCGCCATAACATGTCCATGAAATCAATCCGGTTTAATGCCGTATTAATCTTTTTATTTATTAAGATTGATGAAGCTATCACTTTAAATTGAGTACTGCAGAATTGGTTTAGCTATGTTGAAAGAGAAATCCACATTCCCATGTCTGGCTGGAATTTAAAGACCATTTCAGGTACCTCAGACACTGGCTGGGAAAGGTAGAGGTTAGAATATGCAAGTTATCATCAGACAATGACAATGTCCCTTCAAACGCAGTTGGAACAGGAAGTTGTGATCGTTTCAGAAACCCGTTTACAGAGTAACAGATTGCTAATCCCAGCCAGCGAGGTCGCGCTGCATCTTTTGTTTGACAAGCAGCAATCTTAAACGCCTGTAAAATCTAAAGTATGCAACTCGGTTTTTAGAGCAAGGGATGTCCAATTGGTGCTTTTAGGAGAGGTGATCAATTCACAGCTCTACGTCCAGGAAAAAAATAATTTTGGCAGCTTTTAGCCAGTCCAAGGAGTTCTACGGTTTATCTGCACTGTAGCCTGTGTAGAGTTGAGCACAGGATGACTGAGGGGTTCAGTCTCATGTATAAAACTTTGTATTACACATTCGAGTGCAATGTTATTAAGAAGGTCAGTGAGGTGTCATGTCTTACTATTTTGTGAAATCAGGAGTTATAAGTGAAAACGCTGCAATCTAGTAGAATCTGCTCTGTTCTTTATTTACTAATGTGTAAGTATTATTTTTAAGTAAACCTGATTGATACACTATAGCCTAAGTCCTGCACACTTGATAGTGCCTATTCTTCCATTATCTGAAGAGTAGAAGGGCAAGAGACAACTCGTATAATTTCCAGTGAGAAAATTACAGCAACAAGTACAGTGCTCTGTTTAATCCAGGGCAACACTGCTTTATTAAATATGATGCATATAAGCTCACACTTTGGTTTGTAGGATGCAGGATGCGAGGGTTCGCTTACAGGGGGGCGCCTCTGCATGGAGCATGAGAACACTATCTAGTGCAGAATGAAAAATATAACCATGGCATTGTTTGACCTCTAGGTGTAGATTCTTCTAATCCAATATTATGGTGTGGTGTACCCTGTATGGTACAGTACATTAACATTAGGAACTGTTGTTGTGAAACTTCAAGAAATACATTTGCCATTTAAATGTTGAAGTAAATTCTTGAACTGATGAACAGAAAGCAAGATACAGTTAATGATGACATTTCAAATATATGAACTGTTATGATTGTAGCAAGAGATAACAATTAATACCACATCTATGCTTCTACCAGTGGAGTTGGGATCACAAACACACTCACTCACTAGTTAGTTATCTTCCAAAGTTATTAACAAATAGGGAACTTAGCTCCTTTAAAGAGGAAGGCACATTTTATTTATTTATTCATTTTATATTGAAATAAAACATAATCACAAAAAGCTGGGAGCAGTTTCCCCAGGACTTGGGTGGCTCTTGTTCCGTTTGAAGTTGTGGCCCTGTTGCCACTCTGGGGTGCTCAGTGGGTGACGTCACCAGAGCGGGTCTCCGTAGAAGTCAAGAAGTTGATACCCCCCCCCCCCCCGAAGTATTTTTGAGTATAGTGTGTGTGCGTGCGTGTGTGTGTGCGTGTCCCAATATATATGAGGTTCACGCCACCTAGACTCTTTTTTAAAGCTGCTGCATGAATGTCTCATCACTAAAAAAAAAAAAAAAAAAACCTCGACTATAGTAGGTACTCATTAAAATGCAGTCTTTGGGATATGCTATTTTAGCATGTGCAGTAACACAGACGCCTGGAGCTGTACGTACACAAATCTTTGAAGGTGGCAGGACAAGTTGAGAAGACTGTTAAAAAAAGCATAGGGGATCCTAGGCCGTATAAAGAGAGATATAGAATACAAAAACAAGGAATTTATGCTAAACCTTTATAAATCACTGGTTAGGCCCCAGCTGGAGTATCGTGTACAATTCCAGCACCACACAACACACATTTAAGGTTATTGGCAAAAGAGCCAGAGGCGAGATGAGAAGAATTTTTGTTTTACGCAGCGAGTTGTGATGATCTGGAATGCACTGCCTGAAAGAGTGGTGGAAGCAGATTACATCAAATTACAACACAGAAACAGGCCTTTCGGCCCAACAGATCTATGCCGCTGTTTTTGCGCCACACGAACCTCCTCCCACCTTAGTTCATCTCACCCCATCAGCCTATCCTTCTGTTCCTTTCTCCCTCATGTACTTATCTATCTGCCCTTTAAAGAGGATGCTGCAGTGACACCCACATCCCGAACACAAATATAAAATAGGAATAGGAAGAGAATTATGTGGAGTATAAACAGCAGCACAGCCTAGTTTGGCTGAATGGCCTGTTTCAGTGCTGTATATTCGATGAAATTTTATATAAAAAGGTGAGATCAGCTAAATCCAAGAATCAAATCTGGGAATGGCCTGAATATGCAGTGGAGTTTACATGCAAGAAGCTAGCCTTACATTGCCATAATTCACTGCACAGTATCAGCTCAATCTGAAGAAAGGAAATATGCCATTGTAAACAAAAAATCAGATGAACAAACTGGGATTACTGATGAGTGGGAGGTTAAAAAGAATCCTAGTTCAATCTCTCAAACACACAGGGTGTTTCTCTACATATATACGGACAGTAAAACAACACTGAAAGACGAGATTCAATAATAACTTTCAAAAGGGAATTGGATAAATACTTGAAGGGGAAAAAATTGCAGGGCTGTAGGGAAAGAGCAGGGAGTTTAGATAGCTCTTTCAAAGAGCCAGCACAGGCACGATGGGCCGAGTGACGACCTTTTCTGCTGCATCATCCTATGATTCTATCATATACAAAAAGCAAGTTATAGCGATGGTATGGTACAACCTTAAATACAAATCTTCAATTAGTGCACGCCATAAGCAATGTATCAGAAGTTGTGGTATATGAGGGTAACATAGCTGAGTACATGTCGAGGAGTACATTTTCAGAATCATTTAAAATGATCAACTTACATGGATTTGGAAGCCATAGTTTCGCTGGACCTGATATTCAGTTATATTGTAGCAAGTAGATAAATCAATTTCGCCATCCAGATCTGATGCCTGGGTGAGAAAAAAGAGAGAATAGGTTAATCAATTTGGTGATCAATGGTGAATCAGAAATCAATGTCTGATTTTCATTTCAGAAAATATAACAGCCGTCAGAACAGAGGAACCAAAAACATCACAAAACCCTTGGCTCAACAGCTTAAAGCTAAAATCATGCCAGATAATTTTCAGTGATATGTCCTAGATTCTGCTCGGAGCTGAACCAGATTATTCTCAACCACGGCTTCCTTTTTGACCCCGCGCTGAACTTCCGATCCTCTCCATCACAAAAAGACCACCAACATCCACCTCGGTAACATTGCCCATCTCCACCCCTGCCTCAGCTTATCTGTTGCTGAAACCCTCGTCCATTGTTACCTCCAAACTGAACTGTTCCAATGTTCTCCTGGCTGACCTCCCATCTTCCACCCTCCATAAACTCGAGCTCATCTGCTGTCCTTATCCTAACCAACACCAAGTCTCGTTCCCCCATCACCCATGCGCTCTGACCTACACAGGCCAACGCCTCGATTTTTAAATTCTCATCCTCGTGTTCAAATCCTCCATGGTCTTGCCCTCCGTATTGACATCGAAGAAGACAGACAAAATAACATATTTTTTGCATTCAGTATCTTGATGACTAATGAGACCACTTATTTGCTAGGAATAAACGTCCACAGATTGAACAGTGGATCCTGGATACACCAGGTTGGGGGTCTTGATATTTCAGGCGAGACTTCCTCAGCTGGCGTTTACATTCAGCATCGACAATTCAACAAGCCTCATAAGTAGGAGGTGACTTCATGAATGGTTTATCACCGTGCTTATCTTAAGCAATTTGTTCCCACTTATGGACGTCTATTTTTCATCATTTCAAAGTTACTTTTAAGCAGTCTTTAGATCGCAACACAACCCTCCAGGTGCTCTGCATTTCAACTCTGGCATCTCCCACTCCCTTCGTTCCACCATTGGCGGCTGTGCCTTCAGCTGCTTTGGACCTAAGCTCTGGAATTCTCTCCCTAAACCTCTCCACCTCTCTCTCCTCAAAACCTAACCTCATTGACCAAGCTTTTAGTCACCCGCCCTCATATTTCCTTCTTTGGATCAGTGTCAGTGTTTGTCTTATTATGTTCCTGTGAAGCGCCTTGGGACGTTTGCCTATGGGAAAGGCGCTATATAAATGCAAGAAGTTGTTGTTGTAAGCTGGCCTAATAATCATACTAATCTTGCAATACTCTAGGTCATCATAGCAGCAATTAAATTGCACATAACTGACTGGACAAAAAAAAAAGACCACATGTTTGAACTCAAGCTTCATAACAAATGGTGTTTTTCCGTCTTGGCGTTAGGTACACTTATTCAGCTTAGTTGCCAACTTTGGTAAGAATGCACAGTGCAGCAGTTTTACTGCTGGCACAGAGGACAGGAAATTGATTATAGTACACACCACATGCTTTGTTTATTAAGCACCTGTCAGATTGGGATGTTCATAAACTGTTTAATTGAAAGTTTTCTCATTTATTAAGTGCAGAGATAGTTTCAAACACCATTCAAAATCTGTGACACTTCCAATACAAAAACAATCAGCCAGGAGTCCTGCTCCTGATTGTGACCCAATGACCTGTGCTGGAAAAGAGAGTGAACGTGGTCTATGTCAGGATTGGCTGTGACGACCGTACTGCCAAATAACCTGCCAACGCTCATTCTCAAGGCCGACTCATTGTTCCTTATCGGGCAAGATACCGAAGGTCTGCCAACACTCCGGTGGAACTGTACCTCAGCATGAGTCTGCACCTTTGTAAGGGAAGGGAGAATAGTGGAGAGGAGAAAGACAAATATTGGTAGCCTAAATTGAGACACCTCTGAAGTGTCGTGCAAATGAATATAACAAAGCAATGTTCCTGCTAATTTTATTTTGGGTGCGCGGCCCCTTTAACGGGCTGCATGGCCCATTCAAATTTTTGCACATGTGCGGTTTTTCCATTTTAAAGCCGCTGAGCGGGACCTCCAGACCACTGTGTGGCCGCACTTAATGGGATCATTGTAACAAAACATTATACTTTGGACTGAAACTCAAATTAACCAAAGTGCCTCGAGTGAATCTTCTGGCCATTGAGATATCAATACAAAAGTTCAAAAAAGCCTCATTCTGATGTACTAATTTAACTAAATGGAAACCCTCCAGATTAGAAAACTGCGTTAGTCACCAAATAACTTTGCTGAGAACTGACTGGCATGTGATTATCACGAGCACTAAATCAGAGTTCTGATTATCATTCGTACCTCTTTCCGAGTAGCTGCTGCTAAGCCGCCCTTAGCAGGCCCACTCAGAAAGCTCCTAGCCCCTCCTTCGCTGCCAGAGTGCTTCCAGCCTCAACTACAACGGTGTAGTTTTATTTTAGAACCATTTTCAATCCATATTTTTGCTCCAACTGGATAAGTAAATCATATTTTAAAACAGTGCAGTCTAAGGCTGAGGCTGCCTTTGGGAAAATGAGACTACAACCCTGTTTACACTGACAGCTGGAGCCAAATACCTGTTCACTTCCAAATCCTAGTGTAAAGATGGAAGATTTTTGGCACTCCTGAAAGGTCCTGTGATACGTTTCATGTCAAAGCCAATTTAGAAACAGGGAAGAGTAAATAATCGTTAGATTCATGTTGTATAGGAAAATTGGTCAGTACTAACACAAACTAGGGACATCAGTTTTATTTAGAGACATTTGCATGCCTAAATGGGATTGAAAATGATCTTTTCACCTCCTGACTGACAGGGTGAAGTTGACCTAAAATAAAATTTAAAAATGCTGGGAACACTAAGCAGGTCAGGCAGCACCTGTGGAGAGAAAAACAGAGTTAACAAGCCAGATCTTGCTGGAAAATAACAGCGTGTTACCAACGCACGCCGTTATTAATGCGCAAATCGGCCAGCATGTTCAGGGGATTGAGAGGTGCTGTGAGTTGCGAATCTTCAGAAGTTGCTGGCTGATTTACGCTGTTCGCTTCGCACAAACAGCATCTTGCCCTTGGTTTCCACTTGATTTTTAAGAACTTGCTAGATTTGCACCTTAATTGACCATAAAACGCGCCACAGAAAGTTAAATCTGGTAATTAAGAGCATAAGCACCCTTTTAATGGTGCTATAAGTTTTAATGCAATTCCAATCAACCTTTCTGCTCAGAAAGGGAACAATTTAAATAGTTCAATCTCATTCCTGCATATAGTCAATTGCAGTTAGATATTTAAAAAGTCAAATTTAAAATATGTTTTAATTTTTTTCTTACTTTTCCTTTGTCTCTTTTGTTGTCTCTTAATCCAATATTTCATTCCCACATTTCTCTGTCTGTACCGGATTTGACTACTTCACTCTCCTTCACGCAGTTCTTCTGTTTCTTTCTCAATCCTTAAATCTCATTGGTTAAGGAGATGCACTGTTGGTTCCGCCATTCACTGAGGTCCCAGATGCCCCGTTGCCCTCGCTGCGCTGTTATCAACTCGCTCTTCCAGCAAGCTACAGCGCAAATTTTTTTTCGAGCTGAAGGGTGCAGGAAAAAGCCCAACTAACTAACTAACTGGCTAGCTGCAAGATACCCCGCTCCACAAGATATGGCCCAACATTTCAGGTCGATGATCTTTCATCAGAACTGGAAGATTTGAGGGATGAACAGCTTCTAAGCAAATACAGAGCCAGGGAAAGGACTGGCAGGAAAAGATCAAAAAGGGAAGGTCTATGATGGGGTGGAGGGCAGGAGTGACTAAAATACAGAACGGATGATGGTATAAGACAAAGGGAGGTGATAATGGGACAAGAATAGAAACAAAAGATGGGTCCAGAAGAGGTATAAATAATTACATCAGAATAGCAGAGAGAGAAGGAAGTATGGAAAATCTGGCAAAGGGCTTCTATGACACAGGAATGTGGTGGAAGAAAAACACGCGTAGATCCCAGGGGTGCAGACCACTCCGCTGGCCATATACCGATCAGGAATCCCCACACATATCGGTACACACCATCACAGACCTTTTCTTTTCCTGGCCAACTTTTCCCAGGCTCTATACTTCCTTAAAAACTGTTCATCTCGAACTTCTTCCAGTTCTGATGAAAGGTCATCAATCTGAAATGTTAATTTCGTATCTCTCCTCACATATGCTGCCTGACCTGCGGAGTGTTCCCAGTATTTTCTGTTTTTACTTCAGGTTATCAGCATCCGCAGTATTTTGCTTGATTTTTAGTGAAAATACCTTTGGCTGCAAGAGTCCCAATAGAAAAAAAAACTCTGGTGTCTCAGTTTCCAGTAAGTACAGCAATTCAGTCATAATAAAACAAGTCAGTATCACATTGCACTAAAATTAGTCGAATTAAGATGAGCCCTAGAATGACTTGCGTAGGGAATGAAAAAAAAAATCACACTGCTTCAGTCAAAGGTTGAGACTAAAGCAGCAATATATGGAACAGCATAACAACAACAACTTGCCTTTAATGTCATAAAACAGCCTAAGGCGGTTCACAGGAGCGTAATAAGACAAAAATTGATATCGAGCCAAAGAAGGAGGTGGCCAAAGTGGTAGGTTTTAAGAAGCATCTTAAAAGGAGAGAGAGAGGTGGAGAGGCTTAGGGAGTTTGGGGCCTAGACGGCTGAAGGCATGGCTGCCAATGGTGGGGCGAAGGAAGGGGGGATACACAAGAGGCCAGAGTTGGAGGAATGCAGAGTTCTCATAGGGCTGGAGGAGGTTACAGAGATAGGGAGGGGCGAGGCCATTCGAACACGAGGATAAGAATTTTTAAATCGAAGTGTTGGTGGGCCAGGAGCCAAAGTAGGTCAGCAGGCACAGGGGCGATGTGAGAAAGGGGTTTAGTGCGAGTTTTGGATGAGCTTAAGTTTATGTAGGGTGGAAGATGGGAGGCCAGTCAAGAGTGCATTGGAATAGTCGGGTCTGGGGGGTAACAAAAGCATGAATGAGATTTGAAGCAACAGATGGGATAAAAGAAAACAACAGCTACTGGACGACAATCAGGAGAACAAACTCTGGCCAACGACTCACCTCCCATACAGGGGTCATGTGGGTGAGGAACCAGAGGACAGCTAGCACCCATGAGACTGTACGCCAACAAAAGTCAAAGTCCAAGGAGATTGGAGAAAACTGGGGTAGGAAAAAAATACAAAGTATTCTCCCAGCCAACAGCTGAAGGGACAAATCCACAGCCCTGTAAAATCCAAGCATCACCCAAACCAAGTACCCAACAAGACTGTTAATTCAGCCAATGGCTCAGTTGGTAGCACCCGCGCCACTGAGTCAGAAGGTTATAGGTTCAAGTCCCACTCCAGAGACTTGAGCACACAAAATCTAGGCTGACACTCCAGTGCAGTACTGAGGGAGTGCTGCACTGCTGGAGGTGCTGCCTTTTGGATGAGACGTTAAACCGAGGCCCTGTCTGCCCGATCAGGTGGATGTAAAAGATCCCATGGCACTACTTTGAAGAAGAGTAGAGGAATTATCCTCGGTGTCCTGGCCTCAATCAACATCACTAAATCAGATCATCTGGTCATTATCACATTGCCGTTTGTGGGAGTTTGCTGTACGCAAATTGGCTGCCGTGTTTCCTACATTCCAAAAAGTACTTAATTGGCTTTAAAGCACTTTGGGGGGAAATTGGGTTGCTTTGCGCAAAGCAACCAGCACTCGGGCGCGGTGCCTCCCGTTAAATTCAGTGGGAGTTTAGCGGTGGTGCTAACCTGTAGCGCCCCGTGGCGCTGGCGATGATGTCATCGCCGTGCGCAGTGCCCCGACTTACCGCCGGACGCTATGTCCGACGGGGTCAGGGTAGCCTACCTGCGGCCAGGGAGGTGCAAGACGACCATTTTTGCTGCTGGCTCCCTACCAGCACCTGCCTATGCTCCTGTCCCCGGCCTCCTAACCCCCCCCCCAACGGAGTGCCGGCTGCGCTCCAAGGGCCTGGCACTTCTCGAGTGCCAGGCTCTTTTACCGGCACTCCAGATCCCTGGGGGCCCAGCTGGGCCCCGGGTCGCGCTGCGCAAGGCCCCTCCCCTTTAAGGGGAGGAAGACCTGCAATACCACGGCGTGGCGTGGCGGCACGTAGCGCCGCGATATTGACTCGCAGCGCTTCCAGTAGCACCCTGCTTCCCTCTTGGGGCACAACACTTATTTCTGGCGTGGGGGCGCTAATAGTAGCGCCCCGGCGAAGTTAGTGCCCCAAATGGGGCTCTACTCAATTTTTAGTCCCTTGGGACATCCGGTGGTCGTGAAAGGTGCTATATAAATGCAAGTCTTTCTTTCACCCCTATAACTTAAACCCCTGACAAGGAATGACCTTACCCTTGCCAGGCGGTCATGTGTGAAGAACAGTGTAGTATATAGGACCCTCAATGCATGTATCCGATAAGTACTGTGTAACCTAAAAAGTAGCATGTACCTCAGTCACTGCATTCTGCAATGACCCAAGAAAGGTGTAAATTTCTTGTGCAACTTAATATCTAAATATTTTTTTTTTTTTTTTTTTAAATAAAAGTACTGCCACCAAAATAACACTCCCATCAACAGCAAAGATGTATCCCAAAGACGACATAACTTAATAGAAAGGTTGGAAGGATGATAGCCAGTGGCTTAAAGCATGGGCTGTGTATTGTCCACTCTTGTTAAATGTTGTGCTCAGTGTTTAGGCACCGATGGATCATGTCGCAATAGAGAGATCATTAGTGGCTTTTGCTCTGAGCAGTGGATTAGTTCACTGTGAACCTTCGCTGAACCCAGCTGCCCTGGATTTATGCTAATACCTGTACAGGGAGATGACAGTTAACTAATTTGAACCTTTAATGCCCATGATAATAAATAGTAATGTGAAACTAGGCATCCCAGAAGTTCGTTGTGGTGAGCCAGTCCCATGATCACGATCCGAATGATCTTTTGCAGAAATCTGTTCCGTATTCAGAGGTTGAGAGTTTCACAGCAACTTCTTCATTTTAAGGGATTATGAAATGACATGAGTAAAACCAGTCCTTTTACTCATCTTCATTACCATAGAAGACAAAGGTTGTGTAATTTGGGCCATCAAATCTGGGTCCCTCAGATGGCTCAACTGAACCGTGCCATCAAAATGTAGGGGTACAGCCCGAAAACGCAGAGTATGCCCCCTTACAGACCCAAGCATCAGTTATGATCTGATGCCAACTGGTCACCAAGTATTAAATGCAGCCACCTCCCTTAGGGCTACTGTTGGTCCCTCAGTCTTGGGCTATTGATGGGGTGGGTGGCTTAAAATGTTGTCACAGCAATACGTGTTTGCGGTTACTTGGGACCAAAACTGATGTACTTGAATGTCAATCAGTGCGGATGACTGAAACCCACACTAGTTGGTAAAGAAGTGTCAATCGGAATATTGACAGTTAATCGAAGAGTCATCGAATTGGCAATTATAATCAATTTTTTTCCCCCCAGAACAAGAACCAATAACTAACAGGAGGCTTTGGAAAGAACATTCGCCAAATGCTCATGACTATAGTTGATTCAGCTTATAGTCGACACTGTAGCTCGACTTCAATGGAAATGAAAATCTGGAAATATGTGTAACGGGCGACTGATCCAATACTGCTCATTTTACACTATTGGCAAACGTTAAAATTAACCCCAGTGTCTATTTCTGCAGTGGGGATATCGATCAGTGCTCATTTTACTACAAGGGCGTTGATAGAAAATGCAATTATCATATACACATTATAAGAGCTGCCAAATCAAGTACAGGATTGTTCGCCTATCCCCATCTGGTTTCTGAATAATTTCCAAACATAGTGCTTACGTCCTCAGCAATCGAGTCCTTGTAGTAGCGCAGGCTATGGTCAGTCAGTACGAACCAGTATTTCTTCCACTGAAAAGCATAAAATAAAATTCATGACCAACAAATAACATGCATTAAAATACTTGCACAGAGAACTTGTTTTCTGATTAATGGCAAATAGCATTTAACATTCCAGAAAACGCTCTGAACATAGATCAACTTTATTAACATGCAATTGAAATCCAGGAAACGAACTGCGCGACTATGTACCAATGCATTAGTAAAAAATATTCACAAAATTTGCAAAAAGCAGAGTGCTTTCAATTAACTTGTTTAACATTTCTCTCTGCCCGCCCACCGCCCCCACCGGAACAGAGTTACACAGGTGCCCATTACCTCCAGTACCTGCGCAAGTGGCAATCATTAACTTTCAAGCCTTAGTGCTGGCAGGTGACTTAACCTTGGGGGACGGGGAGATCACCCGTGATCCACACAGGATCACTCGATAGTGATCAGGAGTGGGAATTTTTCTCTCCTTAACCCAGGGACATTGAGGCTAATTGCAGCACCACTACCGCTGCCCTGGCTGAGATCAACTAATTCAGCACAGACTGGGGATTGGACCTGGGGTCTTCCTAGTCTATAGGGATCAGCTACTCAGCTGACATACATCTTAATGGCTCGTTATATTGACCAGTGGTTTGGAATTTTACTAAACTCCTTTAGTAACAACTCCCTCTAAGTTTTCATCCATGGTAGAGACGACTCTTCATCTGAAAGGATAGGCAGATGTCTCATACCAGGCCACAAGCAAAGCTACTTAAGTCACACAAGATGGCACAGGACAACCTGCCCTATTATAATCTTTCATTCCTTGTTCTCTGTGTCTAAACAACTGGTCTTCATTCACTGCCTATGTAAATTCAAGTTGTTCTTGCCTTTCCTGGATGGCTCAGCCAGGAACTCAGTCAGTGATCACATGGGGCTAACCCACTTGCTGGCACTGCATGGCAGAGTGGTTGTACTTAATCATATTGCCCAACTTGGGGATAAAATGTGTTACAAAAATATTACTGCAATTATTATATGTTTCTCTTTCTCTCCTCATGGTACCAACTCATTTTGAGATATGGCTCTGTAAGCACTTGCCGTCTCCAAAACATAGGCCAAGCAGCCATTTTGTGTTAGAGGCTGGACAGAAGAATGTTGGCAGTCTGTTTGACTGTGCCAGTTATCATTGCCGGGCATGATCCTATTCTCACAGGAACATTTTAAGCAGTATGCAGTTATTAAGAGCAGTAACCCAGATGATTTTTCCCTTTCCTATTCCAGAGACACTGAAGCCATTTGTATACCTCCTACCATATTTTCAATTTTGAACAAGCCAAAATATTTCAATTATTGACATTTTTTCAATATATCCATTTGAATACTTTTTCAATATTGCAAGGTCAGAATATTGACTATCGCAGGTACATGTTTAGAATATATAACAATCATTTATTTGAATAAATCTTCTGCGGTTATATGTTTCAGCACCTACTTCATAAACTATGAATATAAAATTAACCATAAACAGAGTGAGGGAAATGTATGAAGAAACTGCCCTACTGTGATTATATTAGTTGACTTGGAAACTTAAGCACAGAGTCTGATTAGTGCAGTTTCAAGGATGCAGAGATTTATAAGCATTGGCATGGTTAGGGTTTTCACAGAATCACAGAAACCCCACAGTGCAGATAGAGGCCATTTCGGCCCATCGAGCCTGCACCGACACATATCCCACCCGATCCCCGTAACCCCTACACCAACACGTAACCCCACGTATTTAATCCCCTAACACTAAGGGTCAATTTATCATAGCCAATCAACCTATCCCGCACATCTTTGGACTGTGGGAGGAAACCGGAGCACCCGGAGGAAACCCACGCAAACACGGGGAGAATGTGCAAACTCCACACAGACAGTCACCCGAGGCCGGATTCGAACCCGGGTCCCTGGCGCTGTGAGGCAACAGTGCTAACCACTATGCCACTGTTGAAGTAGGGACCATCTTAGACGGGCCAGTCCTGTCCTTCATCCAGTGCCTATACAGACATGGTTCCAAAAGGGGTCACTCAATATCAATCAAGAACATGAAACCGAGCTGCATTTTCCTCTTCCCAAGCCATGGATACTGAAGCCCACTGCAGCACCATCTTATCATCTCCTTAGCCACGATAGGATAACATAAACCAAGGATCCAAACTAGGATTTTGCTCATCTGACAGCTCAGAAAAGATGGGTGTAAACATGACACAATGAAGTTTATTGCACCAACATGTTACTTGTGTATAACGTCACTGAAATGATGTAGAGTCTTCCCTCCCTACTCAAATAAAAAGGGCTGTTAAATACTTCATTTTAAAATGAAGACAGTACCTCTTCAAAATGCTCAACACCCTAATGAAGGCATTAGTATTTCAAAAAGTAGCTTAAGTATATTAATCCTTTTGAAAGTGCCTGATTTTCCATACAAATTTTTGCAAGTATGTTTTTAAATGTAGTTCCACTTTCCCCCTACCCTAGGTCCCTTAATGTATTAAATATTCATCAAAGCAATCAGTCTGCTCAGAGACCAGAGAAAAGGTCAGTACTGACGCTTGGCTCCAGCTTTGCATTAGTCTGAAGAGTCACACAGGTGGCCTTTCTGTGTAATACTGTACCCAGTTAACCCTAGGGTCAACATTAGCCGATCATCTCTTGATGGTAGGTTGTAGCATTTCAGTCACTGGGCCCTTGTGGTTCATTTTGTTTTCACTTTTCCTATCTCCTGAACTGTTAATTTAAATAATATAATCAACTTAATATCATTAGGTTTGGATGAAAGGCTTTGTGAAGAACTTGTATTTTTCAAAAACAGCCAACTGTTTCAAATGAAATACAATTTCTGTACTAACCACAACAAACTACTTTTAATGTCTACAGAATAATAATTAAAAATTGAAACTACTGGTATGTTCTACTTCAAACGCTACATTCGACTAAATGGCGTCTAGTACCCAACTGTAATTTAGAATTAATTTTCTGTCTAAAACCAATGCACACAGAAATCTGTTGCAAGCATAAAATTCCAAAGTACCATTTCCTTTCAAACAATTGATAAATTAAATCAGGGTTATTAGGGTAGTTCAGTGATGCAGGATACAACTCGATTCCCATGATTACTTACATGATGAATCCCTAATATCAGTTACATTATCCAAGAGCTTCCCAAATAGGGTGAACGGAATAAGTGGAGACAATCAACTAGAATTACAGTGAGTAATGAGACACAGGGCAGTGTAGCAATGGCAGAAGGCTGTGAGCTGCTCATCTGGTTTGCTTCTTGGTTGGGGAATTGTTTATGGGGCAGCAGAAATAAACTTCAGTTACTATTGCAAGCGGAGGATCTGAAAATGAGCACTACATTTTCACCTCCAAGCTTTACAAATGCTCAAAAAAATTGTGGCCCTGATTGAGAAGCACTGTAGTCCACTCCTCAATCACCCCCAACAGCCCTTCTCCTTCACCTGGCACCTTCCCGTGCAAGCGCAGGAGATGCAACACATGCCCTTTTACCTCCTCCCTTCCCACTGTCCAGGGCCCCAAACACCCCTTCCAGGTGAAACAGCGATTTACTTGCACTTCTTGCAATTTAATATACTGTATTCGCTGCTCACGATGCGGTCTCCTCTACATTGGGGAGATCAAACGCAGATTGGGTGACCACTTTGCAGAACACCTCTGTTCAGTCCGTAAGGGTGACCCTGAGCTTCTGGTCACCTGTCACTTTAATTCTCCGCTTCACCCCCACTTTGATCTCTCTGTCCTCGACCTATTACATTGTTCCAATGAAGCTCAACGTAAGCTCGAGGAACAGCACCTCATCTTTCGATTAGGCACTTTACAGCCTTCCGGACTCAATATCGAGTTCAACAATTTCAGGTAATAATCCCTGCCCCCCATTTTTCATGCAGTATGATTTTGCCATTCCCATTTGCAACATTTTCACAGTATGTTCTTTCAATTCCTTCCTCCCCTCCTAACCACCCCCCCCACCCGGCTCTGCACCTGCTTAATATCTGTTACATTTCCAGCCTTTTCCAGTTCTGATGAAGGGTCCCAGACCTGAAACGTTAACTCTGTTTCTCTCTCCACGGATGCTGCCTGGCCTGCTGAGTAGTTCCAGCATTTTCTGTTGTTATTTCAACTTTTTTAATATAGTAATTACAAAGATGTTATCTGAATATATTAGCGGTCTTATCTTGGGCTAATTCATTTAAAGTCACATTAGAGCTGCCATAGTCCTCATTTATCAAAAGGATTTATCCTTAGTGCTAGGGTACCTAGTAGCATACCTAAATAGTAACTCTAAGCACATGAGGTTGTCTTTTGGGTGTGCACCTTTAAGAGTGCCTCAGTTGTTTTGGGAGGGGGGGGGGGGGGGGGAAGAAGAGAAAGAGAGGGTGGAGAACAACAACAGTGAGTTGAAGGTTCAAGATGCTGTGCCAGAATAGTAGAACATGACCTGTAAAGAAAGTCTTTACATGGTGAGTTACAGAACTCCCTTTGTCATAGGAACTACACAGAGGACAAGAGGGGAAAAATCAAGGAAAAAAAGAGCTTCGAGCCATGTATTGACTTATCTTGTGCTTCCTTATGCCTGCCAAAAAGTGTCACAATGCTACTTTTCTTCAGTTGCATTCTTTCAGTAGAAGCAGCCCTTTTAAAGATTACACTCTCAAAATCACAAAAGAGTGGAGGAGGGTCGAATTATCATGGGGAGTTGAGCTCCATCTGAAGACTATTACATCTCTGGTAAACAATCAATCATACTTTCTTTTTCATTTCATTTCTCTACATATACCAAGCTACCTCACGATAGAACATCACAAGAGGAAATAGGGCCAGTATGACTCCGAATGAAGGAGTGGCCAGGATGTCCTGTCACATACTATCGTGCAAGTTGCTGCCAAAAAACAGACAGTTGTGTTCTGTAAAGGTTGCTACAAAGGTGAATGCTTACAAAAGTCCTTTGTTTATAGTTCAGGTTGCAGCTTCTTGTCTTGTTGACTAAACTTTTATCTCATCCCAAAGTGCGTTCTCTGCAAATTTGTAATAGAATTGAATACACACCAACTATTTTTCAGTTTAGGCATAAACCAATGTAAATTTTTTGCTATCTACCTTCCCTAATATTCTTTGATCCATTATACAGAAGCATATTACCCCAACAGTGCAAAAATGCATTCATGTTGATTTTTGAGGGAAAGTAAAGGTTGAATTGTGGTCTCTGTTACCAATTAGAACTAAGAGACCACCTCAGACAATAGAAAGAACTTTCATTTATACATTGCCTTACACATCCTCCCAATGTCCAAAAGTGCTTCACAGCCAATGATTTACTTTTGAACTGTAGTCACCGCTGTTCTGTGGGATGGGGATTGGGCAGGAGAGTTGAGGTTGAAGATCAGCCATAATCTTATTGAATGGCGAAGCAGGCTCGAGGGGCCATATGGTCTACTCCTGCTCCTAGTTCTTATGCAGGCAACATGGTAGTCCATTTGTGCAATGTCCCACAAACATCTATGAAATAAATGCCCAGATAATCTGCTTTTGGTGGTCTTGGTTGAGGGATGAATGATGGCCAGGACACAGGGATAATTCCCTGCTCTTCTTAAATTGTGCCATGGAATCTTTTATGTCCACCTGAACAGGTAGACAGGGCCTCAGTTTAGCATCACATCTGAAACAAGGGCCTCCTACAATGCAACACTTTCTTAGCAATGCACAGATGCATCAGCTTACATTATATGCTTGTGTGGAGGATTAACACCAACACAGATCGATTGGGCTGAACAGACAGTTTTCTGTGTTGTACTTCTATATATTCGTGGAGTGGGACTTAAACCCACAACCTTCTGACTCAGAAAAGTGAGGACCAATGATGACAGTTTTGAGTACATAATCCAGGCCATTTCTTGAAGATGGAGATCAAAATCATCAAAATGACTGCTTTTGAGCCTCGCAGCTCCTCGTCACAAGTTTAAAGGAAATTATAAACTGGCAGTATTTTATAATTTTACACAGATATGGTGAAAATTAGCACAGAATGCCAAACATATTGCTATGACCATATACCACCGTAGTGCCTCTTCTAATGTAGAGAATAAATTGTGACATTTTAGTAACTAGAAAAAAAGAGAAATGTGTTAATTTAAATGTTGTTAGAGTCACTTCTGTTAACCGAATACTTGCAGATTTGGGTGTGAACATTTAAGTGAATCCTAAATTACTCAAACATTGCACATCCTTGCTTACACGTCTGCTATATTCAAGATTTTAAGTTTCTACAAAAACAAGATTAAAAAATTAGAAACATTTTTATTGCAACTATTTGGGTAGTTTTCGTTTACTGGGTCAGCACAGTAGATAATGGGCCAGAAATTCCAGGCCAGAAGCGTGAGTACGGTCGGGTTACTCACGCATCTGGCCGTTGGAAATGCCGGCGTTCAGCAGGAACAGCGCATGCGGGGAACGCCGGCATTTCCAGACCCGAGGTCTATTCACAGCGCGTGCGACTGCACAGGCAGCGCTTGCGCAGTGAACTTTGTAGATTTCACTGATGGATTCAGTGAGGGTAAGTCCCTAGAACTTGCACTTAAAAAAAGCAAGTGTAAAGTTGTTCATTGGCTGGGGAAGGAGATATATTTTATGGAGGAGCTTATGAAATGCAATATTTAGGTTTGGGAAAGGGAGGGAAGTTATTTTAAGAAATTTTAACTAAGTTTTAAACTTTATTTATTTATTTATTTTTTAAAACGGGTTTTCAGAACGGTAGGTAGAAGGAGCAATTGTGGCTGTGTGAATGGAATGTGAGAATGAGTTATGTATGTATGTCCACATATATTCCTTTACGTATATGTATGTATGTTTTATATTCCTTTACTAATGTGTATGAATGTATATTTTTAATTATGATTTTCCAATAAGTTACTTTCTCTGAAAGTCATAATTAAATAATACATTCATACACATAAGTAAAGGAATATATACATAACACGCAAAGGAATATATACAGACATACATACTTTCAGAAGCTCCACGATAAGAAATATCTTCCTCCGCAGCCTCTGGAGCAACTGTACCCATGCTTTTTTCATGTGTAAGTTGTAATGACTGGACCTCACTGAAAGCATTAATGAAAGCGGCGAATTATACTGCGCACGCGCTGCCTGTGCAGTCGCACGCGTTCTGCCTCTGAACCCCTTCGTTCAGAGGACAGAAAATGCCGGTTTTCCCCACATGCACTGTGCATGCTGAAAACCGGCATTTCATCCGGCCAGATGCGTAAGTACCCCGACCGTACTAGCGCATTTGGAAGGGAATTACTGGGCCAACATTTTACATGTCAATAAAATAAAAAATTTAACAATTGCACAACTTGCCCCCTCGCATCTGCGACTGAGGGTCCAAGGAGGTGCATTGCGCAAGAGGTCATCATCGTACGTATCCTCACACTGTTCCCTTTGGGGAACTGTATGAAGTGGTGGAAGGATTTATGGCCGTGATTAACGCTCATTCCGTGACCGTAACCATCTTTGAGCCAGCCATTAGGGTGGTTAGTCCTATGGCGGGCGGGTTTTACGGGCTCCCACAACCCATCTGAGGGGGGGGGGGGGCCACCAACACCCACGGACGCAAGCATCCCGCTGGATGTCCACCCAGAATTTAAAGTTGGAGCTCCGACTCCACTTGCCGGGACTGTCTGGAGTGGGGTTCAAAACCCTACTCCTTCTGGCCCAGCGGCGGGGATGCTTACTGCTACGCAAAAGGCCCACTCCGCACAAAAGGTGACACCCATACGTTTCCTGCGCCTTTTCCCTCCCCGTGACTGGAGCCCTATGCTGCCATTTCACGTTGCTAATCGGATTGGGCCTTTGTCATAGCGGTAGGATCCCCGCCGCTGGGCCAGATCAGGGTAGGGTTTCGAACCCCGCTTCAGACAGTCCCGGCAAGTGGAGTCGGAGCTCCGGCTCCAAATTCTGGGTTGACATCCAGTGGGATATTTGCGTCCGTGGGTGTGGGTGGCCCCCCCCTCCTTGTATAGCTTGTGGGAGCCCGTAAAACCCTCCCGCCATAGGACTAACCGCCCTAATGGCTGGTTCAAAGATGGTTACGGTCACGGAATGAGCGTTAATCATGGCCATAAATCCTTCCACCACTTCATACAGTTCCCCAAAGGGAACAGTGTGAAGACACGTGTGACGACGACATTGCTAAATAAATAAATGGAATTAAAAAAATTCTTTTAGGGCTTTTAAAAGTCTTTAAATTGCTTTAATTCTCTTTAAAACTACTTCAGATTACTCAAAATAATGTAAACATTTTAAAAAGTTTATGAAAGTTACCAAAATCTTCAAAAAACTTCCAAAAACCTATTTAAACTGCTGCTTTGCATGTAAAAATGGTTAGCAGCTTGACAGAAACATTGGGGGCGTGTCCAGTGAAACTGAGACCTCAAGGGGCGTGTCTCACTTGCACTGCACGCTCCTGACTTCGCGCTGGCTGCACTCCTGGGCGGCGTGACGTCATACGCTGCCCGGGATTCTTCTTCTGGAAACACCAATTCCAGGCGTCCCTGGAGCTGATCGGCAGTAGCGCGGGGTAAGTGTAAATACGGGGCTTGCACGCGCTGCAAGCCCCGTTCTGGAATTTCTGGGCCAATGTTACTGGTGTCACAGACATCGTCTGCTGATTGAACTAATTGCACTCTGGCATTAACCAAAGCATACAGGCAAAGTTATGCCGATAAGGTAGTAAACATCTAACACGAGTTTAAGTATTTTAGGTTCAACAACATCTGTAAATACAATGATAACCTGCCAATAAAACCCAACCTGCCAATAAAACCCAACTTTTAATGTAAAGTTCTTGGAGTTATGAAAGGTCCAACACAAAAAGTTATCATACCTCTCTCAGATATGATCAACCTGGTATGCATTTTCTACTTTTGAAGTTCTAGAAGTACAGCTATTGCATGTACATTACAGCTACTGGATCTGCACTGGAAGTACAAAGGCTACAGCTACATACTCCTACTTTGGAAAAAATTGAAGGAACACGCCAGAAATTCTGTTTGCCTCGATTTATATGCATGGCATCTAAAATGTTCCATCTTCATGTAATACATGTGACTTGCTACAATTGTTAATTAATGATTTTACAGTTGATTTCAATCTTTACTGGTAGATAATTACTAAAAATAAACTGTACAGTAACAGGCAAGAAAAAAGTTGTAATATTTATCTTCACTGATAAACAATGTGATAAAAAGGAAATGATAGCTTCAACCGTTTAATGTTTAATAGAACCAAACACTGGCTAAATATGCAGCCTCGAGCTGCAGTGCGGCAACATCAGCTATCCCCCTCATTCATTCTGTTTTAAGGCAACATTGCTCTAGTGTTGTACTTACATTATGTGTTTGAAGTCCATTTTGTAATGTCCCTATCACAGTCTGAAAGAAGCAAACCTCAGGTCCTTGTGCTTTCAGAAAGTCATTCACACAGTCAAAAGGGCAACACTATCGTCCACGCTGTTGTCATAGTTACTGAACAGCAGAAACAGCCACCGTCAATGTTCCTGAATAGTTATATCCGGTCAGTTTTTACTCCTGCTGTCTTGTTTGGTGTAATCAGTCTCCTGTGTCTGGTCGTATTCCACTCAAACTGCCTTTAAGTATTACATGTCAAAATTTCACTGCATTAGAACAGGAAGTAATCACCATCATTGATCTCAAAATCCTTCACTGAGCCAAAAGCATGGAAAACAAAACAGTCACATAGCAGCCTTTGTGTCATCTAGCTACAATTGTTCTTTGGGAAATGCTCACACAGTTTCACAGAAGTAGTGAAAGTTTTACAGCTGTTGATTGATGCAGTGATTGGAAACATGATCTTTACTTAGCATCACAAGGTTTGTTGGGTCACTGTGTAACGGCAGACATTTCTCTTCATATTTAACCCTCCCCACACAGCTGCTCACCTTCTCAACCTCCTTTTATCAGAGACTTTGGGTTTTATCTATTAGCTTTTTATGGCCAATGTCAATACCCATCATGAATTGCCAAACGAAGAAAATCCTCCCGTCCCAGTTTTAAACCACTGAATCACGACCCTGTAATCTAGATTTATGTTTGATCAATGTTTATTCCCAATGAATATTACATCAAACTACCTCATGATGTTAATACCGCCATTGAATAACTGGCCCAAACAACCCAAAGTAAGTTTCAGACTGGTTTCATGTCACAAGGTAAGTTGGGATAGGTAAATGCACAGCACATCAGGAGGCCATGAATCAGAAACACATGAAGTGGGCAGAAGTTGCAGTCGGAGGCAAAGGCGTAAAATGCATTGGGGTATTTAATGGGAAGCCAAAATCTAGAGGGGAGTGCATTCTGTTCATAGTCTGCTCCAGCACACTACTACTACTTGCGTATGACGGGAAAAGCTTATAATGGGATGTCTAGTTTGGCTATCCATTTGATGGCTTCCCGAGATGTCGAAGGGAGAAATGAGGTCTTAGTGGGCAGGTTGATGTGATGTGCTCCATGATCTGAGACTCGTGGCCACATGCGCACTCATAAAAAGTTAATACCTCACCTTGGTGTAAATATCTGATTTTTGTAACTCCATTCTGTGCCATTTTGCTCCTCTCCTTCCCTCCAGAACAATTAAAGCATGCTTCTCCCTCTCATTTTTCTCCTCTTTTAAATTATTTTTTGTGGGCTCAGGTTTGGGGTACAGCCAATAAACCAGATTAAAGCACTACACTAATGAATTCATTTTTAAAGAAATTAATAATGGATTAAAAAAAAAAAACATGGATTCCTCTGTTTCAAGTTCAGTCTGAAACAGAACTCCTGCATCTCCTCTGTCGAGGAGAGAGAAACTGTTATTTAACAATTGCATCATGGGGAAGAAAAACAATGTGGTCGATGTTAGCAGTAAAAATGTGGCTGGAGATTTATTGCACAGTGTCCTGGTTAAAGATCACGGGTCAATATCGGGAGTTTTTAGCTGGTTAAAAAATGAGGTCTTATGTTTCAGGGTTTTCCTTCCTGTAGTAGAAGCAAAGAACTTTAATCCTAAATCTAACCCATGTTACATCTCACCTGGGAGCGAGTGACAGATACTCCAGGTGCAAAAATGCAGGAAAATTATATTACATCAGCTGGAAAATATATTTCATTCCCCAGTATTAAAATATTTCATCTTATACCCATGTAATTAACTCCACAAACTCCCTGAATTCTTGTACTTAGTAAACCATTCAGCAACTGTTGATAATTATAGCTCATTGGGGCCCACAATTATCCGCCAATAGTGCCTAGCTGCCCAAGTGCATTAAAAGCGGTGTAGCAGCGCAGTTTTAGTTGTTGCACAAATTAAATTAGTTTTATCTATTAGTTGCTTATATATGTAATTTTAAATAATTTATTTTTCATTGCTAACTACATAATTTAAAAAAGTGTCAATCAACAAACCAATAAAACATGACATTGGGTTTTGCCTACAATTGTGATCTAAAATAACTTGTCCCTTCCTGAACCCCTCTACTTTGAAGCATATATTTTTCAAAGTATTGCCACCAGAAAAATCTAATTTTCACACAACACAAACGCAGAGTCCGATTCCCTATTGACAAGTAGCAATTTACAGTTGGGGAAACAAGAATCCAACTCCTGCAATACCTCATGTAATCTAAAGCACAAATTTTCAGACTAGCAAATACATTAAATGAAAGGCAACACCTCATAGGCCGGAAAGAAAATTCCCATATTCACTAACAAAAATAAAACCTTGCCCTCAAGTGGGAAGCAGGGATTTATGGACAGGAAACCTTGACTTCAATGGATAACAAAGAAGTTGTTTAGAATAAATGTTACAGAAATAGATGAGGAACAATAGACAGAAACCTCAAAGGAGTTGGCTCGACAGTATATTTGCTAGCTAACTGGCCTGATGTTCTGGATAATATAAATGTCAGAGGAGCTTACCAGGCCTGGTTTACATCTGCTCGTCACCAGCACAAGGCTGTTGCTTGAGATGGGTTAATGACAACATTTTGGGCACGTATGCGACACAATGCTACCAATTTGAGCTATATACCTTATTGGTGCTTGTCTGAAGAGGGTTTGGACTAAGGAAATGTCTTGTTCAAACCAGAAGCATGCCCATTATAAGGCTTCTACATACCTTACCAACAACAATTTTTATAAAATAGTAATTTACTAAGACTATAATGGCATGTAACATAAATTATACCACCTAAAGATTATGAATCTGAACACATTGTTATTCTGACTGGCAGGAAAAAGGGAAGAATAACTGACTTTTGACCTCCTTGTACTGCAGGATATTTCTATGGGGTGAGACTATACACACATTAAATGTAAAACTAGCGATTCTTTTGTAAAAATGTAAATTTTTGAAGGAGTATCTTCAGCTTTCCTGACACAAAATACAGCTATAAATACAAAGGCCTACCTACCCTACATAGAAGTTAGTGAACAAATCACCAAAAAAAAGTTTTTAAATGGTTCCTTCTGGCTGCCCGACAGCTCAGTGAACTTATTTAGTGAATAGTTGAACCAGAGAAGGTCCCAAAAGTCTTGGGTTCAATTTTCAGTGTTTTCTAAGTAACCTGATCGCGACTGGGAGGGCAGTAGAGATGCAAGGGGAGGGAATTTTTCCGTGCATCCTCCTTTGGATTGTTATACAGAAACCCTTGCTGGAATGTGTGGATATCTGGCAAGGCGTGCCGCTGTGAGGTGTGCCGCTGTCAAACATTCACAGCCGAAGGAAGAACGAGGAATGGGCACTTGGGTAAGGTAGCGCATGGAAGCTAGTGGCTACTCATGCAGCTATGCCCCATCACAAGGCGTTCTATGCCTGAAGGAGAGAGGGAAAAAATAATTCTGAAGAACAAAAAATTCTTCAGGAAAACTCCAAAATAAAATAAAAATAAATTTGCAGACTTCGAGACTAAAAAAAAAGTGATATCCACTGAAGTTTGTTAGGTTTTACTAGACACACACTCTGGGCATTTCATATCAACTGACAGATGCTGCTGGGATTCTAACCAAAAAATAAATTGGTGCAAAGATCTTCAGGAAAAATTATAGAAATTACTGAAATCATAAATAAAACTGTTCAAGTAGAAGTATAATTAAGAAACTAAAATTATACAGCCCGAATCTTCCATAGGCATTCAACCAACAAATGACATTAGAAAACAAAATGTTTAAAGCTGCATCAACAGGGCTAAGGAAATGAAAAAAAATGTTTTATGAATATTCTCCTCCTAACATGGTTTAATAAGCCGGGAACAGTCAGTCTCCCACATAGCATTTACAGAACAAGCTGTCTCACATTCTGCTGGAACACTAAGGGATCTTATAAATTAAGCTGTGATAGTTTAAAGCGAAACAGTAGGAGCTGACTTATTTAACAGTTCTAGCACCATGGATGAGCTTATTCGTCAGGGTGAGGTTGGCAAGAACACGCATTCAGCAGCCTTCTTGTCTGGTCACTCCAGCACAATTGAACCATATCAGCTTCACAGTCTGGGCTGAAGAAACAGGGATTGAAGCCGGTTTTCAGCTAATGGAAACCTCTTTTCCAGAAACGTACTCCCACTTCCAAATAAAGTGAGAATCAGGAAGAAGCCAGGTTTTAAAACTTAAAACTGTTAAGAGGGGAAGGGGGTGAAGGTTAGGAAATAAAAGATAGGTCAGATTTGGTAGCAAATAGTAACATTAAAAAGCTAGTTAAAAAAATATAGGACAGCTAAGCGATGCAAAAAAGAGAGAATAATGGGGAAAATCAGGATGAGAAGTTAAACGTTTAAGGTTTTAATTAAAATTGTAATGTGTGTGTTCGGTTTAGTTCTACTGCATTTTACAATAAAGTTATTCTGAATGTTAGAGTAGTTTATTACTGTAATATTAGCGTTCATTATGCTTCAGCAGAAATTAAAATTGATTAGGCCTAGGAAGAATGTTGTTTCCTTGGATCTGCTGCTGATCAAATGGCAGGAGGATTTCAAAAAGTGAAGTATAATTTAATATTGAGCAGGCTAAGGGAGCTTTTCATAAAGTTACTAGTGACTTCTCATGGGTTCTCCGGGACCTGGAGTGTGGTTTCTAATGTCCACCCGTGGTCCTGCTATGGCCTAAAATGTGCCAGTGGCTTGCCCACTGTAATACAGCAAACTTACTGAAGCAACCCATCACAACTGGCACAAGGTAAAAATATTACATAATTTAGACATACTAAAAGATACAGGGCCTCAGTTATAGTTTTTGTTACACTATTTACCCAGAACGTTAGAACACTTGCTGAAGATGGAAATAACTGTTCTTCTGTTCATAATGACACAATCGCTTTTACATTGTAAATTTTTATTAATTCTCCCTTCCATGGTAGATTTATAGGCGCTCATTTTAACTCTCCCCGCCTGGCAGAAACTGGACAGGGGACAGAACTCTGATCCCGCTGTCTTCTCCCCGTGTCCTGATGTTAACCTGTTCTTTTGAGTAGGACACCCGCAGGAAGGCAGCAGGGTCTTCTTCAAATATGCAGGTTGGGTCATTGGGACCCGATCTGTAATTTTAGTTGGAGGCTTGAATGGGCTTCCCCATCATGCCAAACCTGTCGGAAGGAGGATCATGGGCCAAGAGAGGCCCAGGCACGTAAATTTTAAAAAAATTGAGGCTTTTTTGTTGGCTAGAAGGAGGAGTGCTCCTCCAGGCCCCACAAGGAAGTCTTGGGCCTCCTTTGTCATGGGCTCCGACCTCTTGCTGCCCAAATTCCCTGCTCTCGTCTGCCGGCCAGGAAGTGGGTCTGGTCCGGTTTGAACTGGAGTTGGAGAAAATGAATGGAAATGATGCCCAGCCGATCCACGTCCCTGGACTCCTAGGATTGGCTGCCCGGTCTGAGCTTGCACACACTGCACCCACCGCGTCCCGTCCCCCCCCTTAAAAATGGGGCCTTTGTAATTCTTGTTGCGGACTTGCAGCTTTTCCTACTTGTCTAGTGAATGGAAGTAGATTTTGTTTATAACTTGCATAATACAGTAAATGCTTACCAATCAGCATGCTAACTTAATGGATGAACCCATCAACATTTTTGTTGTATGGCAAGTGCCACCTTTGGATGCGCATTGGACAAACAAATTATATAGAGGTTAACCTAGTTCCAAAAGGCTTCAATTAATGTTTTAATTGTGTCCGTTTTGTTTTTGACAACGAAGCTGCATGTTAGGTTCTAAATATTAGAAGGATATTTTTCAGAATAAGGCAACAGCTAAAACAAAATCAGTGTTCTGATATTTTCAGAACCTAATGATCAGCTAGGTCTGAATGATCTGGCAATATACAATTACAACATTTATCACCCATTGCTGGTCATGTATAAAACCTGTTGCCAATTTTGCCAAAGTGAAAGACAACTGGAGCCCTGCATTATAGTACTGCAGCCATGCTCACAACAAACATCACAAGAAAGAATAAACCTGACAGGCTTTCATCCTACTCATGGCTGCTACTAATATCAAAGTCATCCAAAAGGTGCAGCATCTTTTAAGCTATGATACAAACAGCAACTTAAATGTTAGTTCTTGCACTACAGCTAGTGATAAAAGCTACCAGTGACATCAGGAATAAATTCAGTTCTGTGCTTTTGAAAAATGTTGGAAATTTACAAGGTTCCCAAAGATCAACATGTCTTGAAGTCTCTTCCTAATTGCAGTAAAGATTAATATGGCAGTTTAAAACTAAGAGGCCATCTTGAAATTGAAAACAGCAATCACCACGACATCTCGGTCCCCTGACATATGAAAACCTGGGATACGGCTGTATAATTTCATTGAGCTGCCAAAGGACTCAGAGAAGCTTTCACTTACTCCTTACAAATCCACAGTACGTGTTATTTATAGACACTGGACAAGGCAGTGATACGTTTTCACAGCCAAGTAGCCGCCCCCCCCACCCCCACTCCTCGACACAGTCAAAGCTTAATCATGACAGCTGGTCATTTGACTATTGTATCATTGGGCTGTCTGAGCTTGTGGAACCATACCGTAGTTTTAGTCAGTGCATTCTGGAGTGCACAGGGGGAAATAAAAATCAAAAACCTTAGGAAGGTTGTTATCACAGAATCACAGAAACCCCACAGTGCAGATAGAGGCCATTTCGGCCCATCGAGCCTGCACCGACACATATCCCACCCGATCCCCGTAACCCCTACATCAACACATATCCCACCCTATCCCCGTGTATTTAATCCCCCTAACACTAAGGGTCAATTTATCATAGCCAATCAACCTAGCCCGCACATCTTTGGACTGTGGGAGGAAACCGGAGCACCCGGAGGAAACCCACGCAAACACGGGGAGAATGTGCAAACTCCACACAGACAGTCACCCGAGGCCGGATTCGAACCCGGGTCTCTGGCGCTGTGAGGCAACAGTGCTAACCACTATGCCACCGTGCTGCCCGTTATCTTTAGCTTACTTCTGCAATGGTCATGTTTACTCACACAAACCATTTTTGTTTCATAAATCAGAGTGGTCATAATTTACCTTTCCAGCTGAGTAATTTAAGAAAAGGTTCCTCTAAACAGTCCTCTTGAAACTTCAAAGTACTTTCTAACTGTGTACAAAATGTCTTACTGCAGTGCTTTATGGTTCCTGCTTCTGATTGTTATTCAGTGAATCTTGCTGCAAGTGCAGGACATTGATTCAGGCTTGGTTGTGATGCCCACATAGTTGAATAAGTTACTAACACTCACTGGCAAGACTCAGATAAATAATGGCCAATTGGAAAAAGTACTCGAGGGTAGCCAGTGTCAATACAGCCCTACCACTGTAAGGAGTCAATAACTTCAGGAGAGTACAGGACAAGAAAACAAAAGAGAGGAAAAAAGTAAATACCCCTTTCCCCCTTTCTAGTATTTTCTGAACAAACAAAATAATTATTGCAATAGACAACACTGGAGACTAGCTTCCCTTCCCTCTCAGTAATTAATCAGCTATTACAAAAATAGGAATTTGTCTCAGTTTTAAATAGTTTCAAGTTGCTAGGGTTTAAATACTTTTTTTTTTAAACTAAGAATAATGTGGTGAACCAGAGACACAGTTTGCATGAAATAGACGGGGCTGCTAGCCACAAATCCACTTATAAAGGATTCCCTTTGATGTTGGCCCAGCATGTTTAAAATACTGGTACATGCAACTTTTGTCAGAGATGGACGCAATTTCTATATCTGGTTATGTATGAAAAACACCTAGTGGTAAATGCCTAAACAGTGTCATAATCCGTCATTCCATTGTCTACCAAGGTGTGGAGACGTAACATTTTAGTTGCCTAACTGCTTCAAAAGACATGTTTTGAATTTAAAAAGGAAACATATCCTTACAGCTGCTTTTATATTGGCTGTAGTATTTGTCTGCTCTTAATAGGCGGGTCCCACATGATTTTGAACACCTATTAAATCTTCCCTTAACCTTCTCTACTGTAAGGGGAACAACCCCAGCTTTTCCAGTCTCTTTACATAACTGAAGTCCTTCATCGCTGGAAGCACTCTAATAAATCTCTTCACCCTCTCCAAAGCCTTGGCATCCTTTCTAACAATGTGGTGCCCATAATGAACAAAAATACTCCAGCTGAGGCCTAACTAGTCATTTATAAAGGTTTAGCATAATTTCCTTGCTTTTGTACAATAATCCTCTATCTATAAAGCCAAGAATCTGTTTTTTTTTTGTTTTTTTTTAAAAACAGCCTTATCAACTTCTCCTGCTACCTTCAGAGATTTGTGTACGTTCCTGCACCCCCTTTAAAACTGTACCATTTATTTTATTGCGTCCCCTCATTCTTCCTTCCAAAGTGTATCACTTCACACTTCTGTTAAATTTCATCTGCCATGTGTCTGCCCATTTCACCAGTCTGTCTATGTCCTCCTGAAGTCTTTTACTATCCTCCTCACTATTTACTACATTTCCAAGTTTGGGTCATGTTATCTGCCACTTATCAGCCCAAACTTGGATATTGTCCAGATCCTCTTTAACGTTAACATGGGCTACTTAATTGTCAAGAGTTGTGAATGGAGCTAAACATTGTGGAATTGTCAGCAAATAGCCCCATCTTGTGATGGAGGGAAGGTCATTAGTGAAGTAGATGGTTGGACTGAGGTAGCTGCCCTGAGGAACTCCTGCAGCGCAGTTCTGGGCTGCGATGACTAACCTCCAACAGCCATGGATATATTCCTGCATAACAGATATTAATCCAGCCACTGGAGGGTTTTCCCTTTATCTGCAGCTTTGCCAGTGTTTCTTGGTGCTATATTCACTTGAATGTTGCCTTGATGTCGTGGACAGCTACCCTCACCTCACCTCTGGTATCTAGCTGATTTGAATATCTGGACCAAAGCTGTTATGAGGTCTGGACTGAATGTTTCTGGCAGAACCTGAAATAAGCAGGTTATTGATGAGTAGGTGCCACTTGATGGTATTATTGATAATTCCTTGCCAATGGCTGGGAGGAGGCCAGGTTAAATTTGTCCCGTTTTGTGTATAGGGTATGCCTAAACAATTTTCTACATTATTGGATAAATACCAGTGTCATAGCTGCATTGGAACAACTTGGCAGTTAGTGCTGGTGTGGTTTTCAGCAGTACAGCTGGAAGGCTGTCATGGTTGACAGTCTTTATTGTGTCCAGTGTAATCAGCAGTTTCTTAAGGTCACATGAAGTGAATTAAATTGACTGGACACTGGCAACTATGTTGGTATTGGTCTCTGGAGGAGACCGCGGAGGATCATCCCCTTTTCACTGAAGACACTTGCAAATAATTTATGCTCGTCTGTTGTCCGTTGAGGATGGGAATGTTCCTCCTCCTATTAGCTGTTTGACTGTCCACCATTCTTGACTGGGTGTAGTAGGGCTACAAAGCTCTGCTTTGATCTTTTGGTTGTGTTCATCTGTGCAGTTATGAGTAAACGGTGTATTGAGCTCTGTAAGTAGCCCTTGAATATGCAGTGGAAACTGTGTCTTAACAAGAGTTTGTCAAAACTGGAAGGACCGTGGTATGACTTTAAACAATCAATCCAGTTTGGATATACAGGTAGACTGTCCTTTATCCGAAAACCTCGGGACCAGCCGTGTTTCGGTTTTAGGAAAATGTTGGATTTCGGAAGGTGCGCGAAAACACTTCGGTTTTCAGAGTAATTCGGTTTGCGGGAGTGCGGATAAAGGATGTACTATCCCTTATCCGAAAGGGTGGGGGTCGGCGGGGGGGTCGGCAAGGGTGGGGGTCAGGGGGGTCGGGTTTGGCCGGGGGGGTCGGGCGCACGACTTACGCTGAGCGATTTCGGTTTTCAGAAGTTATGCTTTGCGCCACTTTCGGCTTTGAGGTTTTCTGGTTTCGGATGTGCGGATAAAGGCTGGTACACTTACGCTGAGCGATTTCGGTTTTCAGAAGTGTGGAAAAATGCTACACTATCCCTTATCCGGCTAGGCCTGTAAGTCGTGCGCCACTCTGGTCATGTCGTGCGCACGACTTACGCTGACCGAAAAAACCTTCGGTTTTCGGAAGTCCGGATAAAGGGTAGTCTACCTGTAATGTAATTGCCTTTTCTGCTGTACAGTATTTTACCCAAGTGTTTTTTTTTCTGTGAATCACGAGTACATCTGGAAAAGCAGTTTCACTTGTATAAAGTAGTCGAATGGTGTCATATTTTCTGGCATCTAAATTGACGAGATGTAGTGGCATCTTTTGTATTCTCCAGAAATTTACCACAATCAAGGTTAATCGTCAGATGGAGACTATGTTAACTTAGTGCGGCAAAGAATCAAAGATGGAAATTTCAGTTCATAAGGAATGCAGTGGGCTTACGGAAACAAAGATGTTGGGAAAAAGCCCAAACTGTAACAAGGGAACCTTTGATTAATACCCCGAAACAAATTCAAGATCAGTACGCATGTATGTAGTTTCATGTATTGGATAGATGGAACATTACATTATGTGGCAATGTTCTATAGCTTTCTTACATAAAGTCCATGAGAATCAATATGGGGTTTCGAGCCAGCTAGTTTCAGAATGAAATTTAATGTACACTGAATGACACATTACAATGAGAGTAAAATAAGCAGCAATGTTCTTACCTGGCCCATGTCATCGAGCTTTACCATCCACCCTTTCTTAAAATTTAGGAGATCCGGCTAAAAGAAAAAAAAATAGGTGAACATTAGGAGAGAAAATGTTAATCAGCTCCCTAAATTCATTCCACATACAGTGGATAATTTGCCTGGTCACTGATTGCCCCATATTTGATCTCCTGAGCAAGGTGAATAATTACAGATAAAAGTGGCAGTGTGGCTCAATTGATAGGATTCTTGCTTTGGAGTCACAAAGTTCAGTGTTCAAAAGGCACTCCAGGATTTCAGCACATAATTTACACTGGCACTTTGATATAGTACTGAGGGAATGCTGCATTGTTGGAGGTGTCGCTTTTAATTAGAGACTTTGTCTACCTGTTCAGGTGGATGCCAAAGATTCCAAGCAAGCAGAGGGCTCTCCCTCAACCACCACCATTTAATTGGCCATTCATCTCAGTTACTGTTCGAGAGCTTGCTGTGCACAAACTGGCTGTCACTTTTGCCTATACAACTGTACAATAAAAGCAATTAATTGGTTGTGGAGTACTTTGAGACATCTTTAGGATTTGATGAGATACTATATAAACACAAATTTTTCTATCTTTCCTGCCAAGAGAAACACGTGAACTTTCGGTTTGATCTTCCTCCCATCCTCTCATTCTCCCAAAGGTAACCCTGCAAAACTCCAGGGCGATTCATTTAACATTACAACATGCTTTATTCAATGCTAACCTATTGAATTTCTCAGAGGAAATCCGCATAATCCCAGAACAAGTGCTACTGCATCTCAACACATATTAAATTAATTCATACGTATCCTTTTAACCCTATTCATGAACAAATATTTATCCAGTTTATTTTTAAAGGGGTTGAGCAACATTAGCTGCTTTTGAGTTTCTGCCACATATCCCACCCTTCTGTTGGCCAAAAAAAGTCTCCAAATCACACGAGTCTTCCTTGAGAGATTTATTAATTTTGTGCTCATATTCTTCAAATCACAGTCCAAGCTAAATAATCTGTTTCCCTGTACATTATCCATCGCTCTCAACTTAAAAAAAAAATCTAGATCATGTCTCCTCTCAGTCATCTTTTCTGCACTGAAAACAAGTTTAGTTCCGCAAGCCTTTTGATAACTTATACAGACCCAAGTACTAAATTCATGAAATTCTCTCCTTAAACTTTCTCTAATGCACTAATTTAGAAAGTGGGATGCCCAGCGTTGCACTGAGTGTTCAAAATGTGGTTTTAACAATTAATAAAATGGACTTTTACTTCTTAATTTACAACTACTGAAGATGCAATGAAGAGACAACCTTTGAAAAGTAGTGGGTCAAACAAATGTCTTGAACAACCTGGGTCCACTTTACCAATTGTCTACAATTTAATTGTTCTGGATACACTTGAGTCATTTATAATTTCACATGAACATTAAGAGTACTCTTTGCTAGAGGAAATTTCAGTTTCTAACTAAGTTTATAAGTATTGGCCTGGTCAATAGTCGAATACTACAACAACTTGCATTCATATAGTGCTTTAACATAGCAAAACTCGGGGCCATGGATTGGATGAATTTCAATATAGGCACAGGGTAAAATTCCAGTTTGTCATACAGAATAACAACTTTTTTTTTTTTTACATACATATTTATTCTTGTCCATATACACAAACATACACACATAGAACATACATTCAAAAAGACAGAATTTACCCCCCTCACTGGCTTGGAAGTACAATCTATCTCCGAGCCATGCAGATCGGGAACAGGGGAATGGAGGGAAAAGGGGTGAAAGGAAAGACTCAGGCAGGCACCTTTTAGTTAGGTGCTCAATTCTAACCACGGTCTTTCAGTGCTCAGTCCATGTTACTAGATAGCTACAGTAGTGCAATAAATTGGGGTGGGCTTGAGATGTACCAAAAAGAGGACAGAGTTGTTGGGTTTAATGGCCCCTTCCTATTCAATTTAAGAATATGGAACCTTCAAGATTAGGGGATCATTAGTGAGTAACGATGATGTAGACATTCAGCAAACAATTAGGTCAGATCGTCATTCTTAAATCAGTTAATGCATTATAAACAAACAGATCTTTGAGGTTAAAGCTGTAAATGTTTGAAGCATAATTGCATGACAAATCTGCAACATTAATGTACCAAAAACCCAATTTCAAAACAAAAATCACAACATCTGGTATATGTTAAGAGATGTTTTGCAGATTTAATTACAGCAATAATTCTTGCACCAATAACTTGGGTCAATCAAGAAGACGATACACATTGAATGGTACAATTAAAACCTATTATTCTAACACTAACCCATATTACTGTAATGTCGGTCCTTCCCATATTGTGATAATAAATATAATTCTAGCTAATAGATGTGAGAAAGGTTTGCAGTACCATGAAAAGAATCCCTGCTACACTGAAAACTAAATTATAATACTGATCCTATTTTAGATAAAATGAAAATACTGCAATAAGTAATTTTAAAAGGGCCTGGATTATCAGAAATTCCCATCTACACAGCAAAGTGACGGAAGGGGTCATTAACAGCGCAATTAAGCGACACTTACTCATCAATAACCTGCTCACCGCTTACAGCCTTGGTCCAAACATGGACAAAAGAGCTGAATTCCAGAGGTGAGTGGAGAGTGACTGTCCTTGACATCAAGGCAGCAGCACTTGACCGAGTGTGGCACCAAGGAGTCCTGGTAAAATTGAAGTCAATGGGAATCCTCTCCACTGGCTGGACTCATACCTAGCACAATGGAAGATGGCTGTGGTTGTTGGAGGCCAATCATCTCGGCCTCAGGCCAATGCTGCAGGAGTTTCTCAGGGCAGTGTCTGAGGCCCAACCTTCAGCTGCTTCATCAATGCATCATAAGGTCAAAAGTGGGGATGTTCACTGATGAGTGCACAGTGTTCAGTTCCATTCACAACTCCTCTGATAGTGAAGCAGTCCATGCCTGCATGCAGCAAGGCCTGGACAACATTCAGGCTTGAGCTGATAAATAGCAAGTGACATTTGTGCCAGGCAATGACTTTCTTCAACAATAGTGTCTCTAACCACCTCCCCTTGACATTCAATGGTATTACCATCATCTAATACCCCCACCATCAACATCCTGTGGGTTACCATTGACCAAAAACTTAACTGGACCAGCCACAAATACTGTGGCTACAAGAGCAGGTCAGAAGCTGGGTATTCTGCAGCAAGTGACTCACCTCCTGACTCCCCAAAGTATTTCCACCATCTACAAGGCACAAGTCCGGAGTGTAATGGAATACTCTCCACTTGCCCAAATGAGTGTAGCTCCAACAACACTCAAAAAGCTTGACACTATCCAAGACAAAGCAGCCTGCTTGATTGGCACCCCATCCACCATCTTAAACAGTCACTCCCTCCACCACCGGCGCATCATGTCTGCAGTGTGTACCATCTACCACGCATTGCTTCTTCAACAGCACCTCCCAAACCTGCGACCTCTTCCACCTAGAAGGACAAGGGCAGCAGGTGCATGGGAATACCACCACCTCCAAGTTCCCCTCCCAGTCACACAGCTTCACCACATGTACTGCAACAGTTCAAGAAGGTGGCTCACCACCACCTTTTCAAGGGCAATAAATGCCTTACCAGCGAAGCCCACATCCCGTGAATGAATTTTTAAAAATTCAGTCAATCTCCCACATCCAGTGAATGAATTTTTAAAAATTCAGTCGATCAGTCACACCATTGTCATCATTTGTAACAATTGTGGAAACTGTGTCCGGTTATGTTTCTTTAAATCCAGCCTGGGAGGAACATTAACAACAATCTCCAATGATCTGTGCAGAAATCTGGACATCGGTGCTAGTTAGTGCATTTGATGCCAAAAGCAGTGATGCCAGATTTTGCTATTATACTGTGTTACAACTTGATAGCAGTTCCTTTATTGATTTCAATTGTATATTACTCCCATTCGAACAATGAGTTGCCCTGCCAGGTAGCTGATCTTTCTTTATTTCATATTCTTCACACATCAAAGGAGCATATCAAAGTACAGGAAACTTTGTGCTATCCGGAGGTGAGCTATCCGGCAATCTGAAGCCACCGGCAAAAATCAGCAGCCGTTTTTTATTCTTTTTGGTTTTTTTTTTTGAACAGTCAAGTTGTGCAAGGTCTGTAGCTATAGCAACAGCTTCAGCTACAGCTAGAGAGCTTTAGGGTCACACCCGAGTGTTTAGAAGCTGTTGCTAAGCAACAGTGTTTGTTGTCAAATACGGAGATAAGAATCTCCGTATCTCTCAACATTAACTCTGGAGAGTACGGCAGTTTTGAGGCAACGGCAGCAGCTCGGTCCCGTGGGTGCCGGATAGCACAAAGTTTCCTGCAGCACAAATTTCAGAGGGAATAGGCCCTTGTAAAGCAACCATAACATCAGTTATCAGGACCAATTTGTCACACTGCAGTTTAATCTAGATAGAAAGAGTTAGTAAGTGTGTGAAGATTGGACTACGTGACAGCCTTGCATATTCTATCAATTGGATCTAATTCAAATATGCCCAATGATATACCTATCAATTCATCCAATGAAAAGCGACGAGTTAAGAAAGTAACTATAGGTTTTTATTGGCTAAATAACAGAGCCCACCCTCGTGGGTGATCGGATCCAACAAGGAGGAATATGGGCGGAGTCAGCAGTGGTCAGCCCAGGTATAACAAGAGCAAGAGGCGACCTCGTGTAGTGATACAACAGTGTAAACAGTGATAACCATAGTGTAACGATATAACAGTGATAACCATAGTGTAACGGTAGTGAACGATAAAAGTGGTTTACCACACCCAAGAAATGGTGGTTGAATGTGTGGGTCCACCCTTAAGCTTATCTCCTGGGTTTCTTTCTGTGTTGGTAGCAAAGTAGGATGCACTCTTCTAACCACTTGGCTATATACTGTTTAGTCAGATTTGCCTTGGTCCTTGCCCTGGGAGCCTTTGGAAGGTTTGACAAAGAGCTGCGGAAATGGGTTCTGCCCATAATCACCAATAGGTGTTTTCTATTCGGGGCATTTGGGGCTTCTATCAGCAATACATTTTATCAACATGTAATGGCAATGAGGGTTGCTACCTGATCAATCGCTTTATTAATGTAATGTTACATTGTCTTTGTGGTGCCATTTAAATCCCATTCTAATGGTTACTCATGATACTTTTTAAATTGAACAATTTTGCAGGGGGAAGATTCCACAGACCCTGGCTGTCCTCAGCCATGATCTCATTCAATGGCAGAACAGGCTCAAGGGGCTAAATGGCCTACTTCTGTTCCTATAGTCAGATTTTTAACTGTTATTTCTGGACTATAATGTGACTAAACTTAAAAAATCACTAATGACTGCAATGCTAGGAAGACAACAATTTTACCGTCATTATGGATTCAGTGGTCCGTCTGTCAAGGGATTTTGCTCGCCGAAGAGGTGGTACACCAGAAGAATGAAAACGTTGCTCTCTGATAGATTCCTTTTTCATTTCCTAAAGGGAAAATTTACAAATTAAAATAAAATGCAGCTTCAATCTAGATGCCCATTCATGATAAATAAAAATGGCACAGCACTTTATCAAGATTTGATTTCACCCCATTTCTGATTTAAGAGTTCAGTCTGCTTCAATGTATTAAAAACCTAGATTACATAATGTAAGGATAATCTTCCTTGCTCTTTAAAAGAATTTTAATCTCCATATTCAAGTCATATTTACTTCTACAGGGAAAAGGGAAGGAGCAAGTCAGGGAAGCTATCCAGAAAGAGGATATCTTAAAAAAAATTCACATCCCCATGCTGCCATTTTGGACAAATAATCTCTCCTATTCTGCTGCATTCAAGGACCCATTGTGGACTACACACTTACTTTTTTGAGGGGGAAGCAGTAGAGACATTGAGTGAGAACTTGGCAATGTAACTCGACCATCATCAACATGGGAAGTAATAATCAGAAGTAACCTCGGTGGACCGTTAAGAGCAAACCCAACCTATAAAACACTTAGACCTTGCAAAAATGAAACTTGTGACTGCTTGAAAATTTAACATGTTCCTGCCTGCTTCATAGCCATCTGGAACAGTATTTAATGACAGCTGAGCCGTTTGAAAGGCATATCAACAAGCACTTTTGGTCTGCTAGCCTTTCAGTCTTTACAATCCCTTTAGCTTGATTCAGCTACATGCACTCCACGATCACGAAGAGTGCAAATAAATTAAACTACCTGCTGTCCAGGATATCTACCCCGAGAGGTGCCGGGGGAAGGCCCCGAGAATCATTAAAGACGCGAGCCACCCCAGCCACAACCTCTTCGCCCTGCTCCCATCCAGTAAGAGATACCAAAGCATACGGTCTCGTACCAGCAGGTTTCGAAACAGCTTCTACCCCCAGGCCATAAGACACATGAACGTATAATTTATTATTTAATACTGTTTTATTTATTATTACTGTATTTCTATTAGTATTTTTATCATTGTTATGCCATATTTATTCCAATGTTGGGAGGACTCGTAAAAATCAACATTTCATTGTGCAGTACACACATCTGCTGCATATATGACAAATAAAATTGAATTGAAATACTGAGAATCATTATAGTTACAACCACAAGCAGCTCGCTGTATACTTGTGTAGAAGTGTAACCTTTTGTGATCTGCAGGTACCATTGTAGTCAATATTAGATTACAGCAAGCAGGTACCAATAAACAAGTAAGCTGCCAAATTAAATTTCAACATTTTGCAATAACCCCTTAAACAGCATTTGGCATGCCAACTGCATGAGTTTACTGCTCATTAAGGACAAAGGTCACCTCCTGTGGCAGTATTCAGTATTTATTGAGGAGATACCTGACAAATGTAATTATAATTAACTCCATGGACAGTTGGCAGACTTGTAGAAAATCAGTGTGTGTCACAAATCGATAGATTCGTAGTTAAGTGACATGAAATTAATCATTACTAAATTGTGTACATATGTATAACAAAAACTTAATTAATAATTGCAAGATATTGTGACTTGTTAAAGTTTATATTATTTCCTCTCAACATTCTAGCTAACCACAACGTGATTTTGAATGCAAGTGTGCGCACTACACAGAAATAAACCACCAGCAAAATGTGCTTCAAGGGAAACCTGAAAAAAAGTCACGCGCACAGACGGACATTTCTTTCCCCTTCAAACTGTGCTGTGTACTGGATTTCATACGTTCAGAATTCTAAGTTTCAGAATTGGACTCTTTCTATTATATTATCTTCTCCAAAAAAGACCAAAGTAGCAAGAGGAATGTGCAATAGTGGAAAGTATTCTTAAAAGGAAACACTGCTGCAGAGATGAGCACTTTAAATATTCTCCCCCACCGTCTGGTGGGAGATCTCACTTTTTTCCTCTATTGTTGATGTAAAATCTTCCAGTACAATGGAAAGCAACCCTGTCCCATAGTGGATTGTATTGCTGATCACTCAACTCATGTCAATGATGCATCTCGAAAGTTAGTACTAACTGGAATTATTATTTTTTTAACCTGGGGCGAGGATCCAAAACTGAAATGGGTTTCAAATTCAGGAACAGCCGAGTTTGCCCCAATGCCCAGTGGGCACTGAATTTTATAGTATCCGACACCATCCTCAAAAAGATGTCCGTTAACTAAAACAATCAGCCACATGATAGCTCAGTTAGTAAATGCATTGTGTGGTTCGATACAGAGCAGGAAGGTCCCAGTTTCAATCTGGGTCTACGCCGACATGGCAAATCTATGCCAGGGTGATGGTGAGGGGCCGATATTGGCCTCTGTGTTCCTGGGCTTGGTAGAGGTAAGGGGAAAGGAAAGAAAATAAATTACAGCCAGGCCTCCCACACTTGCTGACTATCCAATGATCTCTGCTGGAAAGATTGTATGTGTGGATTTAAAATATTTTTTTTTGAAGGACACCTTTGGGTTCAGCTGTAATGTCCTCTGTGGTTGCCTAGGCTGAAGACACTAGTCCCTTGGCTCACACATGCAGAATGGTCTCGGAGTTCTGTTGGCCCTGGGCACCCTTCAGTGCCTCACCTATTCTCCAACATGACTTTAGAAAAGGGGAGAACACTGGGGAACAAAACTTGATGACATGGTTGCTGATAGTCCTTCATGTATGTTGGTAACTAAATTTTGGGTCAGAGCTATACCAGGTACTTTTAACAAAGTATGCTCCCCCTACAACAATGTTTTTCCTTCAAGTGTTATTTAAATGAACTCAACTTCAGTGCCTTTCTTCTGATCCAAACCGGATTCAGTGACTGCCCATCTATACGTTTACCAGGGTTCAATTAAAAGAAAAAAGTCATGTTAATGAAATCCAGATGCACTAAACCCCAGGGCTAGAATCGATATTCTGTTATTTGATGTTTTGTGAGCAAACACATCTACAGACCACATTAACAGTTAAGTAGTCTAATTTTGGCCAAGGCTATTTACAGCAAAACATCTTCTATAGGCTCAACTCCAATGACTTTCCATAATATCCCTGTACTTTTGTCTAAAAGGAAGAGCACAGTCTAATACCTTTATTTATAGATATGTAAATGCAGCTACAACAAAGGCCTGCTGCTATCAAGCAGCATCATAGAATCATAGGATGATCAGCACAGAAGAGGCCATTCGGACGATCGTGCCTGCTCTTTGGTAGAGCTATCCAATTAAGTCCTACTACACTCCTCTTTCCCCCATAGCCCTGTAAATTTTTTCCCTTTAAGTATTTATCAAATTCTCTTCTAAATGTTACTATTGAATCTGCTTCCACCACCCTTTCAGGCCGTGCATTCCAGATCACAACTCGCTGTTTAAAAAAGTGTTTCCTCATGTTGCCGCTGTTTCTTTTGCCAATCACCTTGAATCTGTGTCCTGCTACTGGAAACAGTTTCTCATTTACTCATCAAATCTCCTCTGCTCCAAGGAGAACCAGCTTCTCCAGTCTCGCCACATAACTGAAGTCTCTCATCCCTGGTACCATTCTAGTAAATCTCTTCTGCACCCTCTCCAAAGTCTTGACATCCTTTCTAAAGTGTGGTGCCCAAAATTAAACAATACTCCAGCTGAGGCCTAACCAGTGATTTATGAAGGTTTAGCATAACTTCCTTGCTTTTGTACTCCATTCCTCTATTAATAAAGCCAGGGATTCCATATGCTTTTTAACAGCCTTCTCAACTTGTCCTGCCGCCTTCAAAGATTTGTGTACGTACACCCCAGGTCTCTCTGTTCCTGCACCCCCAGTTCATATTGCCTCTCCTCATTCTTCCTCCTAAACTGCATCACTTCACACTTCTCCACGTTAAATTTACTCTGCCATGTGTCTGCCCATTTCATCAGTCTGTCTATGTCCTCCTGAAGCCTGTTACGATCCTCCTCATTGTTTACTACATTTCCGAGTAACATGATCAACTACTTTGGACATCCTCAAACAAGGAGCGTGAAGCTTGAAGGACTTCTAAAAGCCAAAGCCAGCTGAAGCCCGAGAGCGAGTTATCTCCTTAAGCATACTCTCAGCCACTTAGCATTTAAAAAAACTCACTTCTTTTCACTGGGGTTTGGTTCAGTGGGCACTCAAGTGGCAACATACACTTACCTAATCTGCTAATTAACAAATGCAAAAAAAGGACTCATTCCCCAACCATCTTTAATCAAAATATTTCTTGGAATTAAAAGAATTTCCATGGAGTAGGTATTTTTTCCCCAACAGCATTAAACAGTCAATATGCACAAGAATGTTCTTTGCACTGCTAGGCTCATTATCACATCAAACATTCCTCTTAGATAGCTACTAAATAGTTTGATTAAAGGAATGATGGTAAATAGATAGTCTGCTGATAGATTCACTTTCTCCATTGCCAATTTTCTCCCATAGGCATCAATTCCCATTGGAGCTAAAATATTATGGGTGCCAGATACCCTTCACTGCCTTATGTGAACAGCCAATCCTCACGTAAGTTGAGACAGTTTAACTATTGACAGTGCATTCAACCGTGCGGGGTGGCTGGCCTCACCTAAAATCCACACCTAGGGGTTCAGACTAATTGTAGCACCCCAACAGTAACCCTGGTTGAGATTAGCTAACTCAATGGAGACTGGGACCTTTTGATCTACGTGGCTCAGCTACATGCTGTTTTTAATCTACTGAGCCACGAGGAAGCTTGTTAATTCCTACTTTTGCCAGATTTTGCTGCAGGCTTAATAGGAGGTATGGAAATGAATGACCCACTCTTTTGTTATGCCTATTACACTGAATTACCCATGAGAATGCCAAACAAAAAAGGGTTATGTTTTACAAATAAATTCTTTGCTTGTATAAGAGTCTTTTTGCCACCTGCAGATCTGTTTAAGAATGGGCCAACTAGGAATGGAGCAACAAATTAACAACATACGAAAGGACGGACAGGAAAAGACCAGCTAGTTTATCAAGCCTGTCCTCGACAGTCATGATGCAATTAAGCATCGTGACCCCCAGTGTTCCCTCCCACGAGCAGTCTTGTAATCTCTTGAGACGTGCAAAAAAAAAACGATTAAAAAGCCTAGGCTAAGTCAGGGGTTGGGGGGGGGGGGCGGGGATTTCAAATTCCTCTCCAACCTGTGAAGATAATCAGAACAGGTTCAGGAGATCAGTGACCATAAGGTACAGCACCCAACATCCTACCTACCTTTTCTACACAGTGATATTAGCCATAGCATGGAACTCGTCCAGCTCTTTTCTGAATGGGTGCAGCAAATCCGCACTCACCAAATGAGCTGGCAACTTTTTCCAAGTGTTGATAACCCTCTGTGTAATGAAAAACTGCCCGACATCCAACTTGGTTCTATGCTTAAATTGTTCATACGCATGACCTCGTTTTCCCTAACCTATCTAGTTAAAATAGTCTGTCTACACAGGTAGTGTCTTGTCCCTTCAATATTTTAAATACTTCAACGTAAATCACCCCAAAATCTATGCCTTTCTAGAGTAAAAATACCCAGATCTCTAAGCCTATTGTGATAACTATGGGGTTTTAAACTAGGGATCATTCTAGTGGCCCTCCATTGAACCTTCTCCAGGGCCTCTATCATTCACCCTGCGAGGGGACTAAAACTAGACATAGCTTTCCAAATCTGGTCTAACCAGGATCTTATACAAGGGCACGATGATTCTTATTATTTTACACTGAATCGTCATCGCTATACACCCTGGTACTCCTATTTGCGTTTGCAATAACCTCGTGGCACTAAGCTTGTAACTTCACAGGCTTAACCTCCTCCTTAAGCCCCAAAAAGGGCAATGGCCCAATATTGCAAGACCCTTCTTTATGCAGGCAGGACCACAGATATCTTTCAGACCCAGCCACACCCAAGGGACCATAGGCAAGTTACCATGACCACCCAAACTGTGCATTTTTCCAAGCTTGTGCAGAACTGTATCAACAAGCCAAAGTATTCTCCTGTAAGGATCCCGTGACAAAACTGCAAAACGGCTTCAGAAAAACGACATTATATATGTAGTGAAGGAAATTCTTTTTTTTTTTTTTTTTAAATCCACACTTCAAAGGAGCAGCATATTAAATTTTAGTTGAATAGTTTTCAAAAATTACTGCTTCCCTTCCATCACCCTAAGGGCCTGTTTTCAATTTATTTTAAATATCAAGTTTTACTATAAGGATGCACACCCCCAATGTAGTCAGTTCACCAGCCCCTCTTTGTAGTTCCCCCACCCAGTCAGGCTCAGTAATGATCGTGTCAGTATTGTCTGTTACCATCTATGAACAATACACTGCTGTGAAAACTAGGTCAATCTGTAACCGAGCAGGAGTGTACAGCTGCAACGTACTTAGCCGCTGCCCTCAAAAATAAACAATCATCCCAGTGGAGTGGCAAGTGCAGGTTTCCATATACCTTATTATGAAAGGTGGTTCCAATTTTTTTTATTTTTTTTTATAAATGGGGGCTTAGGTTGCATGCTGCCTGTGACCGCATCACCATTTTAACTATTCTGCTGCTAACTACTCAGTTATGACAAGCCTTGAATTGATCGTTAGCAATGTTGTCGCGCAAACGCTTAACACGCATATCAAATTACTTTCTCCACTATTGTAACTGAGGCATTAACCTATTTAAAACAAACATGTTAAGCATTTGCACAGTAACACGGTCGTTTCCAGGCTGCTCCTTATAATACTGTACCACCTGGACATGTTTCTTTTTTGGAAAACTTGCAGAAACAGTCCCTGACTGTTGATAGCTTTTGGAAATCCATTAAGAAAAAAATCATTTAAATTATGAGAAGTACAATATGAAATTTTAAAAAAACCTGGAGTACTGCGTAGAGTTTTGGTCTCCTTATTTAAGGAGGGATACACTTGCATTGGAGGCAGTCCAGAGAAGGTTCACGAGGTTAATTCAAAGACCGCATGGATGAACTACAGAATTTGTTCATCCCAGTTTGGCATAAAAATAAAACAAAAAAGGTGACTCAACCGTGGCTAACAAGGGAAATTAGGGATAGCATAAGATCCAAGGAGAGGACATATAAATTGGCCAGAAAAAGCAGTAAACCTGAGGATTGGGAGCAGTTTAGGATTCAACAAAGGAGGACAAAGGGATTAATTAAGAAGGGGATAATAGAATATGAGAGTAAGCTTGCAGGGAACATAAAAACTGACTGTAAAAGCTTTTATAGATATGTGAAGAGAAAAAGATCGGTAAGTCAAGCGTAGGTCCCTTGCAGTCAGAATCAGGGGAATTTATAATGGGGAACAAAGAAATGGCAGACCAATTAAATACATATTTTGGTTCGGTCTTCACAAAGGAGGACACAAATAACCTCCCAGAGATGTCGGGGAACATAGGGTCTGATGAAAGGGAGGAACTGAAAGAATTCAGTATTTGTAGGGAAATGGTGTTAAGGAAATTGATGGGATTGAAGGCCGATAAATCCCCAGGGCCTGATAATCTACATCCTAGGGTACTTAAGGAAGTGGCCCGAGAAATAGTAGATGCATTGCTGGTCATCTTCCAACATTCGATGGAATCTGGAACAGTACCCATGGATTGGAGGGTAGCTAATGTTACCCCACTATTCAAAAAAGGTGGTAGAGAGAAAATGGGGAATTACAGACCGGTAAGCCTGACACCGGTAGTGGGGAAAATGCTAGAGTTCATCATAAAAGATGTAATAGCAGAGCACTTGGAAAACAGTGACAGGATCGGACAAAGTCAACATGGATTTACAAAGGGTAAATCGTGCTTGCCTAATCTACTGGAGTTTTTTGAGGATATAACTGGTAAAATAGATAAGGGAGAACCAGTGGATGTGGTGTATTTGGACTTTCAGAAGGCTTTCGATAAGGTCCCGCATAAGAGATTAGCGTGTAAAGTTAAGGCACATGGGATTGGGGGCAAGGTACTGACCTGGATAGAGAACTGGTTGGCAGGCAGAAAGCAAAGAGTTGGAATAAACGGGTCTTTTTCTGAGTGGCAGGCAGTGACTAGTGGGGTACCGCAGGGATCGGTCCTTGGACCCCAACTATTCACAATATATATTAATGATCTAGACAAGGGAACTAGATGTAATATCTCCAAATGTGCAGACGATACAAAGCTGGGTGGGTGTGTGTGGTGTGAGGAGGATGCAGAGAAACTCCAGGATGATTTGGACAGGTTGGGTGATTGGGCAGAAGTATGGCAGATGCAATATAACGTGGATAAATGTGAGGTTATCCACTTTGGTAGCAAAAACAGGAAGGCAGATTATCTGAATGGCAATAGATTGGGAGAAGGGGAAGTGCAACGAGACCTGGGTGTCCTTGTGCACCAGTCGCTGAAGGTAAGCATGCAGGTGCAGCAGGCGGTTAAGAAGGCAAATGGTATGTTGGCCTTCGTAGCGAGAGGGTTTGAGTACAGGAACAAGGATGTCTTGCTGCAGTTGTACAGGGCCTTGGTGAGGCCACATCTTGAGTATTGTGTGCAGTTTTGGTTGCCTTATCTGAGGAAGGATGTTCTTGCCATGGAAGGAGTTCAGCGAAGATGCACCAGGCTGATACCTGGGATGGCAGGAATGACGTATGAGGAGAGATTGGGTCGATTGGGCTTGTACTCGCTGGAGTTTAGAAGAATGAGAGGGGATCTCATTGAAACTTATAAAATTCTGACAGGACTAGACAGACTAAATGCAGGAAGAATGTTCCTGATGTTCGGGGAGTCCAGAACCAGGGGTCACAATCTAAGGATAAGGGGTAGGCCATTTAGGACAGAAATGAGGAGGAATTTCTTCTCCCAGAGAGTGGTGAACCTGCGGAATTCTCTACCACAGAAGGAAGTAGAGGCCAATTCATTAAATATATTCAAGAAGGAGTTGGATATATTTCTCAAGGCTAAAGGGATCAAGGGGTATGCGGAGAAAGCAGGGACCGGGTACTGAATTTGGATGATCAGCCATGATCGCATTGACTGGCGGAGCAGGCTCGAGGGGCCGAATGGCCTACTCCTGCTCCTATCTTCTATGTTAATTCCTGAGGTGAAGGGGTTGTCTTATGAAGAAAGGTTGGGCCTATACTCATTGGAGTTTAGAAGAATGAGGTGATCTTATTGAAATGTATAAGATTCTGAAGGGGTTTGGCAGTGTAGATGCAGGGAGGATGTTTCCCCTCGTGGTAGAATCTAGAACTAGGGTGCATAGTTTCAGAATAAGGCGTCGCCCATTTAAAACAGAGACAAGGAGGAATTTCTTCGCTCAGAGGGTCGTGAATCTTTGGAATTCTCTACCCCAGAGAGCTGTGGAGGCTGAGTCATTGAATATATTTAAGGTGGAGATAGACAGATTTTTGAACAATAAGGGAGTCAAGGGTTATGGAGAGCAGGCAGGAAAGTGGAGTTGAAGCCAAGACCAGATCAGCCATCAGGGGCCAAATGGCCTACTCCTGCTCCTATTTCTTATGTTCTTATGTAAATGCAAATGCTTTGAGACTATCCATTCATTTCAGCATTAATGCAATCATATATAGCTTAGAGCAAAGGAAGGGCCTATGTCCCACCCACACTTGGAAAATGTAATTGCTTTGCCCTTTTCTTTCTTTCTATTCCACACTTAGTTCAGCCTAATTCAACCCAGCAATGTAGTAACACCACAGAGTATGAAAAACTAGAAGCTAATGATAAACCAATTAAGACATATAACAACAACTTAAAAACATCCCAAGGTGCTTCACAGGAGTATTGTAAGACAACATTTTTTTTTGACACCGAGCCACATAAGGAGAAATTAGGGCAGGTAACCAAAAGCTTGGTCAAAGAGGTAGGTTTTAAGGAGCGTCTTAAAGGAGGAGAGTGAGGTAGAGAGGCGGAGAGGTTTAGGCAGGGAATTCCAGAGCTTAGGGCCTAGGCAACATAAGGCACGGCCACCAATGGTGGAGCGATTATAATCAGGGATGCTCAGGAGGGCAGAATTAGAGGAGCGCAGATATCTTGGGGGGTTGTGGGGCTGAAGGAGATTACAGAGATAGGGAGGGGCGAGGCCATGGAGGGATTTGAAAACAAAGATGAGAATTTTGAACAGAACAAAACATGTTGAATGCAAGTAAAAGACTAATTTATTCCTGGTGATGTTGATACACAGCTCTAACTGTGCTACAGTTGTGTATTGCATTAGCTGGAATCCAGGTCCGAATTATTGTTTTGCTGCTCGCTTTTGCACGCGGCTCTAGCTATTGCTCATTGCTGTTTTAGATCTTTTAATAATGGGGCCTGAATTCATTGCTCAACATAAAAGACTCAGGTTTGAACTACGGTATGCACTTTCCAGGGAGTAATTTTAACTTTTGCTGTTCATATAAAACAGACGATATCAATCGGCCACCCGATTTTCCTTCACAAAGTCAATGAGCAAGAAAATCAGGTGAGGTGTATAATGGGCGGCCGATCTGATATCACCCGTTTTACACTATCAGCAAAAGTTAAAATTACCCCCTCACTCTGGGGCAGATATCATTGCTTATATTCATAAAATAACTACTTACACATTTACAAGTGGCTTTATTGTACAACTCACCTCTCTCCGTTGGATTGGTCTAGTTTCACTTCTCCCTGGTCGTGAATCACCGTGAATGGTCTCATCGGTCTCCATTCGATCAGCATCCAGCTCCAGAGCTTCCAATTTCTCGATGACAGTGGAGCGCCTGCGAGAACAGATTTAAAAAAAAAAATAAGCTCCACTCTGAAAACATTGCTCCATAAATGCATCGTACAGCATATACCAGAAAATGCACGCAATAAACCTGGCAACTTAAAGGGGTGACTTGCAGCAGCGGGTAGTTTTTAAAACCGGTAGGCGACTCCCCAGGTGGCTCAGCCATAAATGTACCATATGATGTGGTACTTAGCCAAGAGGAGGTTTCTAGGCTCAATCTCTGACCTGTGCGGAGTTAGGAGACCTCAATCATGCAGCAGTGTAGGTGCTAAAATTGACATCAGCATTTCTAGGTTAGGGATAAAGAACGACCTGATGTCTAAATAGCACCTTTCGCATCTTCAGTGTGTCACAAAGTACTACACAGCATACACTCAAACTTAATACATGCTAAGTACAGAAGCTAATTTGTACAAGTGAGTTCCTACAAACAATGAGAGAGATAAATGACCAGCTAATCTGTGTTTAAGAGGTGTTGGTTGAGGAATATTGATCAGGACACTGGGAGAACTTCCTACTCTTCAAAAAAAAAAGCTATGGAATCTTTTACATCTACCTGAACAGGCAGATGCGGCCTCCGCTGAATGCCTGATTTGAAAGATGGTACCTACAATAATACAGTGCTCCCTCAGGACTGCAATGAAACGTTAGCCTAGATCACGTGAAGTCCCGGGGTATGCCATGAACCCACGATAATCTGACTTGGAGTTGACGGCTATCAATCGAGCTGAGGTGAAATACCTCGGTTATGAAACAGGGTTGGGGCAGTGGGGGGGATGGAAGAGAAATGTCGCTCAGGGTTCCTGTTACTGATTGCTGCTCGGTGACCCCCAGCTGGAATGTACAAGTTTAAAGTGTCGGCACCTGTGGAACAGTACCTCAGCATGAGCCATCATCTTGAAAATGGAAGAAAAATGGAGAAAACACTCCAGAGGGAACAAGGGGGCAGAACCTTAAAATTAGAGCTAGGCCATTGAGGGGTGATGTCAGGAAGCACTTCTTCACACAAAGGGTCGTGGAAATTTGGAACTCTCCCTCAAAAAGTTGTTGAAGCTGGGTCAATTGAAAATGTTAAAACTGAGATTGATAGTACCTTTGCCGAACAAAAATCTAAGGGTTACGGTACCAAGCCAGGTAGGTGCAGTTAAGATACGGATCCGCCATGATCTAATTAAATAGTGGAACAGGCACAAGGAGCTGAATGGCCTACTCCTGTTCCGAAGTTCCATAGGCTTTTCAAAGTATGCACAGCTTTATGCAAGACTTACAAAGCAGACATGTGGCACAATTTGAAAATAAATGTTATATATAAAATGTAACTAAGATGATGCATACAATTAAAAAAATAAAATTTTCAGTGTTTTTGGATTAAACTGTTCATTTATTACCCATATATATTTAGTACAAAAGCACACTTGAACTCTTAACATAAAACAAACAGCACGCATTTTGTTGAAATATAAATGCCGTATCTATAAAGTAACTTGCACTCAGACTCCACTCGAGTTTCCACTCTAGATAGGAGTAAGTCATGGCTGAAGCAAGATGGGCCTGAGGCCGAGTACTCTAATGCACTGTGGCACAGAAGGGGAGGAGTCCTTTCTTTAAGGAGTTCCCAATTCTAAGTGAGCTACCCAAAGGGAATAATTTTTCCCGACTGGGAAGGAGGGAAAGTCAAATGTGGCATTTTTTTCCCCAGCGCACATTGTGTATTCCAAGATAAATAGAAAAAGGTTACATTGCATGATCCTGCAAAATATTTTAATTATTTAAAAAGACATAACCTTAAAATGGGAATAAAAGGGAAAGTGCAATTCAATCAATACATTTATGTTACACTTGAATGTTCCTTAAACATTATCGTGGCAGACTCAACATCTGAACGTATTTTACAGCCAAAGCCTTTTGCTCGACTGGATAAGCTGTGCATCTACAACCTTCTATCAAAGTTTTGTCTAACATTAGATTACAGTTTTTTTTTTTTTTTAAAAGCCTTCTTTGGAGTGTGGTGACCTCCTTTCAGAAAAGCCATGTAGAGCACAAATAAAAGTTACTGCTTTACAGTGAAAATGTAAAAAAAAAAGTCGTCTCAGGAGTAGTATAGGAATCACAGTCTTTGTTACTGGGATAGATCATCTTACGCAACAAGTTACACCGTAATTGTTCAGTTTGAACTGAAGGAGACCAATGCACCAGCTCCCTGCACTAACACTGCTAAATCTGACTCGCTCACCCTCGAGGAAAAATTGGAGACCGATATTTTTATGCATCTACGATTATATCTCCAGGGTAAGAGTCATATTCAGCAATGTAAACAAGGGGAGCTGGCACCCGAGCACTGGTCTCCTGTGAACCAAATTAAACAAAAGCTAGTATAAAAACCTTATGTGGCTATCACGTAGCAATTAATCATAAAAACATTTAACGACTGCTGCCATATAGTTTGATTATTACACCCAAGACCCTTTTATAAATCAGGCTACAATTCAGATTTATCAAGTGTTTCATCTTTTGTCTGAAGAATAAGCTCACCTTTGTTGACACTGGCTTTGAAACAGAACTGCCCTACATTTTATTTTATTCAATTCTAAATCACTTCCTGAATTAATTAACCTGGGGAAAGGGAAGGAAGCAATAAATATCAGGCTCCAGTTTTCTGTTTCAGAACTGTATGGAATGAGTGGGCCCGCCACTAACAACATTGTATTTATATATACACCTTGAACATAGAAAAAACATTCCAAGACATTTCACAGAAGCGTCACAAGACAAAAATCAACACCGTGCCAAAGGAGGAGATATTAGGATGATTAAATCCTACCTCTGACCAAGCTTTTAAGAAAGATCTTAAAGCAGAAGAGGGTGGTCGTGAGGCAGAGAGATTTAGGGAAGGAATTATAGAGCTTAGGTAAAGACAGCTGAATGCACAGTCGCCAATGGTGGGGCGAAGGGAGTGGGGGATGCACAAGATGCCAGAGTTGAAGCAAACCAGAGTTCTTGGAAGATTGTAGGGCTGGAAAAGATGAGAGATATGGAAAGGCAAGGCCATGAAGGGATGTGAACAAAAGGAGAATTTTAAATTTGAGGCATTTGGGGATCCAATGTAAGTCTGTGAGTACAGGGGTAATGGGTGAGCAGAACTTGAATGTGGCTCATGTCAGACAAGCAGGCTAACGTCGCAGAGGTAGTAGAGGGGTCGAGAGGTGTGCTGGAGAGGTAGATCTGGGTATCGTCAACATACATGTGGAACCTGACCCCATGTCTTTGGATGATGTCGGCAAAGGGTAGCATGTAGATGAGGAAGAGGAAGGTGCCAAGATAATCCTAGGGACATTCCAGAGGCAATGGCGCGAGGGCGAGTTGAGCAGCCATTGCTGGCGATGCTCTGGATTGGATCGTTAAGAGTGGAACCAAGCAAGGGTAGTCCCAATGATCTGGACAACGGAGGAGAGACCTTGGAGGAAGACTGTGTGGTGAACCAGGTCAACAGTTGCAGAGAGGTTGAGGAGAATAAGGAGAGATATTGCACTATGGTCACTGTCACACAGGATGTAATTTGTGACATTGATTAGTGCCATTTCAGTGCTGTGGCAGGGGCGTAAACCTTTTTAAAATTTGTTCCTTGGATGTGGGAGTCGCTGGCAAGGCCAGCATTTATTGCCCATCCCTAATTGCTCTTGGTAAGGTGGTGGTGAGCTTCCTTCTTGAACCGCTGCAGTCCACGTGGTGAAGGTACTCCCATAATGCTGTTAAGGAGGGAGTTCCAGGATTTTGATCCAGCGATGATGAAGGAACAGCAGTATATTTCCAAGTCAGGATGGTGTGTGACTTGGAGGTGATGGCGCTCCCATGCGCCTGCTGCCCTTGTCCTTCTAGGTGGTAGAGGTTGCGGATTTGGGAGGTGCTGTCGAAGAAGCCTTGGCGAGTTGTTGCAGTGCATCTTGTAGATGGTACACACTGCAGCCACGGTGCGCCGGTGGTGGTGGGCGTGAATGTTTAAAGGTGGTGGATGGGTCGTCAATCAAGCGGGCTGCTTTGTCCTGGATGGTGTCAAGCTTCTTGAGTGTTGTTGGAGCTGTACTCATCCAGGCAAGTGGAGTGTATTCCATCACACTCCTTACTTGTACCTTGTAGATGGTGGAAAGGCTTTGGGAAGTCAGAAGGTGAGACACTCGCCGCAGAATACCCAGCCTCTGACATGCTCTTGTAGCCACAGTATTTACGTAGCTGGCCCAGTTAAGTTTCTGGTCAATGGTGACCACCCGCCCCCCCCCGCAGGGTGCTGAAGCCTAACTGGAGAGAGTCAAACATGGAGCTGCAGGAAATTTGGGCGGTGTTTGAGAGGCGACAACACGTTAAAGGACTTTAGAGAAGAAAGGGAGATTGCAGATGGGGTGTTAGCTTGCAAAGAGCGGGTTGAGGCTGAGATTTTTGAGAAGACAGGGGTGCGATGATGATGGTTTTGAAATGGAGGGGGGATAGTACTTAACGAAAGGGAACCATTTACAATGTCAGTTGCTGCCAGGCAAAGCACCATGAATAAGCAACAGCTCTTACAGAAAACAAATACAAACTTCAAAATGACTGTGTCTTTGTAATGGAACAGAAATGGATTTTTAACTTTTTCGTTAGCAATTGCTTTACCATCAAAATATTGTGGAGCATTACAGATTTAACAAGAATCTGCAACTTGGTTACAATTCCATATTTAATTAATCTCCCACCATAATATTTTCCCAACGGCCTCTCCTGATTCCAAGGGAAAACAGTGACCTCAGGGCAGCCCCACATCCCTTTTGTTTGCCAAAAAGATCCACACTTGTTGAATGTCACATGTCCCATTTTCGTGATCTTTTCCACTACAAATCAGCATTTGCACGTAACCAAACTAAAACAGGATGCCACTAAAATAGCAGGGAAACTAATCTCCAGTCCTCTTAAGGAAACCGAAATTCTGCAATGCATGCCTCAGACCGCTCCTGCACCCCCTCCAAAAAATTAGGGACCAATTAGAACAGAACCCCTGGAATAGAAAATTACTGTTGGCAACTCTGCAGCATTGTCAATTTCAACTAGAACTCCCAAAATGTAAATTAAATTAACTGGGTAAAAACTGTACACAATGTTGAACCTCTGTGCAATTGTTTTTTTTACATTACCAGAGATACTGATGGCTGGAAGTAGGGTGAGCACCTGCCTGGTTTTGAACTGGACAGTCTAGGTAATTCTAAGAAACAGAAACCAGTCAGAAAAGCAACACTTGTTTTATAAAAAGACGTGCATCAGTGGACTGTTTTGCTGGTGCTCAATCAGCCCCCATTTCATATAGCTTTCTTTGTGAGTCTTCTTCTTAGGCAGTCCCTCGAAACCGAGGATGACTTGCTTCCACATTAAAAATGAGTTCTCAGGTGACTGATGAGTCCAATGCAGGACCTACAGTCTCTGTCACAGGTGGGGCAGACGGTGGTTGAAGGGGCGGGTGGGTGGGGTGCTTGGGCTGACGTGCGCTCCTTGCGCTTGGCTTCCTCTTGCCCCCAGTGAAGAGACTCGAGGTGTTTGGCGCCTTCCCGGATGTTTCTCCTCCACTTTGTGCGGTCTTGGGCCAGGGATTCCCAGGTGTTGGTGGGGATGTTACACTTTTTCAAGAAGGCTTTGAGGGTGTCCTTGAAGCGTTTCCTCTGCCCACCTGGGGCTCTCTTGCCGTGCCGGAGCTCCGAGTAGAGTGCTTGTCTTGGGAGTCTCGTATCGGGCATGCGGACAATGTGACCCGTCCATCGGAGCTGATCGAGCGTGGTCAAAGCTTCGATGCTGGGAATGTTGGCCTGAGCAAGAACACCGATGTTGGTGCACCTATCCTGCCAATGGATTTGCAGGATCTTGCGGAGGCAGCGTTGGTGGTACCTCCCCAGTGCTTTGAGGTGCCTGCTGCACATGGTCCATGTCTCTGAGGCATAGAGCAGGGCGGGTATCACTACTGCTCTGTAGACCATGAGCTTAGTGCTGCCCTGGTCCGGATAGGATCATAGAAACCTTGGCCGGATATGAGGCAATGTGATGACTACTTTCAGCTCTTTGAATGCAAATGCTTTAACTCATTTAGTGCAAAAAACGTCTTTGTAAAGTAACAAGGTGCTTTGATATTGCCCAATTGTTTCTCTACTGTGTAGGGATAGTGACCTTTATGTGCTTCTCTCCCCCTTTTATCTTTAAAGCTGGGTGCTGCTGGTGCTGGGCTCCAACGTGGAATGAAAAACCCAGTTGCTCCGTCAGTGGAAAAATGGAGGGCCAGCTGCCATTTGATGGCACAATTGTAGTCCCCACATATTTGCTCATCAGCTACACTATAACACAATAGTGGCTGCAAACTACAGCCTGAACCAGCTCTACATTTCTACTTCCAATACATCAGTGGCATTCAAAACATACATACACGCAGATGACACAAACCTGGATTGCCAAATCGCATGGCTTTAATGCTGACATTCACCCATTCATTATAATAGAAATGTAACTCCGTTGTTTAAGAAAGGAGGGAGAGAGAAAACTGGGAACTATAGGCCAGTTAGCCGGACATCAGTAGTTGGGAAAATGCTAGAATCTATTATTAAGGACGTAGTAACAGGGCACTTGGAAAATCACAATATGCAGGGCATTCTGAAGGGGGAGGATGAACAGTCAGAGTTCATAGTTCACATTGGTACCAACGACATGGGTAGAAAGAGGGATGAGGTCCTGCAACAAGAATTTAGGGAGCTAGGTAGCAGATTAAAAAGCAGGACCTCAAAGGTTGTAATCTCTGGATTACTCCCGGTGCCACGTGCTAGCGAGTATAGGAATAGGAGGCTAGAGCAGATGAATGCGTGGCTAAAGAGTTGGTGCAGGAGAGAGGGCTTTAGTTTCCTGGGTCACTGGGTCTGCTTCTAGGGAAGGTGGGACCTGTACAAGTCGGACGGGTTGCACCTGAACCGGAACGGGACCAACATCCTTACGGGGAGGTTTGCTAGTACTGTTGGGGAGGGGGGGGGGGGGGGGTAAACTAACTTGGCAGGGGGATGGGATACGGAGTGGAGCTATAGTAGGGGGTGATGCTCAGCCAAATATAGAGGAAAAAACAAGTCAGCCTGGAAGGCAGAGCAAATATGTAAAGGCACAAGGGAGTATGGCAAGGCTGGATGGCATTTATTTTAATGCAAGGAGTCTTGCGAGTAAGGCAGATTAATTGAAGGTGTTGATGAACACATGGGAGTATGATATTGTTGCCATCGCAGAGACATGGTTGAGGGAGGGGCAGGACTGGCAGCTCATTATTCCGGGGTATAGAATCTTCAGGAGAGACAGATGGGGGTGTAAAAGAGGAGGGGGTGTCGCAATATTAATCAAGTTGTCAATTACTGCTGTAAGGAGGAGTGATATCTTAGCAGGTTCCTCTAATGAGGCCATATGGGTAGAACTTAAAAACAAAAAGGGGGCAAGCACTTTGCTGGGAGTGTACTATAGGCCCCCAGTCAGGAGGAGATAGAGGAACAGATATGTAGGCAAATCTCAGAGAAGTGTGCAAATAATAGGGTAATAATAGTACAGGATTTCAACTTCCCCAATATTAACTGGGATAGTCAGAGTGTGAAAGGCTTAGAGGGTGCAGAATTCTTAAAGTGCATCCAGGAGAGCTTTTTGAGCCAGCATGTAGAAAGTCCTACAAGAGAGAGGGATGGTACTGGACCTAATTCTAGGGAATGTAGCCAGGCAAATGGTAGAAGTGTCAGTAGGAGAGCATTTTGGTGACAGTGACCATAATTCGGTGAGATTTAAGGTAGTCATGGAAAAGGACAAAGATGGACCAGAAATAAAAAAGTTCTAAATTGGGGGAAGGCCGATTTTAATATGATAAGGCAGGATCTGTCCAAAGTGGACTGGGATCAGATACTTGTAGGAAAATCCACATCAGAGCAGTGGGAGTCTTTCAGAAAGGAAATAGAGAGAGTACAATGCCAACATGTTCCCATAAAGGTCAAGGGTGGGACCAACAAGCCCAGGGAACCCTGGATGTCAAGGGATATACAAGAATGGATTAGGAAAAAAAGGGAGGCTTTTGGCAGATACAAAGGACTAAAAACAGTGGAAGCCCTAGAGGAGTATAGAAAGTGCAGGGGGGTACTTAAAAAAATAAATTAGGAGAGCTTAGAGAGGGCATGAAAAAACACTGGCGAGCAAAATCCCATGGTGTTTTATAAGTATATTAAGGGCAAGAGGATAACCAGGGAAAGAGTAGGGCCCATTAGGGACCAAAGTGGCAATCTGTGTGTAGAGCCGGAAGATGTAGGTGAAGTTTTAAATGAATATTTTGCATCTGTGTTCACTATGGAGAAGGACGATGTAGGCATAGAAATCAGGCAGGGGGATTGTGATATACTTGAACAAATTAGTATTGAGAGGGGGGAGGTACTAGCGGTTTTAGCGGGCTTAAAAGTGGATAAATCCCCAGGCCCAGACGAGATGTATCCCAGGCTACTATGTGAGGCAAGGGAGGAGATTGCAGGGGCTCGGACACAAATTTTCAGAACCTCTCTGGCCACAAGGGGGGTGTCAGAGGACTGGAGAACAGCTAACGTAGTACCATCATTCAAGAAGGGTAGTAGGGATAAACCAGGGAATTACAGGCCAGTGAGCCTAACATCAGTGGTAGGGAAATTATTGGAAAAAATTCTGAGGGACAGAATTAGTCTCCACTTGGAGAGGCAAGGATTAATCAAGGATAGTCAGCATGGCTTTGTCAGGGGGAGATCATGTCTAACCAATTTGATTGAATTTTTTGAGGGGGTGACTAGGTGTGTGGATGAGGGTAGTGCAGTTGATGTAGTCCACATGGACTTCAGTAAGGCTTTTGACAAAGTCCCGCATGGGAGACTGGTCAAGAAGGTAAGAGCCCATGGGAGCCAGGGCAATTTGGCACATTGGATCCAAAACTGGCTTAGTGGCAGGAGGCAGAGGGTGATGGTTGAAGGTTGTTTTTGTGACTGGAAGCCTGTGTCCAGTGTTGTACTGCAGGGATCGGTGCTGGGTCCTTTGCTGTTTGTAGTGTACATTAATGATTTAGATATGAATGTAGGAGGTATGATCAGTAAGTTCGCAGATGACATGAAAATTGGTGGAGTGGTAAATAGCAAGGAGGGAAGCCTCAGGCTGCAGGATGATATAGACGGGATGGTTAGATGGGCAGAACAGTGGCAAATGGAATTTAACCCTGAAAAGTGTGAGGTGATGCATTTTGGGAGGACTAACAAGGCAAGGGAATACACAATGAATGGTAGGGCCCTAGGAAGGACAGAGGATCAGAGGAACCTTGGTGTGCATGTACATAGATCCCTGAAGGCAGCAGGACAGGTAGATAAGGTGGTTAAAAAGGCATATGGGATACTTGCCTTCTTTAGCCGAGGCATAGAATATAAGAGCAGGGAGGTTATGATGGAACTGTACAAAACACTAGTTAGGCCACAGCTGGAATACTGTGCGCAGTTCTGGTCGCCACACTATAGGAAGGATGTGATTGCATTGGAGGGTGCGCAGAGGAGATTCACCAGGATGTTACCTGGGCTGGAGCGCTTCAGCTATGAAGAGAGGCTGGACAGGCTAGTGTTGTTTTCCTTAGAGCAGAGAAGGCTGAGGGGGGACCTGATTGAGGTGTACAAAATTATATGGGACATAGAAAGGAGCTTTTCCCCTTAGTAGAGGGGTCAATAACCAGGGGGCACAGTTTCAAGGTAAGGGGCAGGAGGTTTAGAGGGGACTTGAGGAAAAACTTTTTCACCCAGAGGATGGTTGGAATCTGGAACTCACTGCCTGAAAGGGTGGTAGAGGCAGGAACCCTCACAACATTCAAGAAGCATTGAGAGGAGCACTTGAAACACCATAGCATATAAGGCTACGGACTAAGTGCTGGAAAATGAGATTAGAATAGACAGGGCTTGATGGCTGGCGCGGACATGATGGGCCTCTTTGTGCTGTATAATTCTATGACTCTATTAGGCAGAGTCAACACTGTTTTATGAAAGGGAAATTGTGTTTGACAAATCTATTAAGAGTTTTTTGAGGGTGTAACTAGCAGTGTAGATAAGGGGGAAACCAGTGGATGCAGTATATTGGTATTTTAGCATGGATTGAGGATTGGTTAATGGACAGGTTCCCACAATTAGACTCAACAGAACACCAATATAAGAGCTTATTCTCTTTTTCAATTTTGTTAATGTTTTAATAAATTCTTCCTCTCACGGAGAGCTTGCAATACAAAGAGGAAACAAATGTCCCTGTATGAAATCTGCTTTTGTTTAAGATCTGACTTCATTGCGTCTGCAACATGTCAGGCTTGGTAGGGCTTGTCTTCAGTTTCTTCAGAGATTGGCATTAATAAAAAGATTTTGTAGGACTTTGATCATTTAGTCAGCTTGCATACGGTTATTCAGGCAGATTTACACGTGAAAAGGTCAGTCTCCCTCCTCGAAATTACTATTAGGACAAACCACTTATTTTTACAAACTTTCCTCCTTCCCCTCAAAAATAGGGAGCTGCAGTAAACTTAATCCTAGACAACTGACTAACCATTGCTAAATGTTTTATTGTAGCAAAGTTTAACTGTACTTTGAACAACTTTGTTATTGTGACTATATGCAAAATACTAGCTGACCCCGCATGGTGCTGCCCACAGTAAATCAGACCAAAAAAAGGCAGTTTAAAAAAAAGTGTGACTCTCAAATTTGAGTGCAACACTTGAAATACAACAGACATGAAATGCACATTAGGCTTCATGTTTTGATGTACAAGAAACTTTGGTTTATCCAGAGGTTAACTGTCCGGAATGCTTGAGCCACTGGCAAAAATCAGGAGCCGTTTCGTTAGGTTTTTTTTCTTTTCGTTGCTCTTTTTTTTTCCACCAGTCAGGCTCTGCAAGGTCTCGCTGAAGCTGTTGCTAAGCTACAGAGATGCTTGCAAGGTACGGCCGACTGTTTAGAAGCTGTTAAGCAACAGGGTTTGTTGCCAGATACGGAGCTCAAAATCTCCGTATGTTTCAACATTAGCGCTGGTTTGTCCGGCAGTTTTGATGGGGCAGCAACAGCTCGGTCCCGTCGGTGCCGGATAGCACAAAGTTTCCTGTATACTGGTTTTAATTCACACTCGCAGGCTATCTATATCCTTCAGAAATAACAACAGAAAATGCTGGAAACACTCAGGTCAGGCAGCATCGTGGAGAGAGAGAAATAGAGTTAACGTTTCAGGTTGATGACCCTTTGTCAGAACTGGAAAAGGTTAGAGAAGTAACAGGTTTTTAAGCAAGTGTGGAGCAGGGAAAGGGAGGGGAGGAAAGAACAAAGGGAAGTTCTGTGATAGGCTGGAAGGCGGGAGAGATTAAAAGACAAAAAGGATGATGGTGCAGGGCAAAAGGAGATGCTAATGGCACAAGTTAAGAACATAATGCTCCGGCATTCAATAAGATCATGGCTAATCTTCTACCTCATTTCCACTTTCCTGATCTATCCCCATATCCCTCGATTCCCTTAATATTCAAAAATCTATCGATCTCTGTCTTGAATATACTCAATGACTGAGCCTCCACAGCCCTCTGGGGCAGAGAATTCCAAAGATTCACCACCCTCTGAGTGAAGGAATTTCTCCTCATCGCCGCCCTAAATGGCCGACCCCTCATTCTGAGACTGTGACCCCTGGTTCTAGGATTCCCAGCCAGGGGAAAATCCTCCTACTCAGTCAAGCCCAGTAAGAATTTTGTATGTTTCAATGAGATCACCTCTCAATCTTCTAAACTCTAGGGAATATAGGCCTAGTCTACTCAATCTGTTCTCATAGGACAATCCTCCCGTCCGAGAAACAAAAGATTACTCTAGATGAGATGTAAATGGCAATGGCAGATTCATCAACAGCTGCCATGTGAGAGAAAGAAGAAAAAAAATATAGGGGCAGAGGTTATAGTCCAAAATTGTTGAACTCGATGTTGAGTCCAGAAGGCTGTAAAATGCCTGATCGAAGATGAGGTGCTGTTCCTCGGGCTTACGTTGAGCTTCATTGGAACAGTGCAAGAGGCTGAGGACGGAGAGATCAGAGTGGGAGTGGGGCGGAAAATTAAAGTGACAGGCGACCGGAAGCTCGGGGTCACACTTACGAACTGAACGGAGGTGTTCCGCAAAGCGGTCGCCCAATTTGAGCAGCGAATACAGTATACTAAATTGCAAGTACAACAAGTAAATCGTTGTTTCACCTGGAAGGAGTGTTTGGGGCACTGGACAGTGGGAAGGGAGGAAGTAAAAGGGCTGGCGTTGCATCTCCTGCACTTGCACGGGAAGGTGCCGTGGGAAGGGGGAAGGGAGGAGGGGAAGATGAGTTTGGTGGTGGGTTCACTTTGGAGGTGGTGAAAGATGATCTGTTGAATGTGGAGGCTGGCGGGGTGAAAGGTGAGGGCAAGGGGAACCCTATCGTGGTTCTGGGAGGAAGGGGTGAGAGCAGAAGTGCGGGAAATGGGCCATGTCAACCGCGGTAGAGGGGAATCCTCGGCTGAGGAAAAGGAAGACATATCGGAAGTACTGGTATGGAAGGTGGCATCGTCAGAACAGATGCGGCGGAGACGGAGAAACTGGGAGAATGGAATAGAGTCCTTACAGGAAGCAGGGTGGGAGGAAGTGTGGTCCAGGTAGCTGTGGGAGTCAGTGGGCTTATAGTGGATGTTTGTCGATAGCCTATCCCCAGAAATGGAGACAGAGAAGTCGAGGAAGGGATGGGAAGAGTCAGAGACGGACCATGTGAAGGGGAGGGAAGCGTGGAAATTGGAAGCAAAGTGAATGAAACTTTCTATAGTCCAGGGCAAGAGCAGGAAACGGCACCGATACAGTCATCAATGTACCGGAAAAACAGGTGATGGAGGGGACCTGAGCAGGAATGGAACAAAGAATGTTCCACATACCCCACGAAAAGGCAGGCATAGCTAGGGCCCATGCGGGTTCCCACAGCAACACCTTTAATTTGGAGATGAGTGGAGTCAAAGGAGAAGTTGTTCAATGTGAGAACAAGTTCAGCCACGCAGAGGAGGGCGGTGGTGGATGGGGACTGGTTGGGCCTCTGTTCAAGGAAGAAGCGGAGCGCCCTCAGGCCATCCTGGTGGGGGATGGAGGTGTAGAGGGCTAGGACGTCCAGTGAAAAGGAGATGGTTGGAGCCAGGAAACTGTTAAAGTAGCAGAGGGCATCGGAAGAGTCGCAAATGTAGGTGGGAAGAGACTGGACAAGGGGAGGAAAGAGAGAGTTAAGATAGGAAGAAATCAGTTCCGTGGAGCAAGCACAGGCTGAAACGATGGGTCTACCAGGGCAGCCATGTTTGTGCATCTTGAGAAAGAGGTAGAAGCGGGCTGTGCAGGGTTGGGAGACTATGAGGTTGCCAGCCATGGAAGGAAGATCTCCAGAGGAGACAAGGTCAGTGACAGTCTTGGAAACAATGGCTTTATGTTTGGTAGTGAGGTCATGGTCCAAGGGGAGGTAGGAAGAGGTGTCAGAGAGTTGGCGTTCAGCCTCCGCACAGTAGAGGTCAGTTCGCCAAACAACAATAGCACCACCCTTGTCAGCAGGTTTAATGACAATGTTAGGGCTGGATTGGAGAGAATGGAGTGCTGCAAGTTCAGAGGCAGGTAGATTGGAGTGAGTTGGGGGAGCAGAGAAATTGAGGCGGCCGATGTCACACCAGCAGGTAGCAATGAAAAGATCTAGAGAGGGAAAGAGGCCAGAGGGAGGTAGAACAAGAATGCTGAAAGCGGGAGAAAGGGTCCGCTGTGCGGGGGAATACTCCTGCCCAAAGAAGTGGGCACCTCACTGGAGTTTAGAAGAATGAGAGGGGATCTCATTGAAACTTATAAAATTCTGACAGGACTGGACAGACTAGATGCAGGAAGGATGTTCCCGATGGTCAGGGAGTCCAGAACCAGGGGTCACAGTCTAAGGATAAGGGGTATGCCATTTAGGACAGAGATGAGGAGGAATTTCTTCACCCAGAGAGTGGTGAACCTGTGGAATTCTCTACCACAGAAGGCAGTAGAGGCCAATACATTAAATATATTCAAGAAGGAGTTGGATATATTTCTTAAGGCTAAAGGGATCAAGGGGTATGGGGAGAAAGCAGGGACCAGGTACTGAATTTGGATGATCAGCCATGATCGCATTGAATGGCGGAGCAGACTCGAGGGGCTGAATGGCCTACGCCTGCGCCGATCTTCTATGTTTCTATGAGACGAAGGCGACGACTTTCATGTTGACTAATTAAAACTAATAATGCATTACCACAATGTGACATTCCTAGCATTTAAAAAATGTTCATCTAAATTTGTAGTGTTGTTTCTATTAAGTTAATAAAGAATTTGTCATGTTGCCAGTTATCTGCCTACTTGGACATTATTTTATCTCTCATTGCTGCAGGTAGTGATGCTACTGAGGAATCACCATCTCAATATTAAAAAAAAATGATTAGCAGCATAAACTTTCACTTAGATTTCAACAAAATGCTTCCTAGGTAACATACGCATATATAATTGCTCCTTCTGTCTTTTTACTTTTGCGTGATCAAGAGACATCTGTTGCTGCCAGGAAATCTATAAATGAAATGCATCTAGAATAGGTGCAATTCAATATAAAAATAACAAAAAATATTCATCTGATTAAAAAACAGCTGCAATTTAAACAGATCACCAAACCCAGCACTTTAGCAGCCTATTGAAAAGGACAGTAAGAATCAGGGAAGTTTAGCTGTTTTCATATTTGTTTAGTGACACGCTGGCTTCCAACACATGAGCCTTGTGCAGCCAACTGCAGCTCCATAATAAATTTGCCCGAGTTGCTAAGGTCAGCAGAAGAGATGACACTTTTTTTTTAAAGCCTTTTTGAGGTTGCCTCCAGCATTGAGAGACTTGCATGTCAGCAGCCAGTGGCACTAGCATGTCATAAAGTCCAATATAAATGTAGCTTATATAATACTGTTAAACATTGAAAAATATAAAGGAAGAAGCTGTTGCCATACCCTCCAGCTACTCTCTGTCTCAGATCTCATTGCAGGTTACTGTGCTAATGTTGGCTGAAGGAGCAGGGAACTACGGAAATGAGCACTAATGGATTACAGTGCCCATCTGCAACCACTCTCCCATATACTACGTTATCAGTTGCTGCAAGCAATGAGCTTTGCTGATTGCATCCGGACCAAATGAGCACTTCCTGAACCCCTGACTAAATTAGCCTAAATGCAGGATTGTTTCATACGTAAAAGCATATGCTTTGCAATTTACATGTGGAGAAAACAAAAACTGTTCAAGCCAATTTTGTAAAGGTGTGTATGCAAGCATATGGACCTGTGTGTCAATTGTGCATGTCATTACACAGAATCAAAAAGTGCGAGACCAAATGAGATCACCCAGATGTTTGTGTGCATGGGTGTGTATGTATATGTATATATACTTAGAAACATGCTGCTTTTGTAGGATACAAGGATTCTATTTCTATGCCGTTTTAATATCTAAATGGTCCATTTTTTAGATGCCCGGATGGAGCACAGAAAATTGAGAGCCCATCTCATTATCAGTAAAATTCTCATAATGCAGACATGGAATATTACTATTGTGGCGTGAATATGTGCAATACGGTGGGATTCAAGCGGAGTGCGAGTTGTTGCTTGTCCGAAGTACAGTCTCGTATTTCCATTTACAATCGACTATTTGATTGTACATCCATTGCAAAAATACAAAGAGCATTAAAGCAGAATGGTAAAACCCACTGCTTGATTCATCAGCATTAATGAAGATGGCATTCATATTTATGAGACTACAGCACCATTTACATTACAGCTATAAATCTGGATTTAGTCCAAGTCAAATACATGCCATTTAAACCATTCTGTCATTGAGCTTTGATGAAAAGTAAGAGTAAAAACTTCACGCTGCTTGTATTGGTTTTAAATTTCCCTCATGTAGGTGGATTTGAATAAAGTTAGTACAAATGCCTCCTGTTCTCTGTTGCACACTGACACATGTATTGGAATTGACATCAGACACTACACAACAAAAGCTCTGGTTCAGGACAAAAGCATAGCATAATTTACAATATAATTTTACATAGATCTAAATCAATTCAGATAAAAGGCTTGGGGTATGGTTTAGAAGCTGCATTTTACACCCTGCGACTAATAATATACTTACACTATATAGTACCCTCATTGCATCTCAAAGTAAAAAAAAGTGTACTAACTTAGGTAGGCAATTGTGGAATCCATTCTGCTAAAAAGACTTGCATTTATATAGCGCCTTTCACGACCACCGGATGTCCTAAAGCTCTTTACAGCCAATGAAGTACTTTTGAAGTGTAATCACTGTTGTAATGTAGGAAACACAAGCTCCTACAAACAGCAATGTGATAATGACCAGATAATCTGTTTTTGTGATGTTGGTTGAGGAATAAATATTGGCCAGGACACCCCTGCTCTTCGAAATAGTGCCGCGGGATCTTTTACATGCACCGGAGAGGGCAGATGGGGCCTCAGTTTAACGTCTCATCTGAAAGACGGCACCTCCGACAGTGCAGCACTCACTCAATCTTGAATCCACAACCTTCTGACACAGAGGCGTGGGTGCTACCAGCTGAGCCACAGCTGACACTTCAGAAGTGTCTCTCAAGTAGCCAGTTAATAAATGACTGTGTTTGTTTTTTGGTGGCATTGGTTGAGGCAGGGAAGAATGTTAGCCAGGCCACCAGGAGAACCTCCAGCTTTTTCTCTGGAAGAGTGCAATAGGATCTTTAATGTCCACCTTAACTTGCAGACAGGGCCTCAGTTTAATCTCTCATCAAAAGGACAACACCTCAGACAATGCAGTACTTGCCTATTGCTGTGCAGGAATGTGAACCTGAATTATGCACTTAAATGCTGGTATGGGGCTTAAACCAACAACTCCCGACCCAGAAATAAGAGTACGATCACTTGAGCCAAGTTGACACACAAATGTATTCAAAACCACCTATAAACATTGAGTTTCTCGTTTATGTTGGTAAAAGCAGCCTGTTTATACGGCAAGATAATTTTCCCAATAGGATTAAAGCTAAAATAGCTACAGGTCAATTTGCCTCCTGTAAGAACATAAGAACTAGGAGCAGGAGTAGGCCATTTGGTCCTTCGAGCCTGCTCCGCCATGCAATGAGATCATGGCTGATCTTCTGCCTCATCTCCACTTTCCTGAATTTTCCCCGTATCCCTTGATTCCCTTAATATTCAAAAATCTATCGATCTCTGTCTTGAATATACTCAATGACTGAGCCTCCACAGCCCCCTGGGGTAGAGAATTTCACAAAGATTCACCACCCTTTGAGTGAAGAAATTTCTCCTCATCTCAGTCCTAAATGGCCGACCCCTTATTCTAAGACTGTGACCCCTGGTTCTAAACTTCCCCAGCTCAGGGAAACATCCTCCCTGCATCTACCCCGTCAAGCCCTGTAAGAATTTTGTATGTTTCAATGAGATCACCTCACATTCTTCTAAACTCTAAAGAACATAGGCCTAGTTTCATCAATCTATCCTCATAGGATAATTCCCCCATCCCAGGAACCAGCCTGGTGAACCTTCATTGCACTCCCTCTATGGCAAGTATATCCTTCCTTAGGTAAGGAGACCAAAAATGTACACAGATGTGGTCTCATCAGGGCCCTATATAAGTGCAATAAGACGTCTTTACTCTTATACGCAAATCCTTTTGTAATAAAGGCCAACATACCATTTGCTTTCCTAATTGCTTGCTGTACCTGCATGTTAACTTTCAGTGATTCGTGTACAAGGACACCCAGGTCCCTCTGAACACCAACATTTCCCAATCTCACACCATTTAAAAAATACTCTGCTTTTCTATTTTTCCTACCAAAGTGGATAACTTCACATTTCTCCACATTATATTCTGTTTGCCATGTTCTTGCCCACTCACTTAGCCTGTCTATATCCCCTTGAATCCTCCTCACAGCTTACATTCCCACCCAGCTTTGTACCATCAGCAAACTTGGATATATTACATTTGGTCCCCTCATCCAAATCATTGATGTAGATTGTGAATAGCTGAGGCCCAAGCACTGATCCTTGCGGTACCCCACTAGTTATAGCCTGCCAACCCGAAAATGACCCGTTCATTCCTACTCTCTGTTTTCTGTCCGTTAACCAATCCTCAATCCATGCTAGTATATTACCTCCAATTCCTAATTTTGTTTAATAACCTCTTGTGTGACACCTTATCAAATGCCTTCTGAAAATCCAAATACACTGCATCCACTGGTTCCCCTTATATATTCTGCTAGTTACAACCTCAAAAATCTCTAACAGATTAGTCACACATGATTTCCCTTTCATAAATCCATGTCGACTCTGTCCAAAATAACAACAGAAAATGCTGGAAAAACTCAGCAGGTCAGGCAACATCCGTGGAGAGAAATTTGAGTTGACGTTTCGGGTCGAACCCTTCTTCAAAACTGGAAAGAAAACAGATCGGAGGCAGGGCTGCGATCGGACAAAAGAATAAAAGAAACAAAAGAAGTAAAAGAGACAATAAAAGGTATTAGAAGCTAGATGAGATGGTAATAGGCTGAGATTAGGTGTAAAGTGTACTGGCAGGGCAAGAGATAGCTGCCAGGTGTGAGAGAGAGAAACAAAAAGGAAAAGGGGGGGGGGGGGGGTGGAAAGGAGTGGAAAAATTACAAGAAAAAATGAAATAGGCGCCGAGGTTATGATCTGAAATTGTTGAACTCGATATCGAGTCCGGAAGGCTGCAGAGTGCCTAATCGGAAGATGAGGTGCTGTTCCTCGAGTTGACGTTGAGCTTCAACAAGAGGCCAAGGACGGTGAGGTCCGAGTGGGAATGGAGCGGTGAATTAAAATGACAGGCGACCGGAAGCTCGGGGTCACCCTTACGGACTGAACGGAGGTGTTCCGCAAAGCGGTCACCCAATCTGCGTTTGGTCTCCCCAATGTAGAGGAGACCGCATCGTGAGCATCGAATACAGTATACTAGATTGCAAGAAGTACAAGTAAATCGCTGTTTCACCTGGAAGGGTGTTTGGGGCCCTGGACAGTGGGAAGGGGGGAGGTATAGGGGCAGGTGTTACATCTCCTCCACTTGCACGGGAAGGTGCCAGGCGAAGGGGAAGGGCTGTTTGGGGTGATAGAGGAGCGGACTAGGGTGTCTGAGGGAGCGGTCCCTGCGGAATGCTGAAAGGGGAGGGGAGGGGAAGATGCGTTTGGTGGTGGGATCACTTTGGAGGCAGCGGAAATGCTGGAGGATGATCCGTTGAATGTGGAGGCTGGTGGGGTGAAAGGTGAGGACAAGGGGAACCCTATCGTGGTTCCTGGAGGGGCAGGGATGAGGGCAGAAGTGCGGGAGATAAAACTGACACGGTCGAGGGCAGTGTCAACCACGGTAGAGGGGAATCCTCGGTTGCGGAAAAAGCAAGACATGTCTGAAGCACTGGTGTGGAAGGTGGCATCGTCGGAGCAGATACAGCAGAGACAGAGAAACTGGGAGAATGGAAGAGAGTCCTTACAGGAAGCAGGGTGGGAGGAAGTGTAGTCCAGGTAGCTGTGGGAGTCAGTGGGCTTGCAGTGAATATTGGTCGATAACCTATCCCCAGAGATGGAGACGGAGAAGTCGAGGAAGGGAAGGGAAGAGTCAGAGATGGACCATGTGAAGGTGAGGGAAGGGTGGAAGTTGGAGGCAAAGTGAATGAAATTGTCAAGTTCGGGATGAGAGCAGGAAACAGCACCGATACAGTCATCAATGTATCGGAAAAAGAGGTGAGGGAGGGGACCCGAGTAGGACTGGAACAAAGATTGTTCCACATAGCCCACGAAAAGGCAGGCATAGCTAGGACCCATGCGGGTACCCATGGCAACACCTTTGATTTGGAGGAAATGAGTGGTGTTAAAGGAGAAGTTGTTCAATGTGAGAACAAGTTCAGCCAGGCGGAGGAGGGTGGTAGTGGATGGGGACTGGTCAGGCCTCTGTTCAAGGAAGAAGCGGAGCGCCCTCAGGCCATCCGGGTGGGGGATGGAGGTGTAGAGGGATTGTACGTCCATGGTGAAAAGGAAGCGGTTGGGGCCAGGAAACTGTTAAAGTGGCGGAGGGCGTCCGAAGAGTCACGGATGTAGGTGGGAAGAGACTGGACAAGGGGAGAAAAGATAGAGTCAAGACAGGAAGAGATAAGTTCCGTGGGGCAAGAACAGGCTGAAACGATGGGTCTACCAGGGCAGTCCTGTTTGTGGATCTTGGGAAGGAGGTAGAAGCGGGCTGTGCGGGGTTGGGGAACTATGAGGTTGGTGGCAGCGGGGGGAAGATCTCCAGAGGAGATGAGGTCAGTGACAGTCTTGGAAACGGTGGTTTGATGTTCGGTAGTGGGGTCATGGTCCAGGTGGAGGTAGGAGGTGGTGTCAGAGAGTTGGCGTTCAGCTTCTGCTAGGTAGAGGTCAGTGCGCCAAACAACAACAGCACCACCCTTGTCAGCGGGTTTAATGACAATGTCAGGGTTGGATCTAAGATCTAAGATCCAATATTCACTACAAGCCCACCTGACTCCCACAGCTACCTGGACTACACTTCCTCCCACCCCGCTTCCTGTAAGGACTCTATTCCATTCTCCCAGTTTCTCGGTCTCCGCCGTATCTGCTCCGACAATGCCACCTTCCACACCAGTGCTTCAGACATGTCTTCCTTTTTCCGCAACCGAGGATTCCCCTCTACCGTGTCAGTTCTATCTCCCGCACTTCTGCCCTCACCCCTGCCCCTCCCTCCCGGAACCACGATAGGGTTCCCCTTGTCCTCACCTTTCACCCCACCAGCCTCCACATTCAACGGATCATCCTCCAGCATTTCCGCTACCTCCAAAGTGATCCCACCACCAAACGTATCTTCCCCTCCCTTCCCCTTTCAGCATTCCGCAGGGACCGCTCCCTCCGAGACACCCTAGTCCACTCCTCTATCACCCCAAACAGCCCTTCCCCTTCGCCTGGCACCTTCCCGTGCAAGCGGAGGAGATGCAACACCCGCCCTTTTACCTTCTCCCTTCCCACTGTCCAGGGCCCCAAACACCCTTCCAGGTGAAACAGCGATTTACTTGTACTTCTTGCAATCTAGTATACTGTATTCGATGCTCACGATGCGGTCTCCTCTACATTGGGGAGACCAAACGCAGATTGGGTGACCGCTTTGCGGAACACCTCCGTTCAGTCCGTAAGGGTGACCCCGAGCTTCCAGTCGCCTGTCATTTTAATTCACCGCTCCATTCCCACTCGGACCTCACCGTCCTTGGCCTCTTGTATTGTTGCACGGAAGCTCAACGTCAACTATCGAGTTCAGCAATTTCAGATCATAACCTCAGCTCCTATTTCATTTTTTCTTGTAATTTTTCCACTCCTTTCCCCCCCCCCCCTTTCCTTTTGTTTCTCTCTCACACCTGGCAGCTATCTCTTGCCCTGCCAGTACACTTTACACCTAATCTCAGCCTATTACCATCTCGTCTAGCTTCTAATACCTTTTATTGTCTCTTTTGCTTCTTTTGTTTCTTTTATTCTTTTGTCCGATCGCAGCCCTGCCTCCGATCTATCTTCTTTTCTTTCCAGTTTTGAAGAAGGGTTCGACCCGAAACGTCAACTCAAATTTCTCTCCACGGACGTTGCCTGACCTGCTGAGTTTTTCCAGCATTTTCTGTTGTTATTTCGTATTTCCAACATCCACAGTATTTTGCTATCGACTCTGTCCAATCCTATTATTATTTTCTAAGTGTCCTGTTACCACGTCCTTATTAATAGATTCTAGCATTTTCCCTACTACTGATGTCAGGCTAACTGGTCCGTAGTTCCCCATTCTCTCTCTCCCTCCTTTATTAAATAGTGGGGAGACATTTGCTACCTTCCAATCTACGGGATCCGTTCCAGTATCAATGGAATTTTGGAAACAACCAATACATCCACTATCTCTATAGCCACCTCTTTCAAAACCCTAGGATGTAGGCCATCAGGTCCAGGGGATTTATCGGCTTTCAGTCCCATTAATTTCTTCAGTACTATTTTTTTACTAATACTAATTTCTTTCAGTTCCTCATTCTCACTAGACCCTTGGTTCTCCACCATTTCCAGGAAGTTTTTTGCGTCTTCTTCCGTGAAGACAGACACAAAGGGGTCGATTTTCATTAAGCTGTCCGGAAGGAGGTGGGACTACAACTTTCGGGTTGTAGTCCCGCCTACATCGACGTCCGGCCAATGCACGTGATTTTCCCTTGATTGACCTTGTTGAGCCCACCCAGCGGGCTCAACAGGCCAATTAAGGGCCACCCAGCAACAGGTGATGTCACAGAATGAAATTTAATCTGTCAAGAGGTCTTCACAGATGAAATATCAGTGTTTCACAGCTGTTTGAAGCTGTCAAACACTGAGTCTGACTTCTAACCTGAGTCCTTCTACACAGACTCAGTTAGAACTGTCACCGGCACTAAAAGCTGAAGGCCATCACTTTTGACAGATCGCAGTCATTCAGCTTTCAGTGCTGGCTGAGTGATGGACTCCTGACGCCTACAGGAAGAAAGGCTGTTAAGGTAAGTACAGATAATTTAAACATCTTTACACACTTCAGACACACCAAACACACTTACCTTTGCACTCATGCACCCATCACTCACCTGAACCCCGACATCGCGACCCCTCCAAGTCCTTCAACCCGACAGCCCGCCTGCTCTAACCTGGCGTGGTTTGGAGCCGTCGGGAATCCCACATGACACCCCTCAAAATAGGGATTAGGCTAAAAACTGCCTGTTAACTAACTACCTGTTAACAGGCAGTTAATTGGCACTAATCCCTTCCCGCCTTGGGTCGGCGGGTGCCAGTGCGGGGCGGGTACCCGCCTCCTCTGAAACTTACGTGGAGGCGGGTTTTGGGGGGGGGATGGTGTCGGGGCCCCCGAATTCGGGATTTTTGCCCCCCACCCGCCTAAAAGCCCGCCTCACGGCACACTGAAAATCTAGGCCAAAGTATGGGTTTAATTTTGCCGCCATTTCCTTAGTCCCCATTATAATTTCTCCTGTCTCAGCCTGTAAGGGACCCAACATTTACTTTTGCTAATCTTTTCCTTTTTACATATCTATAGAAGCTTTTACAGTTTGTTTTTAAGACTCTCGCTAGTTTACTCTCATTCTATTTTCCCTTTCTTTATCAATTTCTTGGTCCTCCTTTGCTGAATTCTTAAATCCTCCCGATCCTCAGGCTTACTACTCTTTTTGGCAACATTATGAGCCTCTTCCTTGGATCTAATACTATCTTTAACTTCTCTTGTTAGCCACAGTTGGACCACTTTTCCTGTGAGGTTTTGGTGCCTTCAAGGAATGTATATTTGTTGTAAATTATGTATTAATTCTTTAAATGATAGCCATTGCTTCTCTACTGTCATACATTTTAATGTAGTTTCCCAATCTACCTTAGCCAATTCGCCCCTCATACCGACATAGTTTACTTTGTTTAGATTTAAGACTCTGGTTTCGGATTTAACTAAACACTTTCAAACTCAATATAAAATTCTATCATATTATGGTCACTCTTCCCTAAAGGCCCCTTTACTACAAGGTTATTAATTAACCCTTTCTCATTGCACAATACTAGATCTAAAATAGCCTGTTTCCTAGATGGTTCCTCAACATGCTGATCTAGAAAACTATCTTGCATACATTCCATGAATTTGTCCTCCACACTATTACCTGTACTGCAAATTTGGTTTGCCCAGTCTATATGTAGATTAAAGTCCCCCATGATTACTGTATTACCGTTGTTACATGCGCCTCTAATTTCCTGATTTATATGCTGCTCTACATTACAACTGCTGTTTGGGGGCCTATAAACAACTCCCACCAATGTTTTCTGCCCCTTGCTGTTTCTTAGCTCCACCCAAACTGATTCTACTTCTTGATTTTCGGAGCTAAGATCCTTTCTCTCTACTGTCTTTATCCCATCCTTTATTATCAGGGTTACCCCTCCTCCTTTTCCATTTTGCCTATCTCTTCTAAAAGTTAAGTATCTTGGAATATTTAGTTCCCACTTGGCCACTTTGCAACCACGTCTCCGTTATGGCTATTAGATCAAACCTGTTAATTTCTATCTGCGCTATTAATTCATCTATTTTGTTGTGAACGCTTCGCGCATTCAGGTATAGTGCCTTTAGCTTTGACTTATTTCTATTTTTCCCTGATGTCACCTTAGTCACTGATGCCTTAGTACCTCTGTTACTCTCTGTCCCTTCCTGACCCACTGTGCTTATTTTTACCCAAAACTCTACTCTGCTCTAGAGCCTTGACATTTCTCTTGCTGCTTTTAAATTTACTCTTTCCTGAATCCTCCCACCGCACCCCCCTTCATTAGTTTAAAAAGCCCTGTCTACCGCTCTAGTTTTTCAGTTCACCAGGACATTGGTCCCAGCCCAGGTTAAGTGGAGCCCTTCCCAACAGAACAGCTCCCTCTTTCCCCAGTACTGGTGCCAGTGCCCCATGAACTGAAACCCCTTCCTCCCAAACCACTCTTTAGAGCCACGAATTTAAACCTCTACAGGGAAAAATTGGGTTGCAGTCCCTTTGGGGCGCTAACTTCGCCAGGGTGCTACTTTTAGCGCCCCCATGCCCGAAATTCAATGGTAGCGCACCGAACAGGAGGCGGGACGCTATTGGAAGCACTCCACCTCCCTGTTTGGGCACTCCAGCCCAATATCGCGCCGTTATGTGCCGCAGCGCCACACACGCCGGCACATCGTGCCACAGTACTTCAGGCCTTCCTCCCCTCATTAAAGGGGAGGGGCCTTGCGCAGCACAAACTGGGGCCCAGCTGGGCCACCAGGGGGCGGGGTGCCGGCAAAAGAGCCCGGCACTCAAAAGGCTGCCCAATCGCAGTCGTCAAAGGGGGCCGGTGCTGGCAGGCGGCCAGCAAAAAAAAGGCTGCCCTGCACCTCCCCTTTAAATATCGCTGCCCAGGCCACACGTATGCCCCCCCTGACCCTGTCAGACATAGCTTCCGGCGGTACGTCAGGGAGGCGCGACCGAAGTTTGTGGCTGGGGCGCTGCACACTGCAATGATGTCATCGCCGGAGGCGCAGCACCACAGGGCGCTACCGGCTACCGCCGCCGCTAACCTCCCGCTGAATTTCGTGGGAGGCATTTGCGGCACCGCGCCTGGGCGCTAGATGCTTTGTGCCCCCTTAGGGCGCTAACGGGAGGTGCAAAGCAACCGAATTTTGCTCTCCAATCCGTTTGTCCTATGCCAATTTGCACGTGACTCATAACAATCCAGAGATTATTACCTTTGAGGAACTGCTTTTTAATTTGGATCGTAGCTCCGCAAACTCCCTCAGCAGAACCTCATTCCTAGTTCTACCTATGTCGTTTGTTCCTACGTGGACCACGACAATTTGATCCTCCCCCTCCCATTCCAAGTTCTGCTCCAGCCGCAAGGAGATTTCTTTAACCCTGGCACCGGGCAGGCAACACAACCTTCGGAACTCTCTGTCACGGTTGCAGAGAACAGTATCTATTCCCAACTATACTGTCCCATATCACAACTACATTCCCTTTCACTCCCCCCACTTGAATGACCTCCTGCACCGTGGTGCCATGGTCAGCTTGCTCAGCCATCCTGCAGGCTTTTCCCTCATCCACACAGGCAACAAGAACCACCTCATACCTGTTGGACAAGGGCAAAGGCTGAAGCTGAGGCTCCTCCAGCACTGCACCTGGGGTCCCCTGAGTTGCAGTCACACCCTCCTGTCCCTGACCACTAACCAGACCTGTACCACTACCTAACCTAAAGGGGTGTGACTGCCTCCTAGATCAGAGTGTCCAGGTAACTTTCCCCATCCCTGATGCCCCGCAATGTCTGTGCCTCAGACTCTAGCTCAAAAAGTTAAGGGTACTGAAATAAAATATCTACCTATAACACAAAGCACTATAAGTAGTGTAGGCAAAAAGCAACAACTCCTTCCCCCTCTTCTCCAAATTCTCACTCTTTCCAAATTCCCAAATAAAACACCCTGTTCAAGTCACACTCCTTTTAATCCCACTCTGTACAGGCCTTCAATTCACGTGCAACCACCCAGTATCAATGGTGAGGGAAGCCTGAAGTTATCAGCAATCAGCATGCATCAAAAAGGTGAATTCTATTTATTCTTATTCCTCCAAGTTCACTGGGCTTAAAATGACAAACGAGCCAAATTGTCAATTTTTGTGTTTTAGTTGCCCTTTGCGACCATGAACAAGGTAAAACACAAGTAATAGAACATTGCACTTTGAAGTTCTCTTATTTACTCAGCTTTAATCTTTTGTACCTACGAAAAGCATTCCCAGCCTTTCTTGGTAACATCAGAGTCAATGATAGAGCTTTAGAAATCATGTGGGAATGTACATAATTTTCTTTCGTGGCTATAACTGATCAATCAAAAACAAACTTATGTAACAGGAGTCTGATATGAAGTATTTTTTTGTAACAGCTTTTTACTGAGGAAGCAGACAGTGGTTGTTCGGACATCTGAAGAACCATCCATCTGCATTTGGCCAACAAACGTGCCAAATTGAAAACACGAATAGCCCCACTGCTGTGGTAATGAGTGACTTAATTCAATTTGTGCATTATTGCTAATGAGAAGCCTTTTGCTTAAAGTAGGGCATAATATTACTAAAGCAAACAAAGCACAGGGATTATGCAATCTACATGAAGTCATTGACACATGGAGGAGGGGTTGTATACAAACCAAGTCTAGAAGGATATTTAAGTGCAATTACTTTTCATCAGGATGTAATTTATGCGATACAAGATGAGAACATGATATTTGGGATCACAAGAGTCACTTTTTTTTTAATGCTTCCGCACCACATCTCACGGTTCTACATCAGGTAAAACTAGTTTGACTATGCTTTCAGCATGTTGAGCTGCATAAACTTGCGTTCAGCTTAGCAGATAATGAATTTCAAGGATCATTTGAGGTTTGTCTTTGCTTGAAACACTTATGACAACCTGACCTCTTCCCCCCCCCCCCCCCCACACCCCCTCCAGACTCAGAAATCTAAACATCAACCCAGACACCAGTGAGTTAAAAGCAAAAAGCAGGAATAACTGAGCACACAGATGTTGAGACAATATTGCCAGATTGCTAAACAACAGAAAGTACAGGCAATGACACTGACCTATGACACTCAGCAGTGGTCACCATTCCTGATTGGTCAGGAGCTATTTATATTGTGATGTATAAGCTTCTGATCAAATCCATGTTTAAAATTAGGTGGATTCAACAATTTGTTTGTTTCTATGAATGTTAGAGCAAACCTGACCAAGAGAATAAGACTACAAGTGCCAGCAGTAACGATCAGTTCCAAATCACTATAAAACTTTATTTCCCTAAATTACTTACCAGTTCCATTGAAATGTTTATACATTGTCTTTTGAAGCCTCCAGAGACATTACACTATAATAAAAGGTGGACGGGTGCCATGTTGCAAGCATTCATATGTATGTAACTGAGTGATTCACATGATGTCAACGATGTAGAATGCAGTTTGTGCGTTGGAACTGGTTATGTGGTTGGTATGTAGCTGGAACAGAAATATTTACAAACTTCCAGGCTTTAAAATCTAACAAGCATAAATTACAGCAGCTCATTTAAAAAAAAAAGAACTTGTACATTCTTTGCTCAAGCATAAATTAAACCAAGAGTGTCTGGGGTAATTTAAAACTACTTGCAGATTAGGAGTTATACATCTAATGACTGCGTAGGTATGGCTTTATTGGACATCTTAGTTTTCATCAAACATTTACAGGTTTAGGTATCAATAGGCCAAATTTTGCTGGAGCCGGGCATCTCGTGGTTTGCGCCGTTAGTTAGACTTTTTCCTGCATCTCGAATATAATTTGCGGCGTAACTTGCTGGAAGTGCGAGCTAATAACGGCGCGGCGAGGACATCTGGGGCCAACAGTGTATCTCCTTAACCAATGAGATTTAAAGATTGAGCAAGAAACAGAGGGATGACTGAGAAGGAGTGTGAATTAGAATGGGTGAGTTAGTCAAATTATGCAAGGCAAACGACAGAGTGGCGTAAATTGACCAAGTTCGTGAGATTCGCAACTCGCAGCATGTCTCCATCTCCTGAGCTTGCTGGCCCGTTTGCGCATTAATAATGGCGTGCATTGTGAGCTCACCATTATTTTTTGCCATTTGATTGCCTGTGCAATTATTCACAGGGAAAAAATTCTGATTTGTGCTGCCCTTCTCCTGTAACTTAGTGTTTGCCTCCCACACTCTAATTATCCTGTCCCGCCTGTCTTTATCTCTACAGTTCTCGCACTATATCCTCCCTTCTTTAGCCCAAGTATGTTAAGATCAGTTTTAGTGCACCTTAATCAAATTATTGCAAAAGGCAGAGAAAAATTCCTCTAAAACTCTTCACAGAGAGTATATGAGCAAGAATGAAGCTACTCTGACTCCTGCAGTTTCTAATCTATTCTAATCTTTTCCTCCTTTCTTTTCTGCAGTTTGCATTTGTTTCCATTGGTTTTATTTTTTATTCTTCCTACAGGGATTATCCAGATAACAGTCCAATCTATCTGAAGAAGTGAGAGTGGCAACCGTGATAAAACATTAAAAAAAACTGCTGTTGTACCACTGAACAGGTGCTATAAAATAGATTACAGTCTTCCGCAAAAGAGGATTTAATTTCTACAAACACAATGGGCTTGTGACTTTGTGGCTCAAAATAATGCCTCATTTGTATATTGTAAAGCATGGCTGATCACGACATGGTCTTTACATGCATGAATATTAAGCTGAAATTTAGCTATCTCAGTTAATGGAGGCAATTGGCATCTCAGATAGCATGGTAATATGTAGAGAAAAGTGGAATAGTGTCAAACAGATTTAAAATAGTCAAAAGAATTTTTAACCAAACTAAACAACTGCAGCCAAAGAACAGTGCAAGGAGACGTAAGCAGCTTCAAAAAGTCAAAGCATGCACTTATAATAGATTTAAACCAATGAAGTTTTGATGGAAATCTTACAAGTTATAATACAAAAAATTCAATGTAATGAGTCTTCTAAATACATCCATAGTTACCTCAACATTAAGAGAGACAGGCAGCAGCTTTGAAAAAGCTGGTCTCATTTTACAGGAAATCCAAACACTTGATAATTATCTTGATCACCATTAAGTAGTTCGAGTCAAACTTCTAATTGGTCCTTTATTGTATTATAATAATAGTTGACAAACATGATTATTCACATCATTAAAAAGCTGTTTTGAATGGCAGTGCATTTCAATGTATAAGAAAATAGCCTTCCCTGCCTCCCCCCACAAATCATCTATAAATGGGGCAATGTATTACCCATCAATTTCTAGTGCAAAGCACAGTTAAAGTAGCAAATCTAACAATGTGGCAAAGTAAGGTTATAAGATGATTGAAGAACAACAGCTGGCAGCACACACATGAACTTATAGCTTTGAAAGCAGGTAAATGAGCATGGTGGGGGGGTGGGAGAGAGGGAAAGAGTATTCTAGTTATAAACTCAGACAAGTCACAGAAGTTTGAAGTTACTTGGACAACTTGTTAGCCAAAGTGATGTCACAATGTTTCTTTAGATAATTACATAATGGTAAATATATATTATGCCCATAAAGTCAAAGCTGTATTACTGATGGTGAGTAGCAGTGCGAGTCCTAGAACCACAAACCACTCTCAGTTCAAACACCAATAAACCAGCTGGCAAAACCTGCTGGAGTTAACTTGCTGGAGGAGATGCTCACCACCATTCATCAAGCCCATCATGCACTTATGTCAGATTAGGGTTGGACCCCACCAGCAGTCAGACCATCTTTCAGATGTAAAATGAACCCCCTCCCCCCCCCCCCCCCACTCCCAAATTCAACAAATCCCCAAAGGAGAAACAAGCTGTCGTCTTATCCTAGCAGCTGGTGCAGTATGAAACTATCTAGACACATTTATAAAGACAGACGGGACTCTGGCACCACTGGCTTATGAATCCTCAGCATTGAAAGGGTGTTTATACTGCGGTAAAGTGATATATTATCAGCAAATTCAGTTTCAATGTGATTTTTGCCTGCATTCATTTGGATATGTATGACAAATTCCATTTATACAACAACTTAGACTAACCAAGCACATCAAAATGCACCCCTTCCACTCCCTTCTCCTGCCATTATGCCAAAGTACAGTAGTATACAGAAAAAGGCACTCCTACCTATACTTTTGAGAAACACACAATTTAAATGTGGGCACTCAGCTTTAAATATGGTTTATATACACCATAATGCATGATGAATAATAATGAATAAACTGCCTCGAGGAACAGAAAAACATTTTTTCCAATACCAGAGTGAGGAAACTGCTTAAAACCTGGTACATCTCTGTTTCCAGTTCTGAAGGGTCACAGACCTGAAATGTTAACTCTGTTTCTCTCTCCACAGATGCTGCCTGACCTGCTGAGTGTTTCCAGCATTTTCTGTTGTTATTTCAGTTTTCCAGCATCCGCAGTATTTTGCTATTCTATAACAATTGGTTTGGTTGACCTATTTATCAAATGAATCTACTCGTACCCAACATTTGTAGTCATCAGATAAATGAAAGTTTACTCAAATTTTGACTTGTCCATGGGAAGAAAACATTCTTGAAGGAAAAAAAGTTAATCCAATTTGATAATGAACAAAGCAGAGTATTTAGATCTTTATAGAAACTGTGCAGTAGATGGCAAATGTATTAGCATGGGAGTAAGACACCAACATAGGCAGTCAATTTTTCCATCTCACTGATCGAGAGATATATTTGGGGGTTATTTTGGAAATATTTTTGCAACCATCAGTCCAGTGCATGGTTGCAATAAAAGAGCCAAGGAACTACTGGGCTACATTAGCGGAAATGTAGAATACAAATCAAGAGAGGTAATTATACAAGGCACTAATTAGAGCCCATCTATAGTGTGATGCTGTGCATTGGTCACTAAATTACAGGAAAGATGCAACTGCCCTTGAGGGTGCAGCATAGGCAATAAAGATGACACCAAATCCTAAGACTCTTAAGTTTTGAGGAAAGGTTATGGTGGTCAAGGTTGTTTTTACTGGAAAACTTCAGGAGTTCCAATTTTAAGCGGTGGCCCGATAGAAGTTTTCTAAATTTCTCAAGTGGATTGATAAGAGTGAAGCGAGGTTCAGAAATTAGAGGCATTCATTAAAAAAAGAAAATGAAAAAGGAAAGAACTTGCATTTACAGAGCAGCTTTCAGAATATCGCAAAATGCTTCACATAGGCAAACAAGGTAGCCAATCTGCACACAAGGTCCAACAAACCGCAAATGAGATAAATAACCAGGATAGAAAACTGGATTTTGCTAGTGTTGTACGAGCTGAATTCTGTCTTTTACAATATTTCTTTATTGCTAAATTTAGCTCCCACAGCTAAATACAGCATTTGTTTCCTCAACATTAAGCCAACAGCCTAGAACCAGTCTCAACTATAGTGATTTGGGGGTGTTAATTAGTTATACAGAGGTAGGGCCATTATGTATAATCTTAAACATTTCATGCTATTGTGATAAGATGACTCCTTAAGATACCCGAGGGTCCAGTTGTTGTTCCATTCCATTCACACAGTGGGAGGCTTAGCCAGTCAGAATCTAGGGGCCTCTTGCTCACACATCAAAGGGATAGGATCCCACTTCAGGACAGCAACTTCAGTGATGGCTTGGTGGGCAGGGCCCCCATCTCAGAGACTTAAGTGGGGTAGTTCACAGAAGAGCTCTCTTTCTCCAAGTCATAGAGCAGTGTGATTTCATAGCAGCAATAAAAAGCTGTCTGTATTTTAAAATTCTGAACTAGCTTAGCTTTCAGAGGTCAAGCTGGAGAAGTTACGCCAGCATTCAGAGATTGTAAGTCACATGTTTATTATTTTCATAATTGAGGAAAATAGGGAAAGATTGTTCTCCTGGTGAAAACTATACTGTTCATTCATCTATTTTATGCAAATGAGCTAGCTACAGGAAACTTTGGTTTATCCGGAGGTTGAATGTCCGGAAACCTCGATCCACCGGCAGAAATCAGGAGCCATTTTGTTAGTTTTTTTTCTTCTCGTGGCTTTTTTTTTCCCCCAACAGTCAGGCTCTGCAAAGTCTCTCTGAAGCTGTTGCTAAGCTACAGAGATGCTTCCAAGGTACGGGCCGACTGTTTAGAAGCTGTTGCTAAGCAACAGTGTTTGTTGCCAGATACGGAGCTGAAAACCTCCGTATGCTTCAACATTAGTGCTGGTTTGTCCAGCAGTTTTGCTAGATCGGCAACAGCTCGGTCCCGTCGGTGCCGGATATCAAAGTTTCTTGTATTTGTTTGAAACCGTGCCTCACCTCAGTAAAGTGCTAACTCGGTCTATCTTCTGTAACGAAAGGAGAATTCATATAGCAGCATGTGCCATAATTCAATAGCTGGGATACATAGTAATGGTTCTCTGTTACAATCACTGGGCCCTGCCATTGTTTAACTGGATAATGGGCAGAAAAAGGTACACTCTGGATTGCAGCAGATGCAAGGTCCACTTACAAGAGTGATTGGTGACACTGAACTTGAGAGAATAGCTAGAGCGAAAACTGTGCTAATCACTTAATCTGCTTTAGTGGTTTTAGTTGAGGAATAAATGTTGCCTAAGAGTGTTCAGTGTGGGGGAACTCTCTGCTACTCCTTTAGCTTGAGCAGATTTAATAGCATATAAATATACGCAAAAGAAGTTTTAAGAAAAGTAGTCTGGCACAGAGGTTCAGCATTGTTCTGCGTATATACCTGTAGTAGAAATTCTTGCTTTCAAGCATCACTGAACCTGGATGCTGCATTTTTAAAAAACATAGTTATGATACCTCTTCGACATTTTCTTGATAATTTAGCTGAGGCTCATCAATAACTGAGGACAACTCTACACCTGAAAAATTCCCAACTTGTCTACAATGTAGGCCCCAGAACAATACCCACAGAAAGTCAGACACCACAGCAGCCTACTAAACATTAACAGCCTGCGAGCATAATAACTTCAACATAATATGCATCTGACTTGATCGCACTAGAACTGGGTATATTACATTCCATTTTATGGGATATGTAAATCAGACACGGTTTAAGCATGATCATTCAACCAGTTTAACAATAGCAGTGACCTCAATCATTCCCTGTTAGTTTTAATTAATCCATAAACAAGTTTGTTAACATAGTTACAGATTCTTTAAATCTAGCATACAGGAAAATGTCAGGACAAACTGGTAAACTGAATGATGAATAGATAATGACGATAGCAAAATACTGCAGATGTTGGAAATCCGAAATAACAACAGAAAATGCTGGAAAAACTCAGGTCAGGCAACATCCGTGGAGAGAAATTTGAGTTGACGTTTCGGGTTGGACCCTTCTTCAAAACTGGAAAGAAAAGAAACTAGATCGGAGGCAGGGCTGCGCTCGGACAAAAGAATAAAAGAAACAAAAGAAGTAAAAGAGATTAGAAGCTAGACGAGATGGTAATAATGCTGCATAAAAACAATTTTCCATATAATACTGAAAAACTTGATTTGCCGATTCAGAACTGGCTGGAATTTCATTTTCCCTATTTAAGTTACCAGGGCCTTTCTCCATTTCAATTTGCCAAACCATTTTATGTCACTGTTGTAATGTAGGAAACACGGCAGCCAATTGGCACACAGCAAGGTCCCACAAACAGCCATGAAATAGCCATTCGAATGAAAGGTCATCAACCTGAAATGTTAACTCTGTCTCTCTCCACAGATGCTGCCTGACCTGCTGAGTGTTTCCAGCATTTTCTGTTTTTATATGAGATAATGAACAGATAATCTATTTTAGTGATGTTGGTTTAGGGATAAATATTGGCCAGAACAACAGGGCGAACTCAAAAAGGCGCCCTTCTTCAAAAAGGGTGCCTTGGGATTTTTTTTTTACGGCCACCAGAGAAGACATATGGTATGATGTCTCATCTGAAAGACGGCAGCTCCAACAGTGTCGCGCTCCCTCAGTACTGCACTGAAGTGTCAGCCGAGATTATGTGTTCCAATCACTGGAGTGGGACTTGAACTCATGATCTTCTGACTCAGAGGCGAGAGTGCTCCCACTGAGCCACGGCTGACACCTAATAAAAAGCTTACTTGGAGCAGCACAGTCAGGATATTATGCTACATTAATTATATATGAACGACTAGAATTCCTGATGAGTTAGTAAAGCGACACAACATTACAAACATAAATACAGCCTTTAACTAGCAGCCCTGTCTACGCTGCTGACATTTCCTGCTGTCACAGCCAGGCCAATCCAAAAACAGCCAGAGTTTTGGTGTAATGCGTAATGTCTTGTTAGTCGGAGAAACAGAACAACATATCATAAATTACTGTGTCTGTTTAGCTTCTGTTTTAATGAAGTCACTGAAATAGGATTACACCCACTGTTAACAAAAGAATGTTGGCACAACACAGGGCAAGGTGATTTTGGAACCATTTATGGCAAAAATACAGTAAATGGCCTGGCAGAAAGAAGTTAAAATTCCATTGCTGTCAATTAAAACTTTTTGTAAGAATGCATGCATTCCATTGTATTCTCAGTTGAAATCTTTACTTTATAAAGTGCTTCTAAAAATATTTCAATGCGTAATACTGTGATTGAGCACAATTTTTGTAGACACAATTGCCACTATGGAAAAACTGCATGCGTGTGTAATAGAGGGCTCTTTTTCAAAAAAACTTTATTAAAACATATGCAATACTTTTTTGCTCCCCCAATTTTTCCAGCATCTTTCTCTCCATCTCCTGGAAGTGTTGACTCCTTGCCAATGTATGGTCTTGGTTAACCTTCAGTTCCTCATTCATGTGGCCATTTTTCATGTGTGAGCCTAGTTAGCGAATGTTTGCAGGCTATTTGACCTTATGGGCTTCACAACTGGGCCCAATCCTACATGTGTACACTTCCAGTCGAGGTCACTGGATAGCAATCAGGATCTCTGGACTTCACTGGGTTAACTAATCTCAGCACTGGTATCACATTTGGTCCGAGTGCCTTTGGGGCGCCAGGGGGGGGAGATGTGGGGCAGGGCAGGGCAGGAAGAGAGTCAGCTAGGTTTTCCATTACTGAGTGCTATCCAGTGACCTCTGCTGAAGTGAATGTCAGGTGATAAGGTCAGGTGCAGCTGTGATGCCCCTGCTGTTTAATAGCCCATTATCTGAGGATCACATGGAATGGCCACCTGAGTGAGATATAGCAAGGGGTGCTGGCACCTGCAGAAGCACCAGTGTCTTCAGGCCAGAGGTTAAAAAAGTGATAAAAACTGGTTTAAAAAAAGATAACCTTTGGTTTTAAGGCTATACATTAATCAAATTCTAAGACATGCAGTTTCTAGAAACTATACATCTGTGCCCCCAGATCTCATAACTGCCATTATGGCTCAGTTTAGATGTCAATATACTCATTTCCATTTGGTATTATTCTAAATGCTTTATTGTCCTGCCATTACAACTGAATTTATTCTTAAGGCAGCAAAGCTTCCTTTTTAAACAAAAAACTGCATAAAGTTTGGTAGGAAAGGTCTCCACACAAAATCCATGAAGCTAGGGGTTTTCATTACTTTCTCCACTTAAATTGCTTAATGAATGCTTAAATGAATTTAATTTGACTTTTAATGTGAAAAATTGCTGCAATTGAACCTGAATTATTACAGAGGAGTCAGCAACAGGAAGAGATCCTGAACTGGCTCCCTGGACCCTGCAGAGATGGTTCAATTTGCAGGTCACAAGCTGTTGCAAGCCTCAGCAAACTGTCCTGTAGTGGTTGACTTGGAAAAATCAAAACAAAATGGCCTCAGATTTTCTCAACACTTGGGGCAAGACTTCATGAGCCTACTTTTTCGTGAAAAATCAGGTCAAAAGGTCTAAAATATGTTCATGGACCAAAGGAAGACTTGCCTCTCCATCCTTAAGTAAGAGAAAAAAATGTAGCAACTAGGCATTAGTCTTCTGGCTTTATTATTAGTCCATTTAGGAAGCAATAGAAACAACAACTTGCATTTATATAGCTACTTTAACATAGTGAAACACCCCAAGGTGCTTCACAGGAGCATTATGAAACAAAATTTGACACTGAGCCACACAAGATGATATTGGGGCAGACTTGGTCAAAGAGAGTAGGTTTTAAGGAGCTTCTTAAAGAAGGACAGAGAGGTAGAGAGGTTTAGGAAGGGAATTTCAGAGCTTAGGGCGTTGGTAGCTAAAGATACAGCCACCAATGGTAGAGCGATTAAAATTGGGGATGCGCAAGCACCAGAATTGGAGGGGTGCAGATATCTCTGAGACTTGTAGGGCTGGAAGAAGTTAGAGATAGGGAGGGGCGAGGCCATGGAGGGATTTGAAAACAAGGATGAGAATTTTAAAATTGAGGTGTTGTTTAACTGGGAACCAATGTAGGTCAGCGAGCACAGGAGTGATGGGTGAACAGGACTTGGGGCGAGTTAGAATATGGCAGAGTTTTGGATGAGCTTAAGTTTATGGCAGGTGGAAGCTGGGAGGCCAGCCAGGAGTGCAGTGGAATAGTGAAGTCCAGAGGTAACAAAGGGGTAAAGGGAAGGTGAGAAGTGGGGTCCCACAAGGATCAGAGCTGGGACCACTGTTGTTCACAATTTATATCAACGATTTAGACGTTGGAATCAAAAACACAATTTCTAAATTTGCAGACACCACCAAATTGGGAGGGATAGTCAACACTGACGAGGACTGCGATAAATTACAAGAAGACATTAATAAACTTGCAGAATGGGCATATAATTGGCAAATTAATTTCAACATAGATGAGTGTGAGGCATTATATTTTGGTAAGAAAAATAAAGAGGTCACATATTACTTAGAAAATAAGAATCTAAATGGGATAAAGGAACAAAGGGATCTGGGAGTACATATTCACAAATCCCTAAAAGTTGTGACACAGGTCAATAAGGGCATCCAGAAGCAAACCAAACACTAGGGTTTATTTCTAGGGGGGTAGAACTGAGAAGTAGAGAAGTTATGCTAAACTTGTATCGAACCTTGGTTAGACCACACTTCGAGGACTGTGTGCAGTTCTGTTCGCCATATTATAAAAAGGATATAGAAGCAATGGAGATGGTGCAAAAAGCTTTGTACAGATGATACCAGAACTGCGAGGTTATACCCATCAGGAAAGAATGAACAGGCTGGGTCTCTTTTCTCTTGAAAAGAGAGGGTGAGGAGTGACCTAATAGAGATCTTTAAAATTATGAAAGGTTTTGATAGAGAAGTCTTGAGAGTGTGTTTCCACTTGTGGGAAAGAGCAAAACTAGAGGCCATCAATACAAGATAGTCACCAAGAAATCAAATAGGGAATTCAGAAGAAGCTTTTTTACCCAGAGCTTGGTGAGAAAGTTGAACTTCCTACCACAGGGAGTAGTTGAGGCAAATAGTATAGATGCATTTAAGGGGAAGCTAGATAAGCATATGAGGGAGAAGGGAATAGAGGGTTATGCTGATAGAATCAGATGAGGAAAGATGGGAAGAGGATCGAGTGGAGCATAAATGCTGGCATGGACTGGTTGGGCCAAATGGCCTATTTCGGTGCTATATATTCTATGTAATTCAACATAGAGGCATGGATAAGGGTTTCAGCAACATTTGAGCGGAGTCAGGGGCGAAGTCAGGTGATGTTAGTTATGGAGGTGGGAATAGGAAGTCTTAATGATGGCGCGAGTACTAGGAGATGTCAGAATTATTCGAGAACTGAAAAATAATACTTAGTTATAAATACCCACAATACTTCTGAAGTTAATATAAGACTCCTCATTCTGTCCAGAGGAATCAAACTGGGCATCTTCTCTGGATGCAGTCCAGCCCACCCTCAGTCGAATATTGAGTCAGGACTCAAAAACCAACTGCCACACAAGATAACCAGAGGGCAGAGATTTAAGGCGATTGTTGAAAGAACCAGAGGAAAAACATTTTTTTTTTTTTTTTTTTTATAAACGCAACAAGTGGTTAGGATTTGGAATGCACTACCTGATAGGGTGGTGGAAACAGATTCAATAGTAGCTTTCAAAAGGGAATTGGATAAATACTTGAGAGAAAAAACTGCAGGGTATGAGGAAAGAGCCATGGAGTGGGACTTACTGGATTGCTCTTCGAAAGAGCAGACTCGATGGGCCTCCTTCTGTGCTGTACTAATCTATGATTCTATAAGCACTTTGAGAAGTCCTGAGGTCATGAAATGCACAATATAAATACAAGTTTGTTTGTTCCTTCTCTTAAAAAGTCATAGTTCATTTTTTTAAGTTACTTTACATGATTTTAAACATTTAACACTGTAAATAATTTCCAATTACAGGAAACTTTGTGCTATCCGGAGGTGAGCTATCCGGCAATCTGGAGCCACCGGCAAAAATCAGCCGCCGTTTTTTATTCTTTTTGTTTGTTTTTTTTTGAACAGTCAAGCTGTGCAAGGTCTGTAGCTATAGCAACAGCTTCAGCTACAGAGCTTTAGGGCCACACCCGAGTGTTTAGAAGCTGTTGCTAAGCAACAGTGTTTGTTGTCAAATACAGAGATAAGAATCTCCGTATCTCTCAACATTAACTCTGGAGAGTACAGAAGTTTTGAGGCAACGGCAGCAGCTCGGTCCAGTGGGTGCCGGATAGCACAAAGTTTCCTGTATAAGACTACAGTTCTATCTCCAACATTAAATGAAATTTATAGAAATTCTGTATACATCCCACAATGTAAACTAAACGCAATTTAATTGCTTAACATTAAAGTAGCTATATTCTGACTGGCACTAACACGTGAAGAGCGTCTGCAAATAGAGATTTTCTGTTGCATGGTTGCTGTGAGAATATGCCTAGTTACATCGAAATAAGTGTTATCTCGCAACTCCTATGAATTTACCAGCAACTCCTGAAAAGCTGCTGACAGATTTACGTATCTTAAGTAACTATTCTCCTCTTCAACAACCAAACATCTCTCTTTTGATCTACAAAGTGGGTTTCTCAATTTTGAAAACATAAAATATTATTCCTAGATTAAATTGAACCGATAACACTTGTACACTAGAGCCTAGGTACAATCTTTCTTCAAAATGTCAGTGTTTCAATTTTAAAGAAACTAAATATAGCTTCTTGAGCAAGCTGCAGCCTTTTATTATCTGTACACGGATAGCTTTGAAACCAATTCAGCACGATCCAGAGAGAGATTACCATCATTATATTTTTTATTAACAGTTAACAGGAGATCCAAAACTCTGTATTAACAAGGAGTGTTTCAAAGTCTGCCAAAATGTCAAACAAATGTAAACATTTAACTCTTCCAGTGCTGTATATAAATTTACTTGTGTTGCTGGGCTGCAAAGTTCACTGATAATTCTGCTTACTGCTAAGTCCTCTTTCTGCTTCTGAAACAGCCCCATTAATCTTGAGGTCTTTGCCAATCAATTAGCTGGAAAAAAGGGCTTTGTAATTGCATTACAGGAGAACTGAAAAAGGAAATGAGGGTCAAAGAGCATGTATGAGATTAGATTAGCGAGTAACATAAAAGGGAACCCAAAAGTATAATAGTAAAAAGGTAGTCAAAGGAAGGGTAGGGCTGATTAGGATCCAAAAAGGATATAATCGTGTGGAAGCAGAGGGCATGGCTGGTGTACTAAATCAGTACTTTGCACCTGACTTCATTAAGGAGGAGGATGCTGCCAATGTCACAATAAAGTAGAGAAATTGGTCTGTGGTGGGGGAAACTTTGAGAGACAATGATCCTGAGACAAAGTTAATTGTCATTTGGAAAAATATGGGTTAACAAGTGACAGCCAGCATGGATTTGTTAAACGCAAATCCTGTTTGACTAACTTGATTGAGTTCTTTGATGAAGTAACGGAGAAGGTTGATGGGGATAGTGCAGTTGATGATGTGTATATGAACTTTCATAGAATGGCTACAGCACAGAAGGCCGCTCGGCCCGTCGAGCCCGTGCCGGCTCTCTGCAGGAGTTCCACTCCTCCGCCCATTCCCCGTAGCCGTGTACATTTTTTTTCCTTCAGGTACTTATCCAATTCCCTTTTGAAAGCCACAATTGAATCTGCCTCCACCACCCTTTCAGGCAGTGAATTCCAGATCCTAACCACTCGCCGAGTAAAAAAGTTTTTCCTCATGTCTCCTTTGGTTCTTCTGCCAATCACCTTAAATCTGTGTCCTCTGGTTCTTGACCCTACCGCCAATGGGAATAATTTTAGTGGTGTGTACATGGTCACCAAAATCCTTTTGCTCCTCACAGCTCCTAGTCGCTACCCATTAAGAAAATATCCCGATGTGTCTTTTTCAGATCCAAACTGGATGACCACACACATTCAACTCCATCTGCAATAGTTTTGCCCACTCACTTAGTTGCTCTCATTTGCAAACTTGGATATACAACTCTCTATTCCTTCATCCAAGTCATTAATATATATGGTGAATAGTTGAGGCTCCAGTAGATCCCTGGGGGACACAACTTGTCACAGCTCAATCAGGAAATGTCTAGGAAAAGAGACCATCTAGTCCCTCTCCCTAACCACGGCTGAAACAGACCCTCTTCGACCAGAAATGTAGGAGAAATGTCTTTTTGGCACTATGAAATGTGTGGAGTAAAAGGATATTTCTCCTCCGTGGAGTTAACCCTTCCAATTATGTCTGAGGTTAGCAATTTCTTGTTCTAGGCAGTCAATGCCAATGTCATGTCAAAGTCTGCAGATGGTACTCAGTGAAACTTTGGCTTGTTCCATAAAATGAACCAATAGCCCGCCTTAAATATCTGTCAAAACCATGCATCTTCCCCATTTTGCAACCCCCACTCATGTCCAGAGGCTGGGAAAGAGAGATGAACAGCAAGTCATTGCAGTTAGCATCAAGCACCATCAAAACTATTCTTGCCAAAGTGTAGTTGCTTCTCTAATTTTCATGGGTGCATGCCAGACATAGACATGCAATGCCACGGAGCAGAAATACAGATCACATCCAAGTCCAAGGCATAGACTGCTGCCTGGCAGCCTTCCTTTGGTCACTGATTGAGTGCAACGGTCATGGTGGTCTGTTTCAGAAACTGGCTGTAAATGCATGTCCCCCTGATGAATAAACTCTGCCCAATGGGCTTGGTAACAAGCATTCCTACTTTGATTATATCCTTACAAATAGAACTGTTGACTAAATGCATACATATTTCTAGGATGATCAACTACATAATAAATGTCCTATGGCAGGAAAGAACTCAGACATGACTACCAAATCTGAAGCTGGGGTATCCTGTATGCTCGGTCTATTTTAGGAATATATCCCAATAACTTGGACTGTGTCATTCCTGTATTTTGCACAATATTAAAAGCTTTTTGCAGAAGGTAGTGCCAACAGATGTACTGAAGGACAACAGCCAGTTGGAGCAATTTTTGTGCAAAGTGTTAAATTCTGATTTGCGCCTCTTTTTCTTATAAACTATATGGCTTTTTGAAATGACCACTCAATTTTATTTTGTCTTGTTTTATTCATTTGGCTGTCCTAATAAGGAAAGCATTCCTTTAGCTGCTATTTGTTCCAGAGGTTCTGTGGCTTTTGCCACCACCTAGATTTTCAGGGTAAAACCTGAAAAAGAAAAAACATGGACTGACTTGCTTAAAAACAGAACATACTTGTGAAAACAACAGAGACTATCTAACAACCTACTTTTGTGCATAGATTGTTATCACCCAATATGATAACAAGAGGAGGTACAATGCAAGACGCAGCAAATGCAACTTTTTTTTAAACTGGGGAAGAAATGAGCACAATGGCACAAGTTTGCAGGATTTATATGACATAGAAGCAGAAGACTACATGTGGCATTGCTTGGCTAAAATGTCATGAAGACATCTTTTTGTGCACGCTAAGCAGGTGGTTTCCCCAGACCAGGGGTGCTTTACTGACTACGTTTGGAGGATCCTTAAAAGAATTAGAAGTAAATTGAAAAAACATTAAAAGGGGACATGATTAGTAAGGTACTTACATAAAATTGTTTTTGATGTTTTAGAAGTTATGGGTTATTATAATAATGCCTTTATGTAATATTAGTGTTTATTTCAGCATCACAATCTATCAACTGAAAAACAAAATGGGTTAGTCCAGAAGTTTACGAGTTTTGTGTGAAATTACCAGCAGGATAAGAGTTAATTGGGTTACCTATTCTAAAGCATTACTATCGTAGTCAAAAGACAGCAAAATCAAGTTGGAGACAGCTTTCACCATTAGTACACTTTAAAAAAAAAAACTGTTATAAATGACTGTGATCAAATGACTTGGTTCTATTCTGAAGGGAAAGAGGAGGCACTTTTCGTTGAAGATAAATTTACAACATATTACTTGAAACCACAAACAAAATTTCATTTAACTTCTTGGACTTTCTTCTAGCTGTCAAGTTTTTGAGTCAGCATTTACCAGGGAGTGGAAAAAAAGCTGAAACGTAGAGAAAGAACAATAAACCACATTGCATTTATATAGTGCCTGTGATGACCTCAAGATATCCCGAAGCGCTTTACAGCCAATGAAGTACTTTTAAAGTGTTGTTAAAACACACTGTTGTAATGTGGGGAAACACAGCAGCAAATTTGCTCACAGCAAGGTTCCACGAACAGCAATGAAATAAATGATGTTTGTTGAGGGATCAATGTTGGCTAGGACACCAGGAGAACTCCCCTGGCTCTTCAAAATAATGTCATGGCTGTGCTACCATTGAGCCAAGGATGATAAAGGTATCAATGCGAATTATTATTAATACAGGGCTCTCCCGCAACAAAGCCATTTTACAAGTCTAATTAACTGACAATTAAGGACTAGATTAAAACTCATTTTATGAAACCATTGTTCTTGAGGATTTGCTGTAAAAATGGATATGTTGGTTTTAACCCACTTTTCAAGTGTCTTTGCCCTATTACTATACCATCCAGATTTGCTGAACTAAATCATAATTTATTGTGATGTGTAAGTTCATTACAGTCGCAGACCTCTCCTTTACAAAATTCTGTGGTCAATTCTTTTGGAGTGGGAAGAGGAGGGAAGTAATGGTGATAGCCTGGGAATAAATATTACAAGGAAAATCACAGTAATCATAGTATTCTTTATGATGTAATCACATTTTGATTTGACCAATTCATTTTTTTTTTTAAATTATATACTTTGATATCCTTACAACAGAGTCTTGGACATCAATTCCAAGATTGTTTCCTGTTTCTCCAGCTTTGAACTCATAAAAAAGAAACAATTTCCAGAGACGGTTTCATACTGCATACCTGAAAAATACCGTAACCAGCTCGAGACTTCGATTTAAAAAAAAAACCATGTCTGTATTTGTCAGTTCCGAATGCTCAGCATTTTCTTGCATTACGTACTAAAAGCAACAGATGGAAATTGTCTTGTGCACTGTGCCAAGCAGCCTCAAATCCAATAACTAGCAGGAACTGGCTACCTACTGAGGGAAATCTGGTCACTCGATTGCTGCAGCAAATTTTCATTCACAGCCTTTTAAGGAAAATTCCAAATCCACTGTTATTACCCTAAAAGGTCAAAACTAGAAAGCCGCTGCTAGCACTACTATTCTGGAAAGGTTAAAAGGCAATATTGCATAATGTTTCTTCTATGCAACATGTGTTTGTCAGACAGCAGTGACACTATCTTCCTTAATCCAAAAATGAAAATAACTATTTCCCATTATGAAAATACAGCCTTGATCTGTTTAAATAAAAGAGACAGCAGCCCTTTTGCTGGCCTCCGAGGCTCAATTTTGAACCTTTCAGACTTGATTTAATTGTCTGAACCATGTGATAAACTTCAAGGCATTTAAAATAAACAACGATTTAAGAGTAGTGCAGAAAGAATTGCTTTCGACATTTATTAATGGCCTAGTAAAAACAAAGAATAGCTGATAATAGGGTGAAACAGAGATGTACGGGGACTGAGATAGTTTTTAGACCAGTGCATTGATGCAAGCACAGAAAGGTTAAAAGACCATGTGAGGACCTTATGCAGCCGGTAATTCATTTCTATACGTCCATTTACTTATATAATGTATATACACAAGTTCTCCGCTTCCTTTTCCCTTTCTTCTCGGTTCCTAAACAATGACTGGCATTATGTCAAGAATAAACTAATTAGATGACAAAGATGGTAATGAAGGCCAATTAGATACAAATTGTCCCAAGATAGAATTTCACAACATACACCTCATGTGGGAGGTGCAAAGTTACAGAAAGGTAATTTGCAGATTCTGACATTTGAACAAACACATTTCAAGGATCTAATTTGGAAGAGCTACAGGGTAACAGAAGAACTGGTGTACATTACCATTGATGTACAGCATTCAAAAAGAGGATTTTAGGGTACAATTTTTGTTTTATTAAATAAAAATATTTTTATTTTTAACTACTTTAAATATTTGAAAATAAAACCATGTCAAGGTCAATAAAGACATAAAATATATTTTGGTACCTTTTAATAATGATTAAAATGGAAGGTTTTTCCACCATTCACTCCCAGATGACCAACAACATAACCCCAACCAAAAAAGAGAGCCCCTCTCACACAACGAACACTAAATAGGCTATTTAAGTGAAATGCCAGGGAGGTGGTTGTTCCTAACAGCTAAAAAGGTTCATGGTTATTAAGTTTTATAACGGGGAAATATTTTGATGGAAAAAAGATAGGCAGGCTAGATAAAACAATGGTCTTGCACCGATGTAATCTTTTTCTATTTCTCACAACAGCCATTCCCATTGAGTGCAATTGTCAATTTAGTGGCAAATTAGAGGAACTGCTAGATGAATAAAAACCAAGGGTCCATCTAGTTTGCCATCTACCATCCTGGTAGTCGCAGGACACAAATATTGGCAGCTTTGTCCTCCATGCCCAATTTTGTTCATGTGCACTTCAAATGCATTTCATGCAGTGCCCCAACACATGGAAAGATTTTCAAGCCAAGTCTGGGCTGAGTTGGCACCAGGGTCACTACCCCATAATAATTCTCACGCTACAAGTTGTTCTTCAGCTTTACTGCAGTTTCTGCACAGTTGTTCAACTAGTGAAGAACATGTTTGAATCACATTCAAGAAATAGAAGCAATGCAGACAGTAGAAACTATACCAGCCACAACTAAGCCGGAAAGCACAGAGACGCCACATGAAGTATGCAGAAAGCGCTGACGTCTCAGATTCGACGACAAAGCCATATACAAAAACATCTTTGACAACCAAGGAACAGAATACTCGTATTTTCAGACTTCTTTGAAAACAAAGGACAATCTACACAATTATATATATATTGCACAAGGGGAATTCTCCAAGGGTACCATAATTGTTAAAGGACTACATACAAATCTTGGATCCTGGATCACTCACTCAATCAGTCTTGAGCATTAATAAATGCCTGAGATTTTGTCCCAAAAAGGGCTCTGTAAAACTATATGGCCAAAAGATGCTCTGCACCTCCAGGACATATTGGTTCATTAGATTAAGTTTATTGGGTATGTAATCTGATTAAGTAATTCTCTTCTTAGCCTTGAAGGAGACTTGCACAATTCCAGGGGCACCAGCAGCCATCTGGTACTGCACCCAAGTGGTCATGCTTCATGCACAAGCCTAATGTTGGTAGACCATTTGACTCAGCAGATATCATAGCTGAGCTCACCCTTGTTCTCACCAGAAGTCCACATAAATGCATTTTGCAGCTAAATCATTGCATACTGGTCAGCAATAGAACCTGTGGTTGATTTTTCCCCTCCCTCACTAAAGGGACACTGAGGCGAAGTATGCCCAAACCCTGCCTTGGCTGAGATTAGCTAACTGAGCACAAACTAGGGATAGAACCTCTATGTGTGGATCACTACCATGACAGGCAATGCATTTATCAAATGACCCCTCGGGAGAGATGAGGGCCCGGAATTTGCAGTTGAAATGACAGCAAAACTGTCAGTGTTCGCCGTCATTCCTCTAAAACTGAAAGCAACTCCTGGAGTGCACACATGCACAGATAGATGCGGAAATCCGGATGTTGCTGTCAGTGATACCCTGCTCCTCCGCCGGGTGCGCTGTTGAAGTCCTTGCAGATGGAATCAATTAGAAATCACTTGATTTAACGTGAACTTCAACATTTTATGTGCTATTCTCACTGTTAAAAACCCTTGAAAAAGTTAACCCTTGTTGAATGAGGTGTAACTGAGTTTTTAACGGCGTGCTAAGTCATAATTAATGCTGAACCACCTCTCTGGCCCTGAAATAGCTAATTTTATATTGTGGCGTGTCATTTTCTCCATTCCATGATAAAAATTCCAGAGATTTTTTAAATAATAAAAATAAATTTTTATTTTATTCTGTTGAAATTTATTTATGATTATATATTAAAAGTATACAATATGCTATGATTCTATGACATTTCAGCTTCTACCTTAATCTCCTGTGTATGTCCCAATCTATTTAGTTTTCTGTAAAATTATTAAAAAGTGAATGATAAACCTGCTTTTTACTTCCTGGTTTGTCTGAGAATTCTTCAATGCGATTGATTGCTCAGCATGCTTGATGATATCACAATTGCTGGACGCCACAGATCCCCTATAAATGGCGCCAGATGGAAAGTCACATTGGAAAAGGGGAAATCAACGTCACAGAGCCCATTAAAACTTTGTGGGCAGCTTTCTTCGAGGTCAGCAGCAAGCGCCGTCACTTCGCCGCTGACCGAAAAATATGGGCCAATGTTTTTAATTGCCCTACAGCAGATAAATGTTGAATGACTTAGAATTCAACTTTTGCAAAACCAAAAGAACACGACTGCAGGGAAATGCTGAACTACACATTGCATGCATTTTGTACAATATACGTACACCTAAGTATCTCTATGAATCCAGACACATGTTTCACTTTATTAGATCATCTTTTTCAGAATTGCCACTATGTATTTTTAATGCATTGGTAAAAATACATTAAGAAAAGAAAATTACATAATCCACCAGGTGTATGCAAAGTTCTTAAAGTCATCACCTGTGACTGCTCTTACCACCACCACCAGTGGCAGGCCTGTAACAAGCAATATTGCACCAGTGAGTGATTTAGCACCAAACAAAAAAAAGTTCAAAAGACAAAATTTGTTCATGACTCGCCGTGTGATTTTTCTCAGTTCGTAGAACATGAAAAATTCACAAGTCCACCATTATGCTTCACTGAAATCCTAGGAACAACACTGTAAAGTACACAAACACAAATTTAAAAAAACACTTTTTCTGCCACAACTCGGCAGCATGGAGAACTTTGGCTTCATAACTCTTTTGCTGCCATTTCAATTACCTGCAGAGACTGACCATTTCAAAATCACTTGCAATATGTTTAATTAGTTATGCCAATTCTCGGGAGAACCACTAGATGGGAATAATCCATTCTAGACTAAACATCCCTACTGGCTCCACAATAGAACAGCACTGATGCCACAACACAAAGAGACTGTACAACAATATGATGGCACGGATGCAGACTGATGACAGATGAATAGGAAAAAAATAAAAAAATACTGTATTCAGCTTTTCAGTCTTTGGCTGTACAATTTGCACACTCAACAATTTGTTAATCTTTAATGCAGTGGAGCCTTATGAGAACATTCCAATTTTCCAGAAAAAAAATCATTCTAATACACTAATAATAGACTTCAACATGCTTGACATGCAGATTAATTGAAAACAACTGAGTTAAAAACAATTTTCAATAAAGGGAATATTTCAATAAATGGGCTTCATGTTACTGGAACGTTCTGCTGCAATCTGACTATTTAAGGTTCTCCCAAAGAGGCATGTTAAAAAGTGAGCATGGTTTAAATTCAAGTTTTTCTTTTATAAGAATCCATGCAATTTTATGCACATTACAGGATACATTCACTGTAAATAGGTACGAATGTAATGACCACTGCTCTGATGACATTATGCTGAAGTGTTTGTTTTTCTGAGCCTTAATTAAAATGCGTACAGCCTCTACATAATACCAAGTGATGTGGTTTGTTAACATTTATGGGCAAAAGTAGGAATGCTAACCTGATAATAGCAAAATAACTTGATTTGTGGGACAAAATTCGACTGTCCTGGTGTTTTAAAGAAATGTTCACCTGCTTCCCCCACTAATCATCGCAAAGCATGATTACCACTCTCAGCTACCTATTTACATATTCCCAGCGGGTCCCCATTAGGCTCTAGACGCACATGAAAGCCCCAGCTGCTGACAGTCTGCACTGCCGTATGTCTTATATAATTTTTACTTATGTAAATCATCTCTTCAGATCTTTGTTCCAGCTGGCCTTAGTGCCCGTGTTGCTAAGAAAATGGGCAAATGACCTGCTCCCAGACTGCCCCAGCCCCCTATAGCCAGCCACCAGAGACCAGGCAGGTGCAATTATCTGTCACCCCTGCAAGGAGACACTTCAGCCTCTGCTCAGCACATCCCCAGTCAGCTCAGATCAAAACTGAACACAGAATGGATTTAATCAATACTTGGCCCCATCCTATGGCATTTAGTGTTAGCACTACCACCATGCCAAATCAATAAGTCTGCTTAGTGAAGGGAACAGAGTGGCATATTACAACTACTGATGCACTTTAGAAAGGAACAAACAAATGGAAAATATAAAGTTCACAAACAAAGGGATCTAAAATTAGAAACAATAAAAAGGTAATTTATAACAATTAGGTCCAGGCAGGTATTGAAACAAGAAAAAATAGTCAAACTTATTCACTGAGGGGCTCAGTGCATAAATGGACCACTTGGTAAATTACTGAGCAGTGAAGTACTAATAACAACTTGCATTTATATAGCACCTTTAACGTAGAAAAACATCCCAAGGCACTTCACAGAAGTGCAAAGCAAAAATTGACACCGAGCCGAAGAAGAAGATATTAGGAGGAATGTTTAAAAGCTTGGTCAAAGAGGGACATTTTAAGGAGGGTCCTGAAGTGGGGAAAGAGGGCGAGAGGTTTAAGGAGGGAATTAGATAGCTTAGGGTTTAGACGACTAATGGCATGGGAGTCAATTGCGGGGCAAAAGGATTGGGGATACACAAAAGGCTAGAAGTTGGAGGATTGCAGAGTTTTCGAAGGATTGTAGGGCTGGAGGAGGTAACAGAAATAGGGAGGGGTGAGGCCATGATGGATTTGAACATGAGGATAAGGGTAAGAACGAGAATGTTAAATTGGTGACTTTGGGGGGACCAAAAGCTAATGTAGATCATCGAGCACAGGGGCATGAGTGAGCAGGACTTAGTGCTGGTTGGGACATGGACAGCACAGTTTTGGATGAGCTGACGTTTATTGAGAGTGGAAGGTGAACCAAGAAAGCATAGGAATAATTGATTCTGGAGGTGACAAAGGCATGGAGGTGGGGTTTGGCAGCAGATGGGCTAAGGCAGGGGCAGAGACAAGCGATGTGTCAAAGAGGTGGCTTTTGAGATGGGGAGGATATGGGAGGCTCTGCTCAGGGTCAAAAAGAAAAGAAAGGAAGGAACGAACCGTGCAGCACTCCCTCTGTACTGCACAGAAGTGCCAGCCTAGGTTATGGGCTCAAGTCTCTGGAGTTGGACTTGATCCCACGACCTTCTGACTCAGAGGAGAGAGTGCTAGCAATGAGCCATGGCTGACATCTGGATGCCGAGGTTGTAAACAGTCCAGCTTCAATCTGAGACAATGGCCAGATATAGGGATAGAACTGGTGTAAAAGGCATGGACCAAAGGCAATGGCTTCGGTTTTCCCATATAGATCAATACAGATCACGGCATCAATCCATCAGCTGTGTTCAGTCTATTCACCTCTGCAGGGCAACAGTTGGGTACTACAATTAGTCTCAGTGGGAAGGGGGAGAAGATGCTAAAGAAAGAAATGAGGGAATAAAAATTCCAAAATCAGCTAGGGTTCCTGCTTTTAACTTCAGTACTGTGAAACCTTCTGGAAGCATGAGTGCAAATAGGACAGAATAGTCTTCACCATTTCCTCGCTCATGTTCCTGCAAGTTGAATAAAAGAATGTCCACTTGTGCAAATTTGGAAAGTTGCTCGAGTGGAATTCTTTGCCTTCAAGGTAGGAGAGGGAGAAAAAGTAAAAATTTTAAAATTCTGAAGAACAGCCTAGTAGAACAATAAATTGTTGCTAGCACATGGCACGTGTCCTTTCCTTTTGTGATTCAGAGTGCCAGTGACATAGACCTAGGAACTGATCACCTGCCTGCCCCTTCCCATTGGGACATGGCTGTGTAGTTGCAGGAGCATTAAGAAGAAGAAACTTCACAAAATTACTTTTGATGAGGAGGGGAGAGAAGAGGGGGATAAATTAATCATTCAAAAATATTTGAAAGAAACAAGAAAGGTATGAAGGTAAAAAAATAAAGACGATGCAAATGAGAAAAATGGAGCAAAGCAAAGACTATAGCAATTTTTTTCTGTGTACTTTGGCTTGGAGGCAAACTCGCATCAGTATTTGGAGGAAAACCTGCCACAAGAAATGAGATACACCACACAAATTCTATTGCTCACAATTTGTCACCTCTTAGGTTATAGTGACTTGTAATCAAAATAAGGTTACCTTATGTCAGTGTGTGTGGGGGGACAGAATGGAAGATTTTTTTTGAAGAAACTCTCAAATTTAATCTGTTATACACTGATCTGCAGATAAATATTCTTCTCAACATATCCAATTATTTTGGTGGTTACATTGTAACATAAATCATATCACCAACACCATGTACTTTAAAAAAAAAAAGGGCAAACTGAGAAAAATTAATTACCTCTACAAACTCACTTAGCTAGCTTCTCTTTAATTAACAATATTATACAGGAAACTTTGTGATATCCGGCACTGACGGGACCGGCGTGTTGCCGATCTATCAAAACTGCCGGACATACAAAGTTAATGTTGAAGTATACGGAGGTTTTCATCTCCGTATTTGACAACAAACACTGTTGCTTAGCAACAGCTTCTAAAGAGTCGGCTGTAGCTGCAAGCATCTGTAGCTGAAGCTGTTGCTATAGCTACAGACCTTGTAGTGGCTGACTGAGGAAAAAAAAGAACGAGATCTAAAAAAAACTTACAGAAAACGGCTCCTGATTTTTGCTGTTAGATCGAGTATTCCGGACATACAACCTCCGGATAAACCAAAGTTTCCTGTACAAGATTACATAAGTTATGTACTACAAATCAAGAAAGAATTATCAGTACCTTCCTTCTTGTCCAATCACTTGTTCTACTTCCCCTTTCTCTGGGCTTCTTATTCGTGTCCGTTTTCCCACTTTTCTGACTTCAGCCTCATAAAACTCTCTATTGGTTGCTCTTCCGGCTCGTGGTAGGTCGGCCCTATTGGTCATAGCTTCAGCATGGTGACTGTCTGTGCTCGTTACTGTGCTTCCACTTGCTTCCGAATCCAGAGAACTCATTGACCCACTGATATGTGATCCATTGGATAACAGGCTACTAGCAGATGGAAAAGGATCACTATACACTGGTGACAGGCAACGAGGAATGCCACCAGGTTCCATACTGTGCCTGCTGGAAGAACTGCCGGTAGGTGAAAGGACGCGCATCTCTTGCCTCTGCTGGTCAAGAGGCGGCATCCTTCCTCTATCCACCTCATCGCCATTAACAGAACTATGATCAGACACAACATCAAGGGGCCGGACATCACCTGTTTTATATAAAAAAAAATTAAAAAAAATTAAAATACATAGTACAGTATGTACATATTGAAATTCTATACGTTTGGGTGCTTCAAAAAAGATGCCCATGAGTAAATAAATAACCTATTCATAGAAAATCTGGAGGTTTTACAGCCTTAAGATCCACCTAAAAGTGTGATCAACTTGCTATAAATTTATTCCCTCCCACTAACAGCAAAAAGGTTTACTGCAATATTCATGCAGAAGCTGTTGCTAACCTCTATAGATACTTTTAATACCCATTTCAAAACATTCATAAACTTTCAAAAACCAGAAACATTGCTAGATACTATGGAAATTTCTGTGTTACTTGGCACCAGCAGTATTGATGCATTAAATTCATATGTTTTGGATACCAGAGAAGTTATACTGAAAAATGACAAGGGATGAGGCAGTTCAAATCTTATACTCAACTATCCTTAAAGAATATACAAATATTAGAGCACCTACCTCAGAAAATATTCTATCTGTATACTATGCATACTTCATATTGGATTACTAGTAATAGAATGACCCTGGAGGCTGTGAAGGAACCAATGACTATGTTCTGAAAATAACCATATGAAACTGCAGGTTCATATGTTAGCTCACCCAGATAAAATATTTCTATTTTTCTAGAAATTTTGCAGCTCCAGCACAAATTACCCATTGGGAATGTTTTGTGCATCATGTGGCTCCTTTGCCGTTCATTCTCACTGAAGCATTTGGAGATGACTCCAGTACTGTTCATGAACAGAAACCAGATAATTTGGAGACATGTAGGGTCTTTCATTGGTTATGCACTTGCATGTGCAAGTGTGGACTGCGCCTCTAATATTCACATATGCCCATCTAATAGTCCATATATAAATGGGAAAGTATCAGGAGAAATATTTAATTCTAACCACTGATCTAACTAGATCTTTGAATTAATTGTAAAGAGAAATACTTAACATAACCACAATGCTAGTTTGTTTAACCAGTGACCTAATTAATATTTTTCAATTAATTGTTTTTCTTCAAGATGTCAAGGGCTCTGAATAATGAAACCTTGTGGACAGAAAGGCCAACACCAATGTGTAGACTGGTTGCATGTATAACCATCCCAAGACGCCAAACTACAATGATACTTACTGCTCTCAATTCTGAATGGGCTGGTTGACCAAAATGTTTAAGGTCCTTTGGGCTACCCAATAGTAAAGTGGGAAGGGAAGAGATGAGTAACTGTAGTTATAATAATAGGAGGGTCAATGCAGACTATACAAGAGCTCTGGAGAGAAAGCAAGTGCAGAATTTATAAATTCCAATCCCTACAAGCACAGACAACATTCAAGTGCAAGATCTGATCGGAAGAGAATTTTAAACAAATAATGATTTAAGCATGAAAATTATTTTAACCCTGATAATTTCCATAAAGTAAATACCAACTGGAGATATTATAGTAAGAAACAAGGAATTTAACCAAATTTTAATTGAATCAGGGAAGTTCATTAAAATTTGCTGCATTGAGGAGTCAAATTTAGAACTTTTCAAAAGGAAAGTTTCTTGTAAAGCCACTCACTGTACTTACCCTCTCTTAGGGAAAACAATCCTCCATGAGAGCCACCATCGGGAAGAGGCCAACTTTGAGTTGCCTCCACGTCTCTGCTGTGAAGCTCCTCCTGCCACAGGCTAGACCGTGAATCTGGGATCTTCTCTGGATCAGGGATCCCTGAACCGGTCACTGCCACTTTAGCTGGCCCAGGCTCCTGGAGTCAAGGAAGAAAAAGAAGTTAGAAAGAATCTGCTGCTTGCATGGTCTACTGGCCTGACAAATGTAATTACTCTATTTTAGTGTAGGCAACAAAGTATTTTATGGAACAAGCAGGCTTTTGATCCTGAAGAAAAATGTCTATTATTAAAAAGAATGGGAGCAAATCCAGAACAGATCTGTCCCTTTGATTGCAGTCCAGGTTTCAAGAAAGGCCCCTCACAAGAGAGTGCTTAGAGGGGAACATGTGTGTCAGGTAACTATTTATATGTAAAATACTTGCCCACAAATGTGCCTCAGAAGACATTTTTCAAAATCAGATCCCTCATTTGAAATAAATTCTCATGTTCAAGGCTCTCCTGTAGAATCCAGAAAATGTATATACTTTATTGGGTTCTACTGAAAAGAACCCATTAACCAGACATTTCCTAGCACCAACACAATCCCACAGGGCACTCCCTGCACTCCCCTCCTCACTTTCTGAAGGAGCTGTTCACTCAGGAATACCCTGCTCACTTTTCTGCCAAAACTACTTTCAGCTGTCCTCCGCTGGTACCTTTCTGTGCAACCATAGCAGATGCAATGCATGTCCATTTACCTCCTCCTGTACCAATGCCCAGGGCCGCAAACATTCCTTCCATGTGAAACAGCAATTTACATGTACTTCCTCTAATCCAGTCTACTGCATTCCTGGGCCTTGGGTTACCCGGCAGGTAAAAGGAGGTGAGAAGGGCTGGAACCATCAGGAAAGTGCCTTTACAGCGGTGCTTGTGGGCCAGGAGGAACAGGAGTGTTTACCTCCATGCCCAACTAACAAACCTACAAACACCAGCCCCCAACTCCATGATCTCCCCCGACACCCAGCCATCATCACCCCTCCCCCCTGCGATCACCGACTTCCCCAATCTCTGACTCTCCCCCCCCCCCCCCCGACCCATCTCATCTCTGACCTACCCTCCAATCTCTCCCTGACCACACCCCCCAACCGATCTCCAACTCTTTCCCTGAAGCCGCTCCCCCAACTTGGCCCCCAATCCCCCGATCTCCAATTACCCCCCCGCCCCGACCTTCCAACCCCCGCAATCACCCCCGACCCTCCCAACCACTCTATACTCTAACCCCATTTCCCCCCACCCCACCTTCCCCCTGCGAGCTCTACCCCAACAACCACTAAACCTACTTGTTCCCAGGCTGTGGCCTTTTCTGGAGCATTCACTGCCCAACAGGCAGTCAAGCCTGTCAATCAGGCTGGCTTCCAGTCAGGGGCAGGGGAACCACATATGCCGTGGAGTTAAAACACCATGGCGTTTGGGGAAACCCAGACTTCCTGGAATATTGTGGCCAGTTTTAGTCCCCTGACATTGTGGGCGCTATAGAGCCACTGGAAAACGTTCAACAGGGAGCTATTAAAATGACTCCTAATTTAAAACCCCTCAGTTATCATGATAGGCTGAGAGCTAGGTCTTTTTATGTAGACTTTGGGGTGATTTCGTTGAAGTATTTAAAATGATGAATGGCCTAGACAGTATCTGTGTGGACAAACTATTCGAATTAGATATGTGAGGGAAAAGAAGAGGTCACGCATATAAGCTATTTAAGCATAGAACTAGGTTAGACGTCAAAAGGTTTTACTTACACAGATAGCTATCAAAGCTTGGAACAAATTGCTAGCTTGTGGTGGGTGCGGATTCACTGCAACATTTCAAAAATGAGCTGGACAGGTGCTTTGTTGCGTCTAATTACTGTGTACGAAAGGTAGGTGGAATGTTGGATGATTACCTAACGGTTACTGTGGTCTCCTGAACTCGTTTTGCTCACCTTCAGAGTTCAGGAGAGGAATTGCCAAGATTTGTTTCCCTGGACAGGCCTAGGTTTTTAAAAAATCTGCTTTTTGCTTCTCCCAGGAGGTTACTTGACAGTTGGTGGAGGACGACACTGGGGGTTATGATGCTTAGTTGCATTATTGCTGTTTGCAACAGACTTGATGGACTTGCCGGCCTTTATCTGTTCATTTTTTCATATCTTTTTGTCTTTTGTTAACACTGCATGGCATGTCCAATTTCTTAATTCTGAAGTACTTTCCAAAGTAGTCGTCACTTGAGAAATAATCAGCTCTAATCCAATCATTGCAGTTGTGCCAAGTCTGCTGCATCTGTTCTTCTCCAGAATGAACCATCAGCCACCTGGGTATTAGCAGACCTATATCTGTGGCCAGTGATTTTCAGCAGTCTGGCTTGGTATCAACTAATCATTAAGTCCTCATTTACCTAATTTTCTCTCCTGCCCTCTTCAACCATGGTAGTGTACTACTACACTGTGGGCCTTGGCCCTTTAGTTTCTCAATTCAAAATACTTCACACTTCAATGTCTCAATGATTAGAGGGAACTACAGGATGTTTCCCGCCCCCCCCTCTGCATCTAAGTTAAGCTATTTTGGGAAGTAGTTTAGAATTAAAGAGAGAACTGTGGTGCCATGCAGATTTAATTATCTTATCAGATAATGTTACTGAATTGCAGCTGTGTAATTCCCTCTACAATATCCATTATTCTATAGGTTATTTAAAATGAACTTGAACAAAATAATCTAAGGCAACATTGTGCAAAAAATGGTGCATCATTTTAAATGGGCGAATCAAGTCACCATTATATTTTCAAGCTGAGATAATAGCACCATTGTGTTTATGTGCTAGTGGTATTGCATGGCAGGACATAATACCATAACCAATTTTGTTTCATTTTAAGAAAAAGCATATTCAGGCTTTCCAGACCCAATAATCTAAAAAAAAATATATAAAGAATAAGATCGGCAAACAAGACAAGCAGAACAAAGCTAAATATTTTTGCTTTTGTTGGAAAGCACACAAAAGTAATTGCATCTTCAAAGAGTGATGAGTCACTCCTCCAATGATTTACCCAGTTTAAACAAATCAATTGATGAACCACACAGACTAAAAGGACCCAAGTTCAGTCCCCAATCTATACAAAATTAACACCTCTGGGGCAGTGAGCAGAGAAATGACATGGGTTACTGTTCCCCAGTTGCTATCTGATGGTCCAGTGGGGATAGGATTGTATTTCACAGTGATGCCTACAACAATCAAATAGCTCATTAAAGGACAGCCGCTCAGCTGAGTTACCAAAGGGCGCCTATGAAATCGTACCCCAGCAAAGAGTCAGCATCTTCAGGAGAGGAGGCAGGGGGGGCAGAAGAGGTAAAGAAAGAGAAAAGAAACTCGAGGCCAAAAAGGCCGGTTGGGGGGGGGGGGGGGGGGGGGGTCTGAAAAATTCCTCTCCGGCCCCCTCAGGCGCTCAAAACCAGTCCAGAACATCACACTGACCATGTAAGAACTAATTTTGGCCTCCTTGAAAAAGTGCAACATCCCCACCAACACCTGGGAATCCCTGGCCCAAGACCGCACAAAGTGGAGGAGAAGCATCCGGGAAGGCGCCGAACACCTCGTGTCTCTTCACCGGGAGCAAGCGGAAGCCAAGCGCAGGCAGCACACGTCAACCCAAGCACCCCACCCACCCACCCCTTCAACCACCGTCTGCCCCACCTGTGACAGAGACTGTAGGTCCCGCATTGGACTCATCAGTCACCTGAGAACTCATTTTTTATGTGGAAGCAAATCATCCTCGGTTCCGAGGGACTGCCTAAGAAGAAAATAACTAATTTTGGGCCAAATCTCTTTTGGGAATATGCAGCTTTTTGAATACTTATAAACGTAAACTAGGAAGCTCATTGAATGCTTAGCAGAATAGGTCACTTAACCAGTTATTTATATACAAAAACTAAAATCCATGCTAGCGGTTATACAGTATTTCAAAATAGGTAATTCAAACATCTACACAATCAGAAAAAAATTTGGCCCGTATTTCTTTTGATCACGTAAAGGTTTCACTTTCAAGCAACCTCGTGATTGCGCTGCCTAGTGATCAAATGTTGACCAGAACCAAAAATGCTCTATCAGCTCTGAATAAACACCTATGACACATGAAAACAATGAGTTTGACAAAGACTGCGGTGGGTCATGGGTTTGTCATAACCCAAAGTGCAGATAAAACCAACATGCCAATACTTGCATAGAATTTTACAGCACAGAAACAGGCCATTCGGCCCAACTGGTTTATGTCAGTGTTTGTCCTCCACACAAGCCTCCTCCCACCTTACGTCATCTCAGCCTATCAATATGTCCTATTTCTTCCTCCCTCACAGCTTCTCCTTAAATGCATCTATGCTAATCGCCTCAACCACTCCATGTGGTAACAAGTTCCCCATTCTTATGACTGAGTAAAGAAGTTTCTCCTGAATTTCTTATTGCATTTATTAGTGACTATCTTGTATTTATGGCCCCTAGTTTTGGACTCCCCCACAAGTGGAAGCATCTCGTCTGCGTCCACCCTATGGAACCCCTTCATAATTTTAAAGACAGGTTACCACTTAGTCTTCTCTGTTCTAGAGATAGAGTCCGTCTTTCCGGATAGCTCTACCCTCTCAGTTCTGGTATCATCCTTGTAAATCTTTTTTGCACTTTCTCCAGTGCTTCTATATCCTTTATGTTATATGGAAACCAGAACTGTTCACAGTACTCTGCGGTCTAACTAAGTTCCTGTACAAGTTTGACATAACTTGCTTTTGCTTTTTAATTGTATTCCTCTAGAAGTGAACTTGTGCTTTGTTTGCACTTCATGACTTTGTTAACCTGCGTCATTACTCTTAATGAGTTGTGAATCTATACCCCATGATCGCTTTCCACCTCTATCGATGAGGAGGAATTTCTTTACTCAGAGGGTTGTGAATCTTTGGAATTCTCTGTCCCAGAGGGCTGTGAATGCTGAGTCTTTGAGTATATTCAAGGCTGAGATAGATTTTTGGACTCTAGGGGAAATCAAGGGATATGGAGATCGGGCGGGAAAGTGGAGTTGCGGTCGATCAGCCATGAACTTACTGAATGGCGGAGCAGGCTCGAGGGGCCGAATGGCCTACTCCTGCTCTTACTACTTATGTTCTTCCATTTAGACTCTTATTTTCCAAGGAAAATTGTTACAACACACAAAAGGACAATTAGCAGCAATGGTGATTTAGAAATTATTGGAATGCAAATGGCATGAATTTATTTTCTATGAGAGCATGACCCCCCCACCACAGAGAACATGTTGATTTTTGTCACCTTATTCGGTGCATACTTATTTGGAGTTTACTGTAATCCCGAATATAAACCTCAGTATCATTTTTTGATTAAGCCAAAACACATCACCACTCAAACCACACTCCCTATTTTACTTCCAAACTTTGGCAATTCTAAAAGTAGTGACAGGAATTGTAAAAGACAGTTAATGTATTCACACCAGGGAACATCCACCTTATCTCAAAAAAGCAGCTGCAACCAGTATTGAAATAAACCTTCATGGGAGGCATGTCCCAGAAAGTTCCTTTGTGGAAAATAAATAAAAAAAATTCAAAAGCTGCATTTGTGCCGCTTATATATAATTTTTATGGGAATAAACATACTTGTAACTGACTCTCAGAAACCAATGGCTCATTTTAATTTTTTTTTAAGCTTTGTGTACAAATATGGGAGAAAGTATCATTATAATTGATTTGGACAGCCAGTCCAACCTTCCAGATAATGAGTGGTTGATACAGACAACCTCCAAACCCAGTGAGAAAGGCTGATTTTTTTTGCAAAATGCTGGCAAGCTCACGCATATGTTGAAATGCTAATGTCAGCTTAAACAGTTGATGGTTGGTGTATATTTAAACATGTGACCAACTGGATTATTCCAAGTTTGACTGACAAGGCTCTATACCATCGCCAGTAGAGACAGCCTTGGTGGGAGTGGGGATGGGATGTGGAAAAGTACATTCAGTAAAAGTCAGTCAAAAACCACAAAAAAAGAGAAACAAATTCCTCAAAAAAAATCTTTTCACCTTGTTTTTTGGTACTCACTCCATGGTCTGTCCCCACCCCTGCACTTGACCTGGGCCTCCATACTCGCAACCTTAGCCCTCTCTCCCAGTCCGCCGTCTGTGCCCTACTCACCATCCAGAACCTGTTCTTTGCTGATTACTGTTGCTAGGCAGCAAGTGAATGAAAGGATCAAGCAACGATGGCCCAGGGCCTGGTTGGCAGCTGCCAACTCATCAGCATAAGGGCAGCTTCACATCACCATAGCATCCACCGTTAATACAAAAGACTATATTAATGGTGAACCCAGACCACATAGGAAAATGGCAAACAAAATTGAAAAATCACATTATTAAATCTAGAATATTTGGTAGTTTACTGAGTTACATGGTAGTAATTCAGATGAGCAGTTTGAAAGCATCAAAATGAAAGCTATACTCATGAATAAACCTAGAAATCAACTCCGTTTATTCACTTATCCTGCACAAATTTTTGCTCAGTATCACCTCAATTAGTTGATCAAATCAATTTAAAGTTGATGCCATCTCCACACCAGAACCGTAAGTGAAAATACTCAGCATGGAAACTGCTTTGATGACACCTCCTACAATCATTAGGTGGCTGTAACCTGTGTAGAATATGGTTTAATTTTAATGAGCAAGTCCCAGTCAGTTACTTTATAGCGAGGACAATTTTTAACCCCTCCAGACATATGTTACTTAGAGATAGGATTGTCAGCAGTTTTAAAAATCAATCACTGTCTATAATAATTGTTTCTAGATCGTCTTTATGCAGAATGCAAAGCCGCCACGTGTTTTTGACATAGCTCAAAAGCAAAATATAGAAATTTAAAGAATATTAAGATCCTATGCTTATATAAAAGATTGAACAGGAGTCTCAATCTTCCAAAGGCTTCATGAGCTTCAGTACTAGATTTTTCTTGAACAGTTTTTTCTTCCGTGTGAGGTTGTCATGCTGTAAATGGTATCATGTGATCCACTATGGGCTTGGCAAGGAGATTTCAACTAAAACAAAGGTTGCAAATAAAACAGTTATGGAATACTGTAACCCGGGGGGGGGGGCTAAATTTATTATCCCAGTAACAAATAAATTGTTTTCAATCAGACATTACAACACTTTCAGCTCAAAGATTTCTAGGAAGTAAAAATTATATCGACTGCAAACAGAGCTAAAAAGACAACCAACCAAACCATCTGTTGGAGGGCGAGAGGAGCTGTGCGGTTAACCCCTCCATTTTGAGATAATAAAGCACAGTCTCAAACCAAGAGTAGAGGTTAATTTATACTCAACTCCAGATTAATAATACAAACAAGCTTCAAATTATTTAAAATTGTGCCTTGCGAGAAGACCGATATTAGAGATAACCATCCATTGGTGGAAACATGCTTGTGATAGCATGTTTAGAAGTCAAAACTATTATTGCTCAGATCCACAACTGGACTGTTGGAATTTTATGTACCCATTGCAAAAATGCAGACTCTTCTTACGAGTTGTAATACAGTCAAAGCAGCAATCATACAGCTATTTAAACCGGAGGGTAGAAATAATGGACATTCAGGTACTATCAGTAAGTTTTGTGAACAGCTAATTACCCATAACATAGTTGGCCATTTAAATTACAGAAATATGTACTAAGGAATTCCACTAAGAGTGTAAAAGGTAAAGGCTGTCCCTCCAAGCTACTTTTCATTATCAGCACCTAATCTTGTCTCATCCATATAAAACTCTCAAAATCAACCAAAAATGCATGATTAGAGTAACCCAGGTAAGTGAGTTTCCAAAAAAAGTATTACTTACCAAAATATTTTGTAGAAAAATACCCAAAAACCTCAATCAAGCTTTAACCTGGATTACTGTTTTGAAACAATGATTTTATATATTACTCTGTTCCATTTCATCAAGAATATCCCACGGTGTGGGGTGGCTCCAAAAACTCTATGTAGGATTGCCCGAGAAATATTCTTTTTGGCCATTACGTGAAACAATGATAACTAAGAGATAACCTCAAAGTGTGCTTAAACCAAATATCAGCATTGCTGTTCTCTTTAATAATTCCCTAAAAGCAGGAGCAGGAAACTGGACAAACGGCATAGTTTAGGCAAACGAATCTTGGAAAGGACAGAAAAGAAACTGCTTACTGGCCAAGAAATCTTAAATAATCAGCTGCACAATACTTGCAACAATTAGGACAGAATGTGCACAATGATAAACAGAAATAAACACAATACATGTGTATATGTAAATATGTATGAGCTCAAGGGATATGTGAATCATGCAGCTCTGTAAGTTACACAACAACAGCGTTTAGACAAATGATTACAACCAACTACAAATCAATATATTGGGGAAAACTGCTCGAAAAAGGAAAATAACATTAAGATTTTGGCAGTATGACAGGACACACCAATCAGTAAGCAAATGCACACTGACTGCAGCTCACTAGCAATCATCAAGCTCAGCAACACTTCCCAGATAGCTCTTCGATGTCAACAGGTATGGTTAAGGGGGGGAAAAAAAGGACAAGAAAATAGGGTTTCATTTCCTCTCTGCACTATTTTAATCATACTTATATTAAATTCCTGTCTGTTATTTTAAAAAAAACAAGAATTTAATGTGTTAATCACTGCACAAAAAATAGCACAAGCAGAAATTAAACATTTCTTTTTAAAAAAGGGAACTGCCTCCTAAAAGATACTCTACAAAACAAATTGTCAAGTTACACCATTTGAAAATACCTCATAGCTTAGAATTGTATTAGATGGCAAAGTGGTTTAGACTGCTGCCCTTTCACCTCAGGGACCCGTGTTTAAATACCCCAGATTGATGGGATGAAAGTTTCTTCCTGCCAGCTGCAGTGATTCAATGGGAAACAAATTTGGGGCTGTGTCAACTCAGTTCCCAATGGGAATTTTTCATAGAATATTTGAATTTAAATAGCACTTTGTCACACCACTGAAACATTTCAAAGTGCTGCACACAATTAATTACTTCTGAAATTCAGTGACTATCATTATGTAGGCAACCACGTAGCCATTCTGCAACAACACTGTGCCCTAAACAGCAATGAGATGAATTACCATTTGCTTTTTTTGGGCGGTCCCCACAAACTACAGGAGTAAAGCCTAGTGCGATTGCTTCTGGGAAAAATCAAGTGCTTAGTGCACACATACAAATGCCACAACATTGTAGATCAGGAGTAATGCACACGGTTTCCTACTATAAATTCCCAGGATTTGTAACATTGCGCCATTTCATTTTTACCTAAAGCTAAAATGAAACGGAGTAGCTAGTAATATCCATAATCCGCAAAATCCTACCCAGTGAAATTTGAGGAGATTTTGCGATGGGATCGCAGCATAGATGATGCATGCAATGAAGGAGCATCCTACAAAGGTAGGTAATCCATTCATCAGGAGCAGGATAGTGGCTACAGAAGAGCCATAATGACAGCTGTCAAGACAGAACTGTCAAAGACATTACTATGTGCAGCAGTCAAATCTAGACGGTAATGCTTAATAAACATTTGAGGATTACTTCACATGGCTGTCCTGCAATTACTCTCCATCAGAACAGCAGCTGTTGAATGACCTTTAAGCAGCCCCTGGGCTTTTTCCCTGTATGATGGTGGCAGTGCAGTATGCACATAACCATCCATTTGGAGTGGCTTCGGCCTTTGCACCATATAAGACAAAGAATTGGAGAGATTTTTGAAGTTGCTTTGTACAAGGCACAAGATCATTTAGAGCTCTGTAAACATCACCTGTTCGAAATCGGGTATTTGGTTATGTGGATAAAATGATGACGCGAATAACGCTGTGTTTACATGATGGCATTAGAACTGGAGACAAGAAGTCTCTGCAGACTATTAGAATAACTGGATAGATGCTTAGAATCTGCTTGTGTTTTGGTTCTCTGCGGATGTTATAGCATTCTGTACTGTGACGGTCATAAATAATCTTGCTTTCAAGCTAGCTATCTGCTGTTCTCCAGTTAGGATTTAAACTTTGTTTATGTATCTTTAATTTGACCAGCTAAGGCCCAATGCCTACGTTTCTTCTATCATTACTAATAACCATGTTATAATACTACGGTAGAAATCAGAGTTCGCTTAATAGAACTGCTTGCGAAGATAATTAAGTTAATTAGTATAAAAGACATGGAATAAAAAGAATTTGGGGAGGTAAGGGGGGCGATTTTCTCACTGGAGGCGGGTTTTGGCTTGGGTGTGTCAGAAACTCGCCTCCACTGATAAGTTTTCAAAAAATTGAGATTTTCCCTAGGTTGTCCACTTGATTTCAGAGGTGTGGGATGCCTTGCTCAATTAGTGTTTTGGGGTTGAAACTCACCTCTGTTGACAGCACTTTTCCAGTCTGATTTTATGGCATCTTGCTCCCTTGGCTCATTCCACAACATTTCTGCTTCCCCTGCACCACCTCCAACATCTTTTGAGATACGCATATCCAATTCCAAGGCAAGGGCCTACCTGAGGCTCTCAGATGAGGCACTGCAAATGTTGTTTGAGGGGGTGAGAACTAGCATGGAGGTGCTCTTCCAGTCGTCTCGGAGGAAGAGGCCTGCCAAAGAAACCAAGGTGTGTGGGTACAGCTGGCAAGGGATATAAGCTCCAGATATGTGTGTAGTTTGGGAGACTGTTTTTGTGTATTGATGAAATGCCATCCTGTTTGGAAAGTATTAACATGATTTGATGCCAAAATGTTGGCGTTATGCCATCTGTTACTTAGCCTTAGGCAGCTCCACATTGCGGGCAACGCCACACTTGCGTTGTCAGGTTGGTGGCCTGAATGAAAGGAGGCTAGAGTCATGTCCATTGTCAATGAAATCCTAGCATGCAGCCAAGGACATGTGGCAACTTGGCCAACCTATACAAATCTGGCCATAAGTTCATCCCTTGCAGCCATGTGCTCGCGTGCTGCCACTGCCGCTGGTCGAAACACCGGCGCGCTGCTCCTCCTCCTCCTCCAGATCCTCCTCCTCGGAGGGCTGGAACTGAGCTGCTTGCTCATCAGGAAGCTGCAAGCCACAATGCTGTGCGATGTTGTGCAGTGTACAGTAGACCACGACCATTCTGGAGACCCTGAATGGTGTATACTGCAGGACTCCACCTGATCAGTCAAGGCAATGGAAGCGCATCTTCAGCAACCCAATGGTCTGCTCTATGATGGACCTGGTCGAAGTGTGGCTGGTGTTGTAGCACTCTTCAGCCTCATTAGCTGGCCTCCCGATTGGCGTCATTAGCCACTTCTTCAGGGGATAGCCTTTGTCACCAAGGAGCCATCCATTAAGTTGGTTTGGTGGATTGAAAAGCGGAGGAACATTAGAGGGCCGCAGGATGAAAGAATCATGGCAACTGCCAGGGTACATGGCGCAAACATGCAAGAACTCCTCCTTGTGGTTACACACCAGCTGTACGTTGAGGGAGTGGAAGCCCTTTCGGTTGACAAAGATAGCTAGGTTGTGATGGGGCGCCCTAAGGGCCACATGTGTGCAGTCTATGACGCCCTGCACCATTGGCATGCCTGCCATATTTGCGAATCCAACCAAACGGGCGGTTATACTTGCTTGATCCCAACTTCGGAAGGCCTTCTGAAAGAGCTCACAGACCTTTTAAAGCCAAGATCTGGCACCTGCAAGTAATCCTTGCTGCAGTAAACAAGGTCTTGTTAGATGTGCAGCAGTGAGGAGGCCACCCACGAATTAAACCTGGCGGGGTTCAGAAGTTGCGTGAGGCACACCGAAATGATGGGAAATTCACGAGGGCCTCTCAAAATAGGATTAGAGAGGCCTTAACAAGCATTTGCAGACGTTAATTAACGCAATGGTCAGCTGGAGGCGGGAGCGTTTCCCGACCTCCAAAACCGGCACCATCCCACGGAGGCGGCTTGGAGTCGGGTTTCTGATCCGACCTCAGTAATTCGAATTTTCCCGCCTTTCCCGACTCCAAACCCGCCTCCTCCAGCGTCAGAAAATCGCCCCCAAGGTATCTATCTCAGGATGGAACAGTCCGTTAGATTAAAGGGAGATAGTTTGGATAACGGCAGGTTGACCAAGACAACGCTGATGTGGGCCCCTTGATGGGGAAGGTACAAGGTCAGGCCTTGTACTTGCTGTGCCAGGGAGGATAGGGACAAAGAGAGATAGGACAAACCTTCAAAATGTAAAAACAAGATAAATTGGCAAAGGATATGCGACCACTTTGAGGGAGGGCTTTCACCTAAGAAATGAGACAAAGAACTCAATGTGCCATTGGGCATTGAGTTTTATGGGAAACGCCTATAGGTTAAATAGCCTGGTCAATAACTTGGCCCCAGGTCCACCCCTAAAAAGAGAATTAAAGAAACACCATGAAGGCTCATTCACAGACAGTGAAGGGGGGAACCTTACAAGAGTGAGCTGGTTGAATGCTCTTTCGAGAGTGGACCCACGCTCGAAGTCAAACATTCTTGGGGGTTCTAGACGAGGGGAAGAAAGGCCGTAAGCCAGAGAACTGTTTGTGCACGCCAGCCGTCTGTCTGTCCGATCGGGTCCGGTACCAGCTGCTTGTCACACTCGTATGTTTTTGCTGTATAACTAGTGTGTTATATTCCATCTTAAACTCTGATTAAACACAATATTCCCACTATTATGGTTTGCAGTTGATCCTGATAATTTGAAAGAGATTGGTAATCTCTACCAGCTAACACCATGGCAGAAATAGTACTTCAACTATTCAAAAAAGGTACAACGATTTCTTTATCTAAAAGATATTTTTGGTAGAAATTTCAGAAGTGCTTACGGATCACACAATCAGAATGCCAATTTAAATATAGCTGATCCACCGTAAGGACTAACATTCACTAACTTAGTGAGTTAAAACCAACACTAAGAATTAGGATAATACATTCAAAGAAGTTTTGAATAGTGGACACATTAACTTGTAGAGATCTATATTAAGATTGCAACTGGGAACCAGCTAAAACCTATTTCCAAATAGCTTACATAAAATGGGACACCAGCGGGTGATCCCCTAATGAACCAAACACAAATGGAAAATGTAAACCAAAATAGCTGTACCATGAACGCAAAGGGATTTTTTATATTTTAAACAACTGCTGGAGACATTCCAAAATTTGAGGAAATCATGAGATAGGGCAAAACATAAAAACCTTGTACAGAGTAGAACAGCTCTGCACAAACTTCTTCCATTTTGTGTTGTAAGTGCTATTTAGTGGGCACCATGCTTGAACTAAAGACATATACTAGTTACCCAACAGTCATCACCTGTTACTAGACAGGCCCTCAACTGGAACAATTTAATATTTGTGCTCTCAACACCCACCCTAAACAGAGAGGCGATCTCTCCTGCAAGGCAGTGAAATCCTGTCCTTGCTCAATTTAGGTTGCCTGAGAACCACAGTTTGCCAGGACTACAAGGGTTCACAAGTCAACTCCTGTTCTGTCCGAGTGTGTCATTTGCATTACTTGTGCAATCAGTTGTAAACAAGGAAATGCATACAGAAAGCTTCACACTGGGGGGAGGGGGTGGGGGAACATCCAGCTTCCATGCTAATATTGCCTCTATTCTTTAATAGAAATAGCCAGACCATTATTATTACCGCAAAACCTGGGCCATTATTACACTTTATTCAGGCACCAACAGGCCAGTAGATCCACATCCTTCTTACACAGGGATCATAAGGAAGTCCTCTGTCTGCTAGTTGATGTGGTGGACCACTGCAATCTCATTTGCCCATGCATATATTGATTTTCCCTGCACCAAAGTCTGGAAATGCTTCACAGTCAACCTTCAATTTCAGATGGTTGACATGCCAGGTGGAGTGTTTTGTCACTCATTTATCTGTAATCCAGTCCCCTTAGAGGTAGGCATCACGACCCAAAAGCAACATCACGATCAACACTAATGAAAAGACAGGCATTGGGGACTCCCCTGCTGAACATTGCTCTAGGACCATGTGAGATCATGACCTGATGCTTGGTTGATCCTTGCCAATAATGAACAAGAAAAAGCGGATATATATTTTAGAGAGCAGGCAGTGGAATTAGCTTTGGATTGCTCTAGCAAAGAGCAAGCACAGACACGATGGGTGAATGGCCTAGTTCTGTGCTATAAATGTCTATATTTCTATTGTTCAATACAAAAGCTCTGTGGGGAAAGCACGGATTCAGCAGGCTCAGATAAAGCAAAGTCATAAACCAGCAAATGCAGCGAACTATAAAAATGCCTAGTGCCATCAGGCAGAGTAACTGTATTTGCTTTTCACTGGGAGCCATGAACCCTGCAGGGGAGACATCAGGTCCTGGAGCACCATGATCTGGTTGAGGCAGATAGACTCACTGCTGTTTGATACAACACCCCTAAAAATGTTAGGTCTTGCTAGAATTACAGCTGAGATTTCTTGTAATTAACTATGAAACCTAGCTGTTTGGAGTACCTGTTACATAGCTGTGTAAGTGTACTTGAGACACTAGGCTCTGATGAGCTAATTGTTTACATACCAATAGAAGTGGAGTTGTTGCATCCTGAAATACGTGAGATCACAGACAGGCAGTTTTTAAACACCACAGCTGGTGAGAAAAATGGCAGTGCCTTGTACTGACAGACTTGCCCCTTGAAATTGAACCGAAGAAATCTTGATGATACTCATCCACAGAGAGATGTAAATAGACATGTTTTAGGTCTTTGGCAACTAAACAATCCCTTAGGCAGACTGCTTGAACTATTTGTGGCCGTGTGATCATCTTAAACTATTCCTCTTGAAAGTACCATTTTAGAACCATAAAGTCTAGTATTAAAGAAGGACTAAATAGCTCTATAATAGAATACTGCCTTCTCCTGCACATGATGAACCCTTTTATTTAAGCCTGATGAGCAACTCATCAGTTTTGGCACACGGTGCCAAGATCAAGTTTCATAAACAATCCAGTTGGATTACTCCACAAACTGCAGCATTTTATCTGGGAAATGAAGTGGTAGCTCTCACCGATGGTCTCTAAAACATATGGGCCCATAGCAATTCCACCCATTTTATAAATTTGCCTTGCTAGCAACGCCCACATCCCAGGAACTAATTTAAAAAAAAAATGAATTTCTGTAGTTGCTCCACCTGGGTCACAGGTGGGTGGGAAGTATCCACCAAGTCATTGCTGGGAAACCAGCAGAGGCCAAGAACAATGGGAGGAGCCTGCAGAGTGTTTCTTGATATGGATACTGCCCTGGACTAGTGGGCTACTCTGCGGGTGGAGCTCCTTTGGTGCTGCAAAAGTTGTATGGAGTACTAGGATTGATAATAGCCTGCCAGTACTGAGCAGGAATTTTGTTTCACATTATTTATTATTCCTGAAATGGTTTGCTGGTTTTGCTAATTCTTCTTTAGAATCATAGAATGGTTACAAGCACAGAAGACTATTCGGCCCATCGAGCCCACGCCAGCTCTCTGCAAGAGCACTTAAGCTAGTTCCACTCCCCTGCCCTTTCCCCGTAGCCCTACAATTTTTTTTCCTTCAGGTACTTATCCAACTCCCTTTTGAAAGCCACGATTGAATCTGCCTCCACCACCCTCTCAGGCAGTGCATTCCAGATCCCAACCACTTGCTGCATAAAAAAGTTTTTCCTCCTGTCGCCTTTGGTTCTTTTGCCAATCACCTTAAATCTGTGCCCTCTGGCTCTCGACCCTTCCGCTAACAGAACAGTTTCTCTCTATCTACTCTGTCTAGACCCCTCATGATTTTGAACACCTCTATCAGCTCTCTTTTCAAAATTATATTGGGGAACAAGGAAGTGGCAGAGGCTTTAAACAAATATCTTGTATCTGTCTTCATAGTAGAAGACACAAAAAGTATACCAAAAATAACAGAGAACCAAGAGGCTAATGAGAGCGATGAACTTAAAGTAATTAATATCAGTAGAGAAAAAGTACTTGAGAAACTAATGGAACTAAAAGCTGACAAATCCCCTGGACCTGATGGCCTACATCCTAGGGTTCTAAAAGAGGTGGTTGCAGAGATAGTGGATGCATTGGTTGTGATCTTCCAAAATTCCCTAGATTCAGGAAAAGTCCCAGCGGACTGGAAGGTAGCAAATATTACCCAAGAAAGGAGGGAGAGAGAAAACCAGGAACTACATGCCAGTTAGCCGGACATCAGTCATTGGGAAAATGCTGGAAACCATCATTAAGGAAGTGGTAACAGGGCACTTAGAAAATCATAATATGCTTAGGCAGAGTCAACATGGTTTTATGAAAGGTAAATCGTGTTTGGCAAATTTATTATGAATTTTTTGAGGATGTAACTAGCAGGGTAGATAAAGGGGAACCAGTGGATGTTGTATATTTAGATTTCCAAAAGGCATTCAATAAGGTGCCACATAAAAGGTTGTTAAGCAAGATAAGGGCACTTGGGGTTGGGGGTAAGGTATTACCATGGATAAAGGATTGGTTAACTGACAGAAAACAGAGTAGGGATAAACGGGTCATTTTCAGATTGGCAGGCTGTAACTAGTGGGGTGCCGCAAGAATCAGTGCTTGGGCCTCAGCAATTTACAATCTATATTAATTACTTCTCCAGTCTATCCACATAACTGAAATCCCTCATCCCTGGAATCATTCTTGTAAATCTTTTCTGCACCCTCTCTAAGGCCTTCACATCCTTCCTAAAGTGCGGTGCCCAGAATTGGACACAATACTCCAGTTGAGGCCGAACCAGTGTTTTATAAAGGTTCATCATAACTTCCTTGCTTTTGTACTCTGTGCCTCTATTTATGAAGCCCAGGAGCCCGTATGCTTTTTACACCACTTTCTCAACCTGCTGTGCCACCTTCAACGATTTGTGCACATATACCCCCAGACACCACTGTTCATGCACCCCCTTTCGAACTGTACCCTGTAGTTTATATTGCCTCTCCTCGCTCTTCCCACCAAAATGTATCACTTTGCACTTCTCTGCATTAAATTTCATCTGCCACGTGTCTGCCCATTCCACCAGCCTGTCTATGTCCTCTTGAAGTCTATCACTACCCTCCTCACTGTTCACTATACTTCCTAGTTTTGTCTCTTCTGCAAATTTTGAAATTGTGCCCTGTACTCCCACATCTAAGTCATTAATATAGATCAAGAAAAGCAGTGGTCCTAGTACCAACTCAGGGGGAACACCACTGCATACCGTCCGCCAGTCCGAAAAACAAACATTCACCACTTTTCACTTAGCCAATTTTGTATCCATGCTGCCACTGTCCCTTTTATTCCATGGGCTTCAACTTTGCTGGCAAGCCTATTACGTGGCACTTTATCAAGCACCTTTTGGAAGTCCACACATCAAAGGGCAGTTGCATTAATTGATAATGCAACTCCCACCTGAGTGTCAGCAGCTGATACCATGCCATTCTGTAAAGAAAAATACCAAAAGCCATGGATCGCACTTCAAAGTTGAAAATATGAATTGGTGTTTGCTTCTTTAGCACAATAACCTGAATGTGGTCTTTGACAAGAGGCAGTGCCTAACTGCAAAAAGAATGGCAATCTGTTTTTCAGTATCTGCCTGTAACTGTGTGGCCTTCTGGTAGACAAACCAGAATATGGTGCCATGCCATCCAAATATGGTTAGACACATGCAGGCAGATTCACTGACTAAATGCTTGAAACCACAGTAAGGCGATTCATTTCCAATGCCAGCAAAGGACAACTGAATCTGTGACTGGATTAGTGTACACGAGTCGGGTAGACACCCAGAGAATCCAGAATGCTGAATCTATTCTGGGAATCAGTCTCGATAACCTACGAATGTCAGCTCATGTACCTGGAGTTGTACCTACAGGGAAGTTGCATATTGAGTTCTGTACAAGATCATGAAACAGGGTTTCACTGCAGGGTCAAGGAGTGAATGCAATGAGACTTAAAGCGACCGACTTATTGACACTATTGCAAGTTTGGAATGTTGGTCTAGCAAGTTGCCCTTGAGCAGTGTGTCACTGTCTTCTACCCCTCCCCCTCTGCCACAGGCAAATGCTGTTTCCAACATTTTTGCTGTTCTCAGGAAGACCCCAGCAAATTGGCTGCCTCGGGAGGTACAATCTAGCTTGTGCAGGATGGAGAAATGAATCAACCAGAGTATAAATAGATTTACTAAGCTAAAATATTAACACAAAGTGCTCTTCCCATCAGAGGCTTTTCACCAGAAATTGGCTCGTCTCCATGGACAAGGATTCGTATGGATTCTGCTCAACAGTTGTATGACATGAGTCAGAGTGAACACTGGAAGGTAGATGGTGGTTGTTATTGTACCGGGACTATCCCTGTATCCAAAAGGCACCCAGTACTAGTCACCATCTGGGTCCACATTCGAAAGAGGGTTTGCACTACTACACCAATAATTCCCTCCTTGGAAGGGTCAGGTCTGTTTTGCTTTTGGATAGAAAGCACATGGAACAGTCCTTAGCATCAACTGCAGCGAGTCCTTATTACCGATACCAGTGCCCTACTAGAAATGGCCAGATACATTGGGGTCGATTTTCCTGGCGCCGTCAGGCGCGGTTTCAGGTGTGTGAGGGGGGGGAATCCCGATTTCGGGAGTCCCGACACCATCACGCCCAAAACCCACCTCCACGTAAGTTTCAGAGGAGGCAGGTACCCGCCCCGCACTGTGACCCGCCGAGGGAAGGGATTAGTGCCAATTAACTGTCTGTTAACAGGTAGTTAACAGGCAGTTTTTAGCCTAATCCCTATTTTGAGGGGTGCCGTGTGGGATTCCCGACGGCTCCAAACCACACCAGGTTAGAGCAGGCGGGCCGTCGGGTTGAAGGACTTGGAGGGGTCGCGATGTCGGTGTTCAGGTGAGTGATGGGTGCATGAGTGCAAAGGTAAGGGAGTTCGGTGTGTGTAAAGAATTTAAATTACCTGTACTTACCTTAACAGCCTTTCTTCCTCTAGGTTTCGGGAGTCCATCACTCAGCCGGTACTGAAAGCAGAATGGCCGCGATCTGTCAAAAGTGACAGCCTTCAGCTTTCATTGCCGGTGAGAGTTCTAACTGAGTCTGTGTAGAAGGACTCAGGTTAGAAGTCAGACTGTCAGTGTTTGACAGCTTCAAACAGCTGTGAAACACTGATATTTCATCTGTGAAGACCTCTTGACAGATTAAATTTCATTCTGTGACATCACCTGTTGCCGGGTGGCCCTTAATTGGCCTGTTGAGCCCGCTGGGCGGGCTCAACAAGGTCAATCAAGGGAAAATCGCGTGGATTGGCCGGACGTCGATGTGGGCGGGACTAAACCCGAAAGTTGTAGTCCCGCCTCCTTCCCGACAGCTTAATGAAAATCGACCCCATTGAGTCAGGAATTGCCAAATTCAGAGTGGTTATTTTGCGTTTACATTTTCTGCTTTCAATTCTGTCCTGAATAATATGGAACATACTGTTGAGTCATTTGTTATAGATCCATTCTGAAATCATGAGACAAATGTAGCAGTCAGTGGAGTAATGTATTGCTAACATTTATGCGCAGATTGCGAATGTGCTACTGCCACTGATTTGGCCGTTTATGATAAATGGCTGGAATCACAGAATATGACCTCAGAAACATACTGCAACAAAAACAGGTTTTGCCTTACTCAGTCACCAAAAACTAGCACCTTAATCATCAAGTGACAGGACTTCAGATGGAAATTCCCAGAATCCCATGCAACAAAAAACAAATATGATTTATCCAATCACCAGAAATCAGTTACCTAGATATTGCAATTTTCACCAAAAGTTTGTGTCAACATACTATCTCAGCTGTCGAGTTGCTTAGTTTGCCTTGATGCAAGCACATTACATGGTCAGTGTCAAGGGAGATAAACAACAGACCAGCTTTGCACTTTACATCCTTCGTGCTGACTTAAATTCCATCATTGGTGCCTGAGCACCTTTCTTTTACAGTTCTCATTTGTTCTTGCCATTTTTTTTTAATTTTTTTTTATAAATGCTGTGTGCGTCACCGTCCAGTTAGTTGGTGACTTGCCATACGTCCTGGGAAGAGTACTGCGTGAAGCTGTGTCTATAAAGAAAGGATGAACTTGCATTTCTATAGCGCTTTTCATGACCTCAGGACGTCCCAAAGTGCTTTACAGCCAATGAAATACTTTTGAAGTATAGTCACTGTTGTAATGTAGGAAACGGAGTAGCCAATTTGCACAGCAGGATGACTAACACAACTTTATTTTTATTTGCTTTATTCATATGTATATTTTTAAAGTTTGTTCCAGATGTTCACCAATCGATGATGCCAACTGGATAAAAACCCGCAGCGCCTTATCACATATACATCATGCACAAGGTTACGTTTTGCTTTATAGGAAGCACAGGTTTCCCTATGATGCTGAAATTACAGGGCAAAAATTGCGAGGCTCTGCTCCATCTAGGAAGCGCAGGTCAGAGATAAAGCGGTGACACGGGGGTCTCTCCAATTGTATGCTTGTTCCTAGTGAGACTCACAATTTCTGCCTTTAGGTGACAAAGGAAGAAGCGGCGTCTGTACCTGGCAATGCCAGCACTAATTAGGACGAGCAGATAAATTGCCAGCCGCACACTGCCCAACAAAATGCCCAGTAATGAATTGTTTGAACTAATTTTTTTTCCTGAGATGTTTTAACCTGAATCTATATAATATTAATCTGAATCTACATTATCTATTCTATGCGATGAACTGACAATACATTTAGCCAAAAATATTTAAGTAAATACATGGGTTTTTCCCTGAGTCACAATACTAGAATGTTTTTCTGTTGAAATTAAGCAGTCACCAAAAAGCTGCATGTTTGCATAGGCACTAGCAAGCAAAGTCCTTTCTCAATAGAAAATATCATTAACCCACCATATTTTTAATGTGTGTACTTTATCATACACCATGCATACTGTCTGTTACAACTTGTGTTCAAGATTTTGCCAAGACATGATGGCCCAGATTTTGCAAGTCAGCGGCAAATGAACGATGCTCACCATGGATTTCGTTCATTTGCACACACAATTCCTGCGGACCTTTACACTGCGATTTGCGGTTTATCAGAGAGTCAAAGCAGCGCGGTGCCCTCTACAAGGGATCTGGGACCTGCGTGAACAGGGCAAGCAACGACGTGTCTCTTCAACCAGATTGAAAAATCCTTACTGAGGCATGTAGAGTCTACATCAAAAAGTTTACATAGACTATATGGCACAGAAACAGGCCATTCGGCCCCACCAGTCCATGCCGGCGTTTATGCACCACACGAGCTTCCTCCTGTCTTTCCTCATCTAAATCTATCAGCATAACCCTCTATTCCCTTCTCCCTCATATGCTTGTCTAGCCTCCCCTTAAATGCATCTATACTATTCACTTCAACCACTCCCTGTGGTAGTGAGTTCCACATCCTCACCACTCTCTGGGTAAAGAAGTTTCTTCTGAATTCCCTATTGGATTTCTTGCTGACTATCTTATACTTATGGTCTCTAGTTATGCCCTTCCCCACAAATGGAAACACTCTCTGTATCCACTCTATCAAAACCTTTCATAATTTTAAAAGACCTCTATTAGGTCACCCTTCAGCCTTCTTTTTTCAAAAGAGAGACCCAGCCTGTTCATCCTTTCCTGATATGTATACCCTCGCATTTCTGGTATCATCCTTGTAAATCTTATCTGCACCCTCTCCAGTGTCTCTAAATCCTTTTTGTAATATGCCAACTAGAACTGTATGCAGTACTCCAAGTGTGATATAACCAAGGTTCGATACAAGTTTAGCATAACTTCACTACTACTTAATTCTGTACCTCTAGAAATAAACCCTAGTGCTTGGTTTGCTTTTTTTTTATGGCCTTGCTAACTTGTTGCACAACTTTGTGATTTGTGTATTTGTACTCCGAGATCCCTTTGTTCCTCTACCCCACCTAGATTCGCACTCTCCAGTGATAAGTGACCTCCCTATTCTTCCTACCAAAATGTAATACCTCACATTTATCTGTGTTGAACTTCATTTGCCAATTATTTTCCCATTCTGCAATTTATTAATGTCCTCCTGTAATTTGTTGCAGTCCCCCTCAGTATTGACGATCCCTTCCCCCCCCCAAAATTTGGTATCATCTACAAATTTAGTAATTGTGCTTTTGAGACCAAAGTCTAAATCGTTAATGTAAATTATGAACAGCAGTGGTCCCAGCATTGATCCTTGTGGAACACCACTACCCACCTTCTGCCACTGTGAATAGCTACCCTTTACTCCCACTCTCTGCTTTCTGTCTTGAAGCCAGCTATCCATTCTGCTACTTGTCCCCTGACACTGCATTCTCTGACATTGTTCATCGGTCTATTATGGGGTATCTTATCGAAGGCCTTTTGAAAATCTAGATAAATTACATCTACTGCATTACCATTGTCTACTCTCTCTGTTACCTCTTCAAAAAATTCAATAAAGGTTGGTCAAGCAAGATTTTCCCTTTTGAAATCCATGCTGACTATTCATTATTATACTTTTCGTTTCTAGATGTTCTTCTTTTCTCTCCTTTAGTAGGGATTCCATTATTTTTCCTACCACCGATGTTAAGCTGACTGGTCTATAATTCTCTGGACATGTTCTATCCCCCTTCTTAAATATCGGTATTACGTTAGTTGTTCGCTAGTCCTCTGGCAGTACACCTTTTTCTAACAGATTATTAAATGTGTAGTAATGCCTCTGCTATCTCTTCCCTAGATTCTTTTAAAATGCGTGGATGCAATCCAACCGGACATGGGGTTTTATTCACATGTTTGAATGCAGAGTCTCTTGGCAAGGTACCAGTGTCATTAAGCTTGTGGAGGAGCATGGCAAATTGGCCAGCAACTTCCTGATTCCCGTGTTTAGCTGCCCATGTGCGGACGCCGGAATTTGCTGTCCAATTTACTCCTTAATAACAGTGAACGCCAATAGCCTCACCGTTATTCTTACCGCAAAATCCAGGCCAACGTAAACTTATATCTTAAATTATTAAAGGGTGATTTTAAATGAAATACAAATAAATTTTATCTTCATTCACCATTAAAAATATAAACATAACCCCCTTTTTCATCGCTAAATAATTTTGTTATTCCATCGCAATCGTGAGTATTCACCACTTGTATATTGTAAATTCTTAAATGGATTAAGTATTGCCAAGCTTTAACTGCAGACTGTACCTGCACAGTTGTAGGTTCCACCTTCCGTTTCTTCTTCTGGTTTTGCTTATTGGTTCTGGGATATACCATCAGTTGCTCTAACCATCTGTAAAATTCATAAAATATTTCATTAATAACTTGATTAAGAGATTCTGCAGTGCGATAACAAACTAAACCAAACAAAAAACAAGCTTTCAAAAACAAATGAAAAGCAGACAAGAATAATAAGGCAACGTCTGAATTATTTTTAAAACACCATCCTTTAGGCAGCAGGCATATGCAGCAGATCCCAGAAGCAAACAAGGTCAGATTTCATTCTACTCATAATTAGATGTGTGTGTGTGTGTGATATGACATAGAAGTTAGGAGCAGGAGTAGGCCATTCGGCCCTTCAAGCCTGCTCCGCCATTCAATGAGATCATGGCTGATCATCCAAATTCAGTACCCTGTCCCTGCCTTCTCCCCACATCCCTTTAGCCTTAAGAAATCTATCCAACTCTTTCTTGAATATATTTAATGAACTGGCCTCCACCGCCCTCTGCGGCAGAGAATTCCACAAGTTCACCACTCTCGGTGAAGAAATTCCTCCTCATTTCAGTCCTAAATGGCTTACCCCTTATCCTTAGACTATGACCCCTGGTTCTGGACTCCCCGGTCATCAGAAACATCCTTCCTGCATCTAGCCTGTCCAGGCCTGACAGAATTTTATAGGTTTTGATGAGATCCTCTCAATCTTCTAAACTCCAGTGAGTATAAGCCCAATCGACACAATCTCTCCTCATACGTCATTCCTGCCATCCCAGGTATCAGCCTGGTGAATCTTCGCTGCACTCCTTCCATGGCAAGAACGTCCTTCCTCAGGTAAGACGACCAAAACTGCACATAATACTCAAGGTGCGGTCTCACCAAGGCCCTGTACAACTGTAGCAAGACATCCTTGTTCCTGTACTCGAACCCTCTTGCTACGAAGGCCAACATACCATTTGCCTTCTTAACCGCCTGCTGCACCTGCATGCTTACCTTCAACGACTGGTGCACAAGAACACCCAGGTCTCTTTGCACTTCCCCTTCTCCCAATCTATTGCCATTCAAATAATAATCTGCCTTCCTGTTTTTGCCACCAAAGTGGATAACCTCACATTTATCCACATTATAGTGCATTTGCCATGTTTCTGCCCAATCACCCAACCTGTCCAAATCGTACTGGAGTTGCACTACATCCTCCTCACAGCTTACCCTCCCACCCAGCTTTGTGTCGTCTACAAATTTGGAGATATTACATCCAATTCCCTCGTCCGGATCATTAATATATATAGTGACATTTGTACACATTTCCTGTCAACGTTCCATTATAAATTCCTATGTCCACATTTATACTATAAACATCCCATGTAAACTTGTCATGCTGAACTTACACCCTCCCCCCTAGGGGAGGAGCTGCTGTGTGACAACTGGTGGGAGAGTGTAATTGCAATATGACGAGTTTAACTAGGCGGTTTCTATTATAAATGTGAACATAGGAATTTACAACTGAAATATACAAATAATAAAAGGACAGAATGCATGACTTTAAAATGGGGACTGAATTACATCTGTGCCCCCTGGTTCAATTATTCACCTTCTAATCCCGCTTCACCCGAAGCCTACACTTTGCCTGAACTATGTGCCATGCTAGGAGAGACAGATTAGTATATGTATGAAAATCTGTTTTTAGATATCTCACAGGAAGTCTCAGGACTCTCTATGTTTGCAAGGGGTCACCTTCAACCCTGCCCCCCTTCCCTCCCAAACCACACCCACAGCTAAATTTGAAAAGTTTCTAGACACAAAAGACATCAAGGGGTATGGAGAGAGCACGGGAATATGATATTGAGATAGAGGATCAGCCACGATCGTGTTGAATGGCGGAGCAGGCTCGAAGGGCCGAATGGCCTACTCCTGCTCCTATTTTTTTTTTCTATGTTTCTAAAACCTCTGGGAAGTTTTTAGTCATGATGCTCCAGCCATCATCATTGTGGGGGCAGGCTTTATGGGCCAGCTGGTCTTTTCCTGCCCGTCAATTCCGTATGTGTGTATGTTCTAGGGAGCCGACTGCTATGTCTGCTTCAATATTACCTTTCCAAGCACTTAAAAATGATTTCAACTTGGAATTAAAAAAAAAAATTTGTACCTGTGTTATAATGAGCTCTTGATACTTAAAACAAACCAGCTGAAAAAATCAATTCTTAAGCACTAAATTCCCATTTTGCTTTGTTATTTACATCATTTAAATCAATTTATTGGATAATTCATTTTTTAGCAAAATATCCTTCCTTTATCTCTGGGGCCCACTTGTACACATGCCAGTGAAGTTGTGCGTAAAAATCAAACATCAACTCAGTCAACTTCACACACCACTTCATAGCAAGAAGAAATGCCATTCCACAATAAAACTCAGCATAAAGTTAAGGGATTAACATTATCAAAATCAACAGAATACATTTTATTTCTCGGTCTATTTAATTACTAATTCAGACTTCATCAAATCATACACAATACAATGCTCCACTCTTCTGAGAAAGCTCCAAAAACACTCCACCTTCATTTGAACAATCGCTGGGAGCTAAGTAATTTGCATATTGCAAAACAACTATATTTTGGGGCTTGCAGACTCTGCCAAGACACATCCCACACCAAAGCCTTAGGTATCCATATATTTGGAGTTGAAGGAAACAAGAGAATCGTGGCAGATTAAGTATAATGTGGGGAAGTGTGAAACTATCCACTTTGGTAGGAAGAAAAAGAAACAGAATATTTTTTTTAAAAGGAGACACACTAGTTAATGTTGGCACTCGGAGGGATTTGGGTGTCCTTGTACACAAATCACAGAAAGTTAACATGCAGGTACAGCAAGCAATTCGGAAGGTAAATGGTATGTTAGCCTGTACTGCAAGGGGATTACAGTATAACATAAGGAAGTCTTGCTGCAATTATATAGGGCTTTAGCGAGACCACACCTAGAGTACTGAATTCAGTTTTGGTCTCCTTATTTAAGGAAGGATATACTTGCCCTAGAGGAGGAGCAACAAAGGTTCATTAGATTGATCCCTGGGATGAGGGGGCTGTCCTATGAGGAGAGATTGAGTAAAGCAGGTCTATATTCTCTGGTTAGAAGAATGAGAGATGATTTCATTGACACGTATAAAATTCTGAGGGGGCTTGACAGGGTAGATGCTGAGAGGCTGTTTCCCCTGGCTGGAAAGTCCAGAACTAGGGGCCATAGTCTCAGGACAAGGGGTCGGTCATTTAGGACTGAGATGAGGAGAAATTACTTCACTCAGAGATTTGCGAATCTTTGGAATTCTCTACCCCAGAGGCCTGTGGATGCTCAGTTGATGAGTATATTCAAGGTGTGGAGATGCCGGAGTTGGACTGGAGTGGACAAATGTAAGAAGTCACACAACACCAGGTTATAGTCCAACAGCTTTATTTGAAATCACAATTGTGATTTCAAATAAAGCTGTTGGAGTATGTTCAAGACTGAGATTGAAGATTTTTGAGCACTAAGGGAATCTAGGGATATGGGGATGGGCAGGAAAGTGTAGTTGATGTAGAAGTTCAGCCATGATCTTACTGAATAGCAGAGCCTGCTCCTGCTCCTATTTCTTACGTTCTTAACCAGGCTAGAAAAGGTAGATTAGGGTCAGGTGCCTCAAATTGGGGCCATCAAAAAGCATGAAAGATGTTGCAATTCGGGCTTTAAAAGGACCACTTTCTCTTTGAACGGTCTCATGGGTCCTCCCAGGAGAGGACCTTGTCCCCTTCATGTTCTTGGATGGGACATGTCTTGTGTTCTTCCCTCATACAGGGAATAATCATTTAAATTGCTGTAAGTTGCATATTTAATTTTATGTAGGCATATCCTACATCTCGGGCACTTCAGTACATTGAATGCCACCACAGATGATGCCGTTTATAGGCTAAAATTACAATATCGCACGCACACACCATTCTTTTCCAGTAGAAACAGTTTTATGGCTTAAAAGTCTCCCAAAACTCCACCAGCACAGAGATAACTGCAGAACCACCTCTGTTAGCAGCTGGAAAAGTCAGCCTTTAAAAACAAATTCTCCTTAATGTTACAATTCCATATCAAAGGAATAATACTATTTTGAAATGCAACAATGACTCAATCCCTGTTAAACATTAAAAATGATATACATTACAAAAGCACTCAAATGCCACCACAGAATTGTGACATTGTCTGGAATCAAACGACAGGTTCACTCACACATTTGTGTATATAGGGCCATAACAAAGATTCCATTTTTGATAATTTAAAAAATCTAACCGCACCCAATTCACAGAATGAATAAGTTCTATTTATTGGGGACTTAACAAATTTGCACTGCACAAAACAAATTACACAGGTAATCTGGGTTTCAAAGTGTTGACTACTGAATGGAAGCCAAACATTCTTTCTTAGAGCTACCTCAAACTCCAAGTTCTAATGTAGCATACTAAAAGATATTGAGGTGGCAATAACTGTAGATGTAGTCCCATGTACGCTCTGGCATATAGTTTCCAATCTGCCCATTTATAAAAGTAACCCAGTGTCTGTTAAGAGAAGACATTTTTGGAGAGTGGTTAATGAGTTCATTTTTGTTTTTATTTCCAACTCCTACTTTTTTAATAGTTACACTTCTAAAAGTGACGTGTTAATTTATGAAAAAGTACTTTGTCAATTAAAAAAATACATTACTTATCTGGTTGAGCCTTCATTCTTTGAATAATATACATCAGTTCACATCTTAAGAGTAGAGCCTACTTTGACAGTCTGATCATTTCTGGAGAAACCACGTGCTGGGCACACACATGATCAACACTGTCGTACTACATATTAGGTGGCACCTCAGGTGGTCTCCCATTCCCACAGCTTCGAAAGCCCCAAAACCTGCGCCAGTTCACTTTGATAGGAAGCTAAACAGAAACAAACTAACCACTTACTTTCCCGCCCCAAAATACTATCCGAAGGCGTATATGGTTAGGGTCATTTCATATGGAGGTTGCATATCAAAGGAAATGAACAGTGGATAAACTTTGTTCTTCATCACCATCCATACACAAAAGCATACCAAAGTAAAACAAATTTAGAAGTCACCTGGATAGAAGCCATACTACCACTTGCAAGGACCAATGCGTCAAAAGCATCATTTTGTGCTGCAGTTTAGTTAAGTGTGTGAGAAATTCCCAATCTGACAGCCTTGCATATCCTTTTCAACTGGAAGCTGCTAAGTTAAGGACAGATGAAATGAACTTCAATCTGCCCCTAGAATTCTTCTCTGCAAGATGGTAGCAGTATAGAATGTACTCAAGCATCTATTTGAGTATACATTGCTTACTTATTTGGACAATAGCAAAATACTGCAGATGTTGGAAATCCAAAATAACAACAGAAAATGCTGGAAAAACTCAGGTCAGGCAACATCCGTGGAGAGAAATTTGAGTTGACGTTTCGGGTTGGACCCTTCTTCAAAACTGGAAAGAAAAGAAACTAGATCGGAGGCAGGGCTGCGATCGGACAAAAGAATAAAAGAAACAAAAGAAGTAAAAGAGATTAGAAGCTAGACGAGATGGTAATAGGCTGGGATGAGGTGTAAAGTGTACTGGCAGGGCAAAAGATAGCTGCCAGGTGTGAGAGAGAAACAAAAAGGGGGGGGGGGGGGAAAAAGGAGTGGAACAATTACAATATCTCCCGCACTTCTGCCCTCACCCCTGCCCCTCCCTCCCGGAACCACGATAGGGTTCCCCTTGTCCTCACCTTTCACCCCACCAGCCTCCACATTCAACGGATCATCCTCCGGCATTTCCGCTACCTCCAAAGTGATCCCACCACTAAATGTATCTTCCCCTCCCCTCCCCTTTCAGCATTCCGCAGGGACCGCTCCCTCCGAGACACCCTAGTCCACTCCTCTATCACCCCAAACAGCCCTTCCTCTTCACCTGGCACCTTCCCGTGCAAGCGGAGGAGATGTAACACCTGCCCCTATACCTCCCCCCTTCCCACTGTCCAGGGCCCCAAACACCCCTTCCAGGTGAAACAGCGATTTACTTGTACTTCTCGCAATCTAGTATACTGTATTCGCTGCTCACGATGCGGTCTCCTCTACATTGGGGAGACCAAACGCAGATTGGGTGACCGCTTTGCGGAACACCTCCGTTCAGTCCGTAAGGGTGACCCCGAGCTTCCAGTCGCCTGTCATTTTAATTCACCGCTCCATTCCCACTCGGACCTCACCGTCCTTGGCCTCTTGTATTGTTCCATGGAAGCTCAACGTAAACTCGAGGAACAGCACCTCATCTTCCGATTAGGCAGTCTGCAGCCTTCCGGACTCAATATCGAGTTCAACAATTTCAGATCATAAGCTCGGCCCCCATTTCATTTTCTCTTGTAATTGTTCCACTCCTTTCCCCCCCCTCCTTTTCCTTTTGTTTCTCTCTCACACCTGGCAGCTATCTTTTGCCCTGCCAGTACACTTTACACCTAATCCCAGCCTATTACCATCTCGTCTAGCTTCTAATCTCTTTTACTTCTTTTGTTTCTTTTATTCTTTTGTCCGATCGCAGCCCTGCCTCCGATCTAGTTTCTTTTCTTTCCAGTTTTGAAGAAGGGTCCAACCCGAAACGTCAACTCAAATTTCTCTCCACGGATGTTGCCTGACCTGCTGAGTTTTTCCAGCATTTTCTGTTGTTATTTTGCTTACTTATTTGTTTGCCCTGCAGCGTAGGACAATAAATAAAAAAAATAAAAAAAGTTAAGTGAAACCAGCATAGCAGATGTACTGTTCTCCAATTAATGTAAAGTCTACAATTAATGTAAATCTACTATATGTATTTAATATTGTTCACTTATCTGTTTACTGTTCAATAAATCTGACAAGTAATTTGTAGCCTAATACAATCTTGATTCTTGCACCTTCATAAAGTTGAAGAAATCACATGGCTACACATGATATAGCCATTAAACAAAAACCAGAGACTTGAGTTCTCCATTCAACCCCTGGGCTTGTTTACCTAGTGAGCAAGTAAAGGCACACTCTGGGTTGTAGGAAGCAAGTGTTTGCTTGCGGGGTGGGCTAGAAAATATCTAGGGTAAAAACCCAAAAATGTAACAGCATCCTATGGAGGATCATGCCAGGCAAGGTTTCTTAAAAAGGGAGGTGGGGGGACTGTGGTGCAGGAAGATTGATATAGCATCACTCTCCTGAGAACAGCTTTTATTGTTTTTATTAGCAACAAGGTAAAAACAGAATAAATTGCTTGGTACCGGGGACATCATAACTTGGGGCTCGACAAGCATCTACACAGTGGAAACAATTCTAGTTCTGATTCTGACTTGTGCAATGGCAGATAAACTGATGGAACAATTTCTTGACCCAAATTAAATTGGAAAGCAGCCTAGGGTTAAAAACTCTGGGCGAGTCCCAAGGACCACCTTGTCAGAATGCCAAAGCAAATGCAGCTGATCTGTAACAAAGGTTTGCAAATTCACGGACTCTGTCAACCTAGACTAAAGCTAAAATGCAGTTATTCCATACAAGAAATTGACACTGACTTTTAAAGACATTCGAACAGTGGGCATATTAACTTGTGAAGAGCTAAATTAAGGTCTCTACTGGGAAATGGAGAGCCTAACTGGGCAATATTTCCAAATTGCATAAAACGAGACGCCAACGGCTGATCCTCAAGTGATCTAAACGCAAATGGGACAAAGACTGAAATAACTACAGCATGCACACGAACAAAACTAGGTTTTAGACCAATGGGGTACAAAAATGCTAGTGATACTTCAGAAAATGTGGGACACATGTAATACATGAGTAATTGACAACATAATTGCAGAAAATTTTAGTATTTAGTGTGATAAGTTCTATTACTGGATGTCCTCTGGGAAATGATCGCCAAGGAAGGAAGGCCCTGATTTAACAGCGGTTGCATTTCAAAAACTAGGCAGGTAAACGGGAAGCTACCAGGTTTGGGTAAAATATTTGCCGTCCCCTCCACACTATAAAAAGAGATCCCATCTCCAGAGCGAGTAACTGACTGTCTGTTTAACTTTGCCTCTCTTTGCTTGCATCAATTAAAACAGAGGAAACACATACAGAAACCATTGTGCCCAGGAAAAGACAACTGTCCAGGCTTCAGGTTGACTTTGCCTCAGTCCTCAAGCAAAAACTGTTGTTCCAAGAGGATAACATGTATACTTCCAACTCCTGAAAATAGCCTGAATTAGCTCCAGGTGAATCTTCCACTCATGAGGGTGAACTGTGAGATGGTGAAGAAACCCTGACGATATAATTTCTACCCTGGCTAAATGCAGAGCTGAAAGAGTAACCTTGTGGCCCAGGCAACAGAGTATTTTGACAAAGGGTGGAAGTATCTCCATCTCCCCACTCCCCCATTGCTGTTGTAGCAGGCCACTATAGTGTTATCTGACCACACACAAAGTGGTTTACTCTGTAGTATGTCTGTGTTCCAGGTCTAATTAGTTGCAGTGAACAGCTGGGCTGCTCTATCATCCACTTGGCCAGAGCCTAGTTCCCCTGCAGACACTTGTCTCATCCACCAGAACACCGCACCCCCCCCACCCCCGAGAGATGATACTACGGTCTGCTCTAGAGGAAGCTGTCACAAGGGACTGCCCTGCAGTATGTTGCATTCTTTGGAATACCATTGGGTGCAGAACTGAGGGCCAGTTCATCTGGATTGTTGATGAAGGTCAGTTCTGTAAGATTCGCCGCAGGCTGAGCAGGCTCAGCTGAAGTGGTCACAAAGTTTTAGAAGTTGAGAACTACAAACATGGCAACATTACTGCTGCGATCAGATGATAAATGTTAAATAACCTATCAGGAGATATATATGGCCTCGTTCATTCATTCGATACTACAATTCCCCATCATAGGATCCTATTCTTTCTTAAACAATTCTAGGATTTTTTCCACCTTTATCCTACCCAGATGTCTATTCCATGTGTTGACTAATCCTAAACTTGTTGATATCAGTCCTAAATTTGCCGCTTGCTAATTTAGACCTGTGTCCCCCCCCTCTCACATTTAGTTTGAAGTCATCTTCCAGATCTACCTTTTCTTTCACTTTATAAGGTCATCTCTCGGTCACCTCCATTCCAGGCTGTAAAGTCTATTTATCGCTCATACCTCAAAAGCTGTGGATCAGCCTCGAGTTGTCTCCAAATCTTACGTGTATCCCTTGTGCCTCGGTAACCTGATTGGGCACAGTACTCAAATAACTAGCATGACTTATTCTGACTTGTACTCTACTTTTTTGGCTATATAATTCCGCACTCTATTTGTTTTGTTGATTGCTACTCTACAGTGGTTGGAGGTGTTGAGTGTAGACCCTTAACATCTCTCAACTTCATCCCTCACCATTTCAAAATGATTTATGGAGTTGTCTATTTTTTCCTTCCAATATGCAGTTACTCAATATTTGTATTATATTTTGTCTGCTAGTGCTCTTATATAATTTGTGTAACTCATTTTGTAGTTCCTGTGCTGCTACCTCAGGCGGCACGGTGGCATAGTGGTTAGCACTGTTACCTCACAGCGCCAGGGACCCGGGTTCAAATCCGGCCTCGGGTGACTGTGCAAACTCCACACAGACATTCTCCCAGTGTTTGCGTGGGTTTCCTCCGGGTGCTCCGGTTTCCTCCCACAGTCCAAAGATGTGTGGGTTAGGTTGATTGGCCATGATAAAAATTGGCCCTTAGTGTTAGGGGGGGGTTAAATATGTGGGGTTACGGGGTTAGGGCTTGGGTGGGATGGCTGTCGGTGTAGGGACCAGGTGCTAGGGTTTGGATGATCAGCCATGATCTCGTTGAATGGCGGAGCAGGCTCGAAGGGCTGAATGGCCTACTCCTGCTCCTATCTTCTATGTTTCTATGAACCAACAACCCGAGTTTCTAAATCCAAGGCATTAATGTAAATTAGAAACATTAGGAGTTCCAACACCAATCCTTGGGCACCACACTCAGTACTTACCCCCACCCCCACAGAGACATCACTTTTCTAATAAATACCTGCTGCTTTCCATATTTCAGCCAATTTCTTATCCATCCCCCATCATGTTGAATTAAATGTATTATCTTTTCCTTAAGAACTTTGTCAAATGCTTTTTGGAAATCTAAGTACACCACATTGTAAGCTTTCCACAGTCCACTTGTCACTACCTCAAAAAAGGCAAGGAGATTGGTCAGATAGGATTTTCCTTTTCTGAATTCTGTTGGTTGCTGTTTATTAAACGAGTAATTCTCAGGTTTTCTACAATAATTGATTTTACCTGGTACTGATGCAGATCGAATGGGTTTGCAGTTGGCTGCATCTGCTCTGGCTTGATTTCTGAAAATGGTCAGCATGTCAGTCTGTTGCCTGTACCAGGATCCTTCCAGAGTTCATCAATTTCCTTATAAAGGACATCAATGCTGCTCTATCTCTTCCCTTGTCTCAGTATTCTGTGATAAATACCATCTATCTTTGGGGAGTTACAGGAAACTTTGGTTTATCCGGAGGTTAACTGTCCGGAATGCTCGAGCCACCGGCAAAAATCAGGAGCCGTTTCGTTAGGTTTTTTTTTTCCACCAGGCTCTGCGAGGTCTCGCTGAAGCTGTTGCTAAGCTACAGAGACGCTTGCAAGGTACGGCCGACTGTTTAGCAACAGGGTTTGTTGCCAGATACAGAGCTCAAAATCTCCATATGATTCAACATTAGCGCTGGTTTGTCCGGCAGTTTTGATGGGACGGCAACAGCTCGGTCCCGTCGGTGCCGGATATCACAAAGTTTCCTGTATTTGTTTTGAACCTTTTTTTTTTAATAATCAAAGTCATTAATTCTACAGGAATCATTGCTACTAAGAGACAGGCATATTGCTTATGTCTTTCCGAGTGAAAACTTGGAGGAAATAATTATTCAAAAACTATCTTGTGTTCTTCGTTGGTTTGGGCTCTATTTGTATCTTTTAGGGTTCTCATCTTTTCTGTAACTATCCTTTTGCTGTTTTGTATTGAAAGAAAATGTGTCTTACTTTTATGTTTTACATCTGCAACTGTGCTTTTGTCCAGGTCCCCATCTGCCCTCGTGATCACCCTTTTTACATGTTTTTACACAATCTACATTCATCCCAGTGAACTGCTTCACCTTTCTCCTTGTGAGATTTGTAGAAATTGTTCCTTATTCACTTTTGATTAATTTGTTAATCCATTTCGAGTCACACTGATTTAGTCTACACTTGCTGATCCTAGCTAGGTATTTATCCTGCTCTGCATTATGTTCCACTTGTCCTCTATTGAAGTGCCACTGAACACCTGCCACACCCACCCCAAAAAAAAAAATCAATTTGCTTAAGCTGTCACTTCAGTTATTTGAAGTTACCCTTTTTAAAAATGAAAAACTGGCTTCTGGTCCTCTGCATTTCAGAATTCCAGATCATACTGAACTTGATCCTCCTGTGCTCATTATTCCCCAAGGATGTCATGACTTCCATTTCCAGTATGCTGCCTGGATCACTTATCATTACCAAGTCAATATGTGCACTGCCTCCAGCAGCCATCCTAATGCAATGAGTCAGAAAACATTCTGTTTACCAACTCAGCCTCTGAACTGCTTGGCTATTCCTAATTTATATTAAGTTGATTGAAATCCCCCATTGAAGTAGCATTCCGGTTTACTTTCACACACCATTTTCAGCTCTTTATAGAGTGAATTATCTTCCTTCTTATTCTGACCCTGTGGTCTGATGCATACCCCTAGCTTTGTCCTCCTTACAGTAAAAGTCTCGAATCAGAGTTCTTCATTGTGTAACTTTCCAGCTCCCATATTATTAATTATTTAACCTCTTTGGTGTCCCTGACATACACACCTTTTCCTGTCTATCTTTCCTCAACACGCGACACCCCTATATGTTGTATTCATTACCAACCTCTGCCAAGTTTCTGACATTCCAACTGTATGGTAGTTCCTTCCTGCCACAATCACTTCCAGTTCTAGCATATTATTCCGGAAGCTTCCAGCATTCATGTATGTACATAAATATTGTAGCTTTGGCTCCTTTCTCTCCTTTGGTGTCAAGTTTATGCCTATTCTGGTATCTAGCTACTATGTGTGAGAATTTTTTTTTATTTTTTTTAATTCCTTCTCAGGACGTGCGTGTCACTGACAAGGCCAGCATTTATTGCCCCGAGAAGATGGTGGTGGGCCTTCCTCTTGAATCGCTGCAGTGTCGCGGTTTAATCAATTGAGTGTCTTGCTAGGTCACTTCAGAGGACAGTTAAGAGTCAACCACGTTGGTGTGAAGCTGGAGTCACATGTAGGCCAGACCGGGTAAGCACCGCAGGTTTCCTTCCCTAAAAGACAGTAGTGAACCAGTTGGGTTTTTACGACAATCTGACAGCTTCATGGTCACTTTTACTGATACCAGCTCTTTATTTCCACATTTATTTTAAAAAGGAGTTTAAATTCTCAAACCACCATGGGACGTTTGACTCTAGATTATTAGTCCAGGCCTTTGGATTACTAGTTCAGTAACATAACCACTACACTATCATACCCACCTGTTGCCTACACAGAAACAGGAGTAGGCCATTTAGCCCCTCGAGCCTGTTCCGCCATTCAATAAAATCATGCTGAATTATGACCTAACTCCATATCCCTGCCTTTGCCCCATATCCCTTAATACCTTTGGTTAACCGATTTTAAATGAATTGACCTAGCATCAATTGCCGTTTGCGAAAGAGAACTCGAAACTTCTACCACCCTTTGCTTGTAGAGGTGTTTTCTAACTTCTCTCCTGAAAGGCCTGGCTGTAATTTTGCATCAATGAAAGCTTCAAAATGCCTGCAAATTTCCACAAGTAGCCCCCTTCCGCCTGAGGGTGAAGAAAATCCAGCAAGTCATTGATGAGACCACAGGCAGTCTGAATTTACAATAAAGAACTAGACCTTCTGTGAGCCTCAAAACCAAAGGGCACGTGAGGAAATTATGACCAAGTTATGATCTAAGCTTTGACAAGAAGCAACTGAGTTGGGTTTTGCCAGAGTCGAAGGGGTTACAAAGAATTACATAGGATATATGGCACAGAAACAGGCCATTCGGCCCAACCAGTCCATGCCGACGTTAATGCACCACACGAGCCTCCTCCCGTCTTTCCTCATCAGCGTAACCCTCTATTCCCTTTTCCCCTCTTATGCTTGTCCAGCCTCCCCTTAAATGCACCTATACTATTCGCTTCAACCACTCCCTGTGGAAGCGAGTTCCATATTCTCACCACTCTTTGGATTTCTTGGTGAATATCTTATATTGATGGCCTCTAGTTATGCTCTTCCCCACAACTGGAAACATTCTCATTGTATCCACTCTATCAAAACCATTCATAATTTTAAAGACCTCTATTAGGTCACCCCTCAGCCTTCTTTTTTCAAGAGAAAAAGAGATCCAGCCTGTTGATCATTTCCTGAAATGTGTACCCTCGCATTTCTGGTATCATCCTTGTAAATCTTCTCTGCACCCTCTCCAGTGCCTCTATATCCTTTTTATTTTAATATGGTGGCCAGAACTGTACGCAGTACTCAAAAGTGTGGTCTAACCAAGGTCGATACAGGTTTAGCATAACTTCCCTACTTTTCAACTCTACACCTCTAGAAATAAACCCTAGTGCTTAGTTTGCTTTTTTTAATGGCCTTGTAACCTGTGACACAACTTTTAGTGATTTGTGTATTTGTACTCCGAGATCCCTTTGCTCCTAGACTCGCACCCTCCAAGTGATGTGACCCTCCCTATTCTCCCTACCAAAATGTAATACCTCACATTTATCTGTGTTGAACTTCATTTGCCAATTATATGCCCATTCTGCAAGTTTATTAATTTCCTCCTGTAATTTGTTGCAGTCCTTCTCAGTATTGACTATCCCCCCCAATTTGGTGTTATCCGCAAATTTAGAAATTGCTTTTTTGATTCCAAAGTCTAAATCGTTAATGTAAATTGTGAACAGCAGTGGTCCCAGCACTGATCCTTGTGGAACACCACTACCCACCTTCTGCCACTGTGAATAGCTACCCTTTACTCCCACTCTCTGCTTTCTGTCTTGAAGCCAGCTAGCAATCCATTCTGCTATTTGTCCTCTGACTCCGCATTCTCTGACCTTGTTCATCAGTCTATTATGGGGTACTTTATCGAAGGCCTTTTGAAAATCTAGATAAATTACATCTACAGCATTACCATTGTCTACTCTCTCTGTTACCTCTTCAAAAAATTCAGTGTCAGTCAAGCAAGACTTTCCCTTTTGATATCCATGCTGACTATTCATTATTATATTTTTGTTTTTTTTAGATGTTCTTCTATTTTCTCCTTTAGTAGGGATTCCATTATTCCTTCCACCGATGTTAAGCTGACTGGTCTATAATTCCTTGGACATGTTCTATCCCTCTTAAATATTGGTATTACGTTAGCTATCCGCCAGTCCTCTGGCACTGCACCTTTTTCGAACAAATTATTAAGTATGCATAGTATTGCCTCTGCTATCTCTTCCCTAGATTCTTTTAAAACATGTGGATGCAATCCATCCAGACCAGGGTTTTATCCCCTTTTGAGTTTGATTAGTTTATTTAATATATCCCCTTTTTTATTTTAAATGCACTTATCTCATTACTAATCTCATCATTCAATGTCATGTCCACCTGTTCTATCTCCTTGGTAAATACTAAAGCAAAATAATTATTTAATATTTCTGCCATCTCTATCGTTACCTGTGGTATTATCCGGTCTATCCCTTAATGGCCCTATTCCTATCCCAACCTTCCTTTTTTTATTGATGTGCCTGTAAAATATTTTACTATTTTGTTTTATGTTCCTTGATAATTTAATTTCATAGTTCCTCTTTGCCTCCCTATTTGTTTTTTTGACTTTTCTCCTAATCTTTTCGTATTCTCCCTTATCATGCACTTCCCTGCTGTCTATGTACTTAATGTATGCCTCTTTCCTTACCCTAAATTGTTCCCTTATGGCTTTATTCATCCATGGGGACTCATTTTTGTTTAGTTTGTTCTTTCCTTTTAGCGGAATATATTTTTCCTGCACTCTGTTGAACACCGTTTTAAATGTTTCCCATTGGTGTACATCGTTGTTTGCCAATATTGTTGCCCATTTCTGCTTCCCCTCCCCCCTGCCCAAGTTCTATTTTCAGCCCCTCAAAATCAGCTTTTCTCCAATCTATTAACCTGGTTTTCATCATACTTATGTCCTTCTCAAACATCATCTTAAAGCGTATTATATTATGGTCACTATTGCCTATAAGTTCCCCTACTTTTACTTCTTATCTGCGTTGGCTCATTCCCCATTACTAGATCCAATAGCAAATCCTCCCTTGTTGGGCTTTTTACATCTTGGGTTAGAAAGGAGTTCTGTACACATTGTAGGAACTCCATTCCCTTATCCCCTTTACCTACCTCCTCTGCTCAATTAATATCAGGGTAGTTGAAATCCCCCAAGATTATTATTCTATGTTTTTTACTCATTTCCCTAATTTGACTGCATATTTCTTCCTCCACCTCCCTCCTACTATTAGGTGGTCTGTAGACTACGCCTATTAATGTGATTGATCCTTTATTATGTTTTATCTCTATCCATATGGATTCTATTTTTGTCTTGCTGATATCTACGTCACTCTTTTCTACTGCCATTATGTTATCCCTTATAAGTACAGCTACTCCCACCTCCCCTTTTCCCCTCCCTATCTTTTCTAAATATGTTATACCCTGCAATGTTTGATTCCCAGTCCTGATTTTTCTGTAGCCATGTCTCAGTAATCCCTACTATATCTGGTTCCTCGCAACACGATTGCCTCCAGCTCCCCTGTTTTATTATGGACACTGTGTGCATTGCTGTACAGACAGTTTAACTCATTTTTAATAGGACTTCCTCTCACTTTATGTTTAACCATCTTATTAGACTTCTGTTCTCTAACTCTATTTATTCCCTTGCCATCAATGTCCTCCCTTACTTTATTCTTTCCTACGCTCTCTTTTCCTGTTTTGTTTATGATTAGGCTGGTTATGTTTCTTGTAGATCCCTCCCCCATCTTACTTCTTAAGAGATTCAGATTTTAACAGCCATCCCCGTCACAGCAGACCTGCTCTGCTTATTTTTCTTAAAAGAATCCAATATCGCCTCCAACAGCTGCCCCAAAATGTCTTTTATGGCAAAGAATAATTGGAATATAAGCTCCCACAGGACTGATGAATGCAGCCATGGCAGTTCATGAAGCAACAGACCAAACCCCATTAATCTTGCTAACATATCTAAGGCATAGCCAACTGCTTCCTGTTGTAGTGCAGCAGCCCGCTTTTAATCCCTTCAAAGGAGCAGCAGACTTCAGAAAATTTCCTAATCTAGTGATTGCTTAGAGCTGTGTAGCAATTCAGCGAACAAGCATCAGCAAATACACATACTGTATGCCACCCTAACCTGATTAGAACGTTACTGCTGATAGCCAGCTCTACCTCTCCGGCACTGCTCTCAACCACTTGACTGCCTCCACGCTGTCAGACAGCTTGTTTGACATCAAGTCATGGATGAGCTATAACTTTTCCGCAGCTCAACATCAGCAAGACTGAAGCCATCGCCATCCACCCTCATCACAAACTCTGCTCCCTTGCCAGTAACTTTATCCCCCTCCCCAGTACTCTCAGGCTGAACAAGACCAATATCCCTCAGGGGATATTCAAGTTTTGCTTCAACTATGCTGGGGAAGCACAACACAAAAGAAACCTAAATAACAGAAAATGCTGGAAAAACTCAGCAGGCCAGGCAACATCCGTGGAGAGAGAAACAGAGTCAACGTTTCGGGTCAAAACCCTTTGTCTTGACAAAGGGTTTGACCCAAAACGTTGACTCTATTTTCTCTCCACGGATGTTTGCCTGGCCTGCTGAGTTTTTCCAGCATTTTCTGTTATTATTTTGGATTTCCAGCATCCGCAGTATTTTGCTATCGTACAAAGAAACCTAGTCCGGTGCCAGTTGTCACCAGATTTACTACAGGAATACTGGTGGTGACAGGACCTGTGTACAGAGGATTCAGTCACCATGGGATGAGAGTCCTACCTTAATAGACCTTGGTTAAGATATCTGATAGAATCTGCCCTTAATTTACATAGAAATCAGTGCCAATGATCTCTCAATGCCAGCATTCTTCCTGTATCACATGGTCTCTGCAAATTAGTGCCAATGAACTCCAGGCACCGAGGGACATAAATGAGTCCAAGGCACCATCTTCACATCATCTGAAGTCTGAGCTCTTTGGATGCACAGTACCAATGTGTGCTGAGCAAAGCCTGCTGGGCATGGCTGGATTTCTTTGGCTCACTGTGCTTGCTTATGTTGTACTGAATAATGCAGCTATTGTTTATGGGTGTTTGTTAACCTGAGATAAAGTTAGCAAATCTTTGTATTATGTTTAGGGAACAATCATTTTATATAAAGGTTTTAAGCATCAGGAATCACAAATGGACTCTTTCATTTTACAAAATATTCAAAACCTTTTATAAAGGTATTCATAAACCTTTCATTTTGACCCAACTATGCAGACACTTAGCTTATTTTGATAAGAGCAATGTCCTGAATGGAGCAGTGCTAAAGGGTGTACCATATGAAATAATCACAGACCAACTGGGCTGAGTGTAAAATTATTTGTTTCTTAGTCCCTTTGTACATTAATGCTCTTGTTTGTTTTTGCTTGGTTTATTTGCTCTTTATATGGCTGGCTAGGGAGCACTGAAGTGTTTTTTGGATTTACCATATGACAACTCTGGTCTCTGAAGGCTCTTGTCGTGAAGGGACAGCCTAACATGATATTTTCTTCAAGTGACATCTGTTGCCAACCAAAGTGAACGTAGGCTCCTAGGAAACCTTAGGGGATGAAAAAAATACACAAAAACCTGGACAGGCTGGATTAATTAACAAAGTATTTCATACTCTGTCTAATCTAAACTACGCCTGTAGAGAGGCTGGAGACTTTATTCTAAACACACAAGGAGTAAAGAACTTTTAACTGGGGAAAAAAACAAGATGGCATAATAGTGCAAGTCCTGGGGCTTTATATGACAGAGTAGGAAACTATATGCACTTGTAATGTCACATTTTCACATATGCGATCAGCAAGTGGTTTTCCAAGAACCTAATAAACTAGGTTATACTCTTGTGGTGTGTAAAAGGCGAGGAACTTGTAAACTGTGGGCAGAAATGTTGCAATTCTGTAAATCTGTCACTAAGCAACATTTATTCCTGCTCCTGGAACAGCTGCACCATACTATTTAATCCCAACAATGACAATGTTTGTTCTTTTGTGGCTGGATACAGCAGCATTAAACAGCAATAGCATTTCTTTATATTCACAATTCATGTGGAACTGTTAGATATCAGATATAATGTAAGGACTTCTTAGAATTACAGTCATCTGCTATTGGTATTTCCAATCTCAGTTCAGGACACAAAGTACACTTTCATTCTGGAAAAGGGTACAACAAAAATTGAAACATTGCGAAAATAAAACTTTTAAGAGGACATAAGGGAATCTATAGCATTTGTGCCGAAAAATATATATTTCTGTAAAAATGAGAATCTGCAAAATCATTTATTTTGAAAAGCAATCCCTCAACATGGTGGGTTAAATTTTAGCTGCCGAAGGGTCACAGACCTGAAACGTTAACTCCGTTTCTCTCTCCACGAATGCTGCCTGACCTGCTGAGTGCTTCCAGCATTTTCTGTTGTTATTTCAGATTTCCAGCATCCGCAGTATTTTACTATTATAAATTTTATCTCTGTTCAGTTCAGCTTAGCCTAAGCCATAGGTCATTCTTAGTCAGAGGTTGGGCAGAAAACCTACGCCCAAACATATGCCTAGTGATCTTGGAGGCAAGGTTACTCAACAGCCAGTTTTCCCACCCCACAGCAAGAAATGCATAGCCTCCCACCAACCACCTCCAACTGATGACACTACTGAGATTAGGAACGCATTATCCAGGAAATCAGAGACACAGTAATCTATAGCAGTACAAGCAGCCAGCACTCCATGAATATTGAATTCGTAAGTGAATTTATGGATAAATCTATAATATTATTTAGAAAAGGTTATCGTTTCCATCACATCTCTTTTGTGAAAGGAATCCAGAATCTGATTAAAAATGTGTCTAATTTTTTTTTTTTTTTAAGGAGCTGCATCCATTAATTTGATTTGGTTGTTAAAGCAGAGTAGAACTCCTGCAATCTAACTGCAGCCACCATTTTGATTGATAGGCTGAAGGCACTTTTTAAAAAAAAAATTGTGCAAGGGACATGGCAGACACTGACAAAGCCCATCCCTGGTTGGCCTGACAAGATGACGGTGGGTTGCCTTCTTGAACTGTTGCAGTCCTTGTGGTAGGGTTGCGAAGGGGTGGAAAGTTTCCGGTAAATTTCCGGAAATTTTCCACAGGAAGTTTAGCTTGGGAATTTTGCCCAAAAAAGCACATGCTAACATAATACAGGAAACTCTCTTTTAACTGGCACCTAAATATCCAGAAATCTCTCTTAACCGGCAAAATTCAGGAGTAGGTTCAGGTAAGTTTTACTATATATTAGTGGCCGTGTAACCAGGGTTCCTGGATCTGTGGCCATGTAACCGGGGTTCCTGCACCTGTGGCCGTGCAACAGGGACTCCTGGATCTGTGGCCGTGTAACCAGGACTCCTGCACAAGTGCCGTATAACCGGGGCTCCTGCACCTGTGGCCGTGTATGGGGCTCTCGTACCTTGGTAAGTATACCTCTCTGTAACCCGGACTTTTTGATCAACCAGCACCACGCCGGTGCCGGATAAAAAAAAGTTTCCTGTGTTGATTTTTTGTATTTCTTTCATTTTTTTCCCCCACAGGTCCTCTCTTAAAATTACTAACAGAGATGGAATTTTAAGTATTAAGGAATTTCTTAATCAATATACAGGAAACTTTCTGGTATCCGGCACGGACGGGACCGACGTGTTGCCGGTTCATCAACAATTCCAGATAACCAAACGCTATAGTAAAAGATACGGAGCTCAGAGCTCCGTATAAAGCAACAAACCCTAACAGCTTCAAAACAATCGGCACAAGTTGCAAGCGTCTCTGTAGCTTAGCAACAGCTTCAGCTACACCCTTGCACAGCAACAAATGGAGTAAAAAAAGTAACAAAGTAAAAAAAGTTACCTGAATCGACTCCTGAATTTTTGCCAGTGGATAGAGCGTTCCGGTTATTTAGGGGCCGGTTAATCGAAAGTTTCCTGTATGTTTATCTTCTTACTTGGCTTGTTTTAATAATTACAAGTTTTGTGTGTGACTGTGAACAAATGTGTCCTGATTGGTTGGATGAGCGATTAGCTCCCTCTATTGGTAATGTAGTGTCGTGCGTGCAAAGGTCATGCTTCCATCACATGGAGCCTCAGGAAAAATTTACTCACCCTGTTGCAATCGTGCTGATCGACCGCAGTTCGACACAAAGACGAATGCCCTTTATTTCTCTGCATAGAACAATGCCACGTTTACCGTCAGATGTGTGGAAGCATTTTACCCCAGGCATTAAAGATGGAAAGACTGTGTACATGTGCAAACACTGTACAAAGCCATATGTAAAGAATGCCACAAAGATGCAGCAGCATTTATCCAAAAGCAACAACTTCACTCAAAGCTCACAGTAGTCAGCCCAGAGTTCCTCTGCTTCCATTCAAGATGTTTCACATTCAGCATCAAGCTCCTTATCAGCAACTCCTGGCCCACTTGGAAGGTTCTTTGATACAATGGATAACCATAGCCATAAGAATGCAGATGATTGCCTTGCTCGAGCTGTATATGCAACAGGCTCACCCCTCATGCTCACAGCCAATGTGTACTGGAAGAGATTTTTCAATGTTATTTGCCCTGCATACTCTGTCCTCCCACCAGACATGCTTTGTCTACTTATTTGCTGGAGGCTGAGTATAACAGAGTCCAAGGAAAGCTCAAAGAAACAATAGCGATGATAGACTGTGTTGCAGTTATCTCAGATGGGTGGTAAAATGTATGAGGGGAGGGCATCATAAACTACATCGTCTCCACTCCTCTCCCAGTGTTCTTCAAGAGCACAGACACGAAGGACAACAGATACACAGGCACATACATTGCTGATGAGCTGAAAGCAGTCATCAACGATCTTGGATCACAAAAGGTCTTTGCAGTAGTTACTGACAATGCTGCGAATATGAAGGCTGCTTGGGCTCAAGTGGAGGAGGCCTACCCTCATAGTACGTCTATTAGGTGCGCAGCTCATGGGCTCAACCTGCTCCTCAAGGACATCATGGGTTTGAGAACCATGGAAACACCGTACAAGAGAGCCAAGCAAGTTGTTAAGTATGTCAGGGGAAAACAGGTAGTTGCAGCAACCTACAACTCCAAGCAAACGACAAAGAACAAGAACACCACACTGAAGCTGCCCAGCAACACTAGATGGGGTAGCGTTGTCATAATGTACAACAGCCTTCTGGAGGGTAAGGAGTCGCTGCAAGAAATGGCAATATCCCAGTCTGGGGATTTGAAAACCACCATTAAGAAAATACTGCTGGATGATGTGTTTTGGGAGAGTGGTTAGCAGCCTTAAACTACTCTCACCAGTAGCATCTGCAATTGCTCAGATTGAAGGAGATGACGCTGTCTTGTCAGATGTTCTCAGGCTTTTTGCTGATTTAAAAGAACAAATCAGCATTGCCCTACCCACATCCCTGCTGCTCAAAGCAGAGGAGAAGGCAATTGTTCAATTCATACAGACTCGTCAAGAATTTTTGTGTCAAGCCGATTCATACTACAGCATTCATGCTGGACCCAAAGCATGTTGGGAGACCAATACTTTCTGGAGAACAGATCAACAGCGCTTAGTGTGATTTCTACCCTCTCACGCCACCTCAATCTGGATGTGGGCAAAGTTCTGGGAAGTCTGGCAAAGTTCTCTACCAAGCAAGGTCTTTGGAATGGGGAGGGGATATGGGAATCATGCAAGCATTTCAGTGCACATACCTGGTGGAAGGGACTTTGTGCATCTGAGGCCCTGTCACCTATTGCATCGGTGATACTCCAAATCCCACCTTCATCAGCGGCCTCTGAACAAAACTGGTCACTTTTTGGGAATACGCATACAAAGGTGCGCAACAGGCTGACTAACGAGAGTGGAGAAACTGGTGGCTATCCGGGCGAACCTACAACTTATTGAGCCAGATACAGAAGTGTCCACCACACAGCTAGACAGTGACACAGAGGAGGAAATGGACACATCAGAGCCAGTCAGAGAATCAGGAGGAGCAATGATGAGTACAAGACTCAAAGGGACAAAATAAGGACAAATTACAGGCTAAATAAGCTGATGCTCTTTTTATTTTATTTTAGATGGGTCTTTTTTGTGGAGGTTCAATAAAGTTCAAAATAATAACCTAAATAAAGTTTTGAAAGCCTGTTTTTATTTGTATGGAACAGTATGTCTATTTTGATGACAAAGATAATAAGGGTCAGAGACAAAAACCATCAGTGGGCAAAAAAACTCAAAATTCCCATAAATTCCCCAAATTCCCATGGAAAGTTTCTTCTTTTAAAAATTCCCGGAATTTTGCAACACTACCTTGTGGTGATAATGCTCTCACAATAGTGTTAGGTAAAAAAATCCAGGATTTTGACCCAGCAACATGGAAGGAATAGCAATCTATGTCCAAGTCAGGATGGAGAGAGACTTGGAGCGGAACTTGGAGATGATGGTGCTCCCATGATATAGTTGCTCTTGAGAGGTATAGATGCATGTTTTCACCACACCTGCAGCCCAAGTACATTTCTAAAACTGGTTGGATTTATCTTAATGTGTTAAAAGAATTGAAGGTACATCATTCTATTTAAAATTAAAACACAACAGCTGCTTTAAAATCGTATGTCTATGGATAAAGGACAGATAAATATAGATACCCTGGGTTCTGCAGGATAGGGAGATTTAAAAATTAAAGAAACCACAACCGTGGGAAGAAAAAATACAAACCATACAAGAACTAGGTACAAATAATTCTACATTGACTCAAATGTTGCACAATCCTCCCACCTCACGCAGCATTCACCAGAAAAAAAAAAATCAACAGTCCCAGGCATAACTCCCACTCACTACCATTTTAATAATAAGAAAAAGTAGCCTAGTACAATCCTAATACGTCAGAGCTTTTATGAAGGGGAAAACAAAAATGTCCAAAGTTGGAAAACTATGAGAATGAAGAATGTCTTCACTGTACCAATAGATTCTGAACTATATACTAAAATTAATTAAAAAGCTCTTAACAATATGGAATGCAAGAGTAGATTTCACTATTTCTTTTCACCAAAATTAAGGGATTCAGTTACTCATTTATTAAATTGAAGGCTTTACTGTCCTCTTTATGAGAGCAAGCTTGCAGGGAACAAAAACTGACTGTAAAAGCTTCTATAGATATGTGAAGAGAAAAAGATTGGTGAAGTCAAGCGTAGGTCCCTTGCAGTCAGAATCAGGGGAATTTATAATGGGGAACAAAGAAATGGCGGACCAATTAAATACATACTTTGGTTCTGTCTTCACAAAGAGGACACAAATAACCTCCCAGAGATGTCGGGGAACATAGGATCTAATGAGAGGAACTGAATGAAATCAGTATTTGTAGGGAAATGGTGTTAGGGAAATTGATGGGATTGAAGGCCGATAAATCCCCAGGGCCCGATAATCTACATCCTAGGGTACTTAAGGAAGTGGCCCTAGAAATAGTAGACGCATTGCTGGTCAGCTTCCAAAATTCTATAGATTCTGGAACAGTTCCCATGGATTGGAGGGTAGCTAATGTTACCCCACTGTTCAAAAAAGGTGGTAGAGAGAAAACGGGGAACTATAGACCGGTAAGCCTGACCGGTAGTGGGGAAAATACTAGAGTCCATTATAAAAGATGTAATTGCAGAGCACTTGGAAAACAGTGACAGGATCGGACAAAGTCAACATGGATTTACAAAAGGTAAATCGTGCTCGACTAATCTACTGGAATTTTTTGAGGATGTAACTGGTAAAATAGATAAGGGAGAACCGGTGGATGTGGTGTATTTGGACTTTCAGAAGGCTTTCGATAAGGTCCCACATAAGAGATTAGCGTGTAAAGTTAAGGCACATGGGATTGAGGGCAAGGTACTGACTTGGATGGAGAACTGGTTGGCAGACAGGAAGCAAAGAGTTGGAATAAACGGGTCTTTTTCCGAGTGGCAGGCAGTGACTAGTGGGGTACCGCAGGGATCGGTCCTAGGACCTCAGCTATTCACAATATATATTAATGATCTGGACGAGGGAACTAGATGTAATATCTCCAAGTTTGCAGACGACACAAAGCTGGGTAGGCGTGTGTGCTGTGAGGAGGATGCCGAGAAACTCCAGTATGATTTGGACAGGTTGGGTGATTGGGCAGATGCAGTATAATGTGGATAAATGCGAGGTTATCCACTTTGGTGGCAAAAACAGGAAGGCAGATTATCTGAACAGCAATAGATTGGAAGAAGGGGAAGTGCAACGAGACCTGGGTGTCCTTGTGCACCAGTCGCTGAAGGTAAGCATGCAGGTGCAGCAGGCGGTTAAGGCGGCAAATGGTATGTTGGCCTTCGTAGCGAGAGGGTTCGAGTACAGGAACAAGGAAATCTTGCTGCAGTTGTTTAGGGCCTTGGTGAGACCACACCTTGAGTATTGTGTGCAGTTTTGGTCGCCTTATCTGAGGAAGGTTGTTCTTGCCATGGAGGGAGTGCAGCAAAGATTCACCAGGCTGATACCTGGGATGGCAGGAATGACGTATGAGGAGAGATTGGGTCAATTGGGCTTATACTCGCTGGAGTTTAGAAGAATGAGAGGGGATCTCATTGAAACTTATAAAATTCTAACAGGACTAGGCAGACTAGATGCAGGAAGGATGTTCCCGATGGCGGGGGAGTCCAGAACCAGGGGTCACAGTCTAAGGATAAGGGGTAAGCCATTTAGGACAGAGATGAGGAGGAATTATTTCACCCAGAGAGTTGTGAACCTGTGGAATTCTCTACCACAGAAGGCAGTTGAGGCCAATTCATTAAATATATTCAAGAAGGAGTTAGATATATTTCTTAAGGCTAAAGGGATCAAGGGATATGGGAAGAAGGCAGGGACAGGGTACTGAGTTTGGATGATCAGCCATGATCTCATTGAATGCTGGAGTAGACTCGAGGGGCCGAATGGCCTACTCCTGCTCCTATCTTCTATGTTTCTATTTTTCAACTACAAAAAGCAGTGATTTCTTGCAAAATCCGTATTTCAAAATCTGAACTGGAAAAACAAAAGCAGTATTTGTTACCGATAACCCTTAGGTTCTTTTAAGAGATTATGACATGGATTTCAGATAGCTTTATTTTTGGGTGGTGGTGTGACTAACATGGTTCACAGACTGATCCACAATTTCCCATGTATCTGCTGATTTGTGCACAGGATGCAGGAGTAGACTCGAGGGGCCTTCATTCATTTCTTGCCCACTTTTCTCCCCAGAGAAGGGAAACCCTGTGCACCCTAAAGTTTATTTTGGGATTATCTGTCCCCCAAATGATTTTAAATGAATTCAATCTCGTGAACAAGCATTTAAACAGCCATTTTTCTCCTATCAAATTGACTTCTAGTATAAATAAACTGTAAAAAAAAAAAATAGGCTTCAAGTCTTTAGCAGAATAAATCTGTGGCATGGGCCAAGTGCTAGACTATCCTGCCACATAGCATGGTGCTACATAAAACCTGCATAGTGCCTTCAGACGCAAGTATAGAACGAAGAAACATTTTGCAGATTCTAAATCGGAGGCAAGGACAAACGACGGTACACCCTATAGCAGCAATATGAACACACTCTTCAAAAGATTAAAAAAATTCTGTGGCAGAGTCGAACCAAAAGATATGCAAATAACAGTCTACCACTCTTAATTTAGCGCACAAAACAACTTTGAATTAACTGGAGTGGACTGTAGACACATAGATTACTACTGGTGTCCCTGGTATGCTGCATGAATGATTGTTGGTCATGTGACTATTTTGGATTAGCAGCAACCACTTTATAATCCAAGGTTTCCAACCTCAGCAGCCTAAAGAGGGAAGTTATATTTCTTATATACATTCATTAGGTAGTCTGGGTTCACTGCATCAGTTTCATCCTGGGACTAGCTATGGATTTGGGGAGTGGTTAGAGTGTGGGGCAGGCGGGGAGAGAGATATAACCGGGTGAGGGTTGCCTAGGGCTGATCCACTTGTCAAATAAATAGCCCTCACCTGGGTTAAGAAAAGATGTCAAACCTTGCTCAACTTGCCTATGGTATGCTGAGAATAATGAAGGAAGATTTTCCCACCAGTATGTCATATGCCCTGGTATGTACAAAAATATGCCTTTTTGCAAACATTTGCCCCATATTTGATTTACAGTAGCCTCAAGCTACAGTGCATCACAGACTAAGTGAATGTGACATTTCTGGGTCAAAACATTTCATTACTATGTCATTCAACAGGATTGAACAGCTTAGATCTCCTCCATCTACTCTCTACTAAAACATTAATAAAAGCAAATATGTGTGCAACTCTGCAGTCTTATTCAGAAAACATCAACACTAACTGACTGCAATGGGAATTGTCATGTTGGTACAGATTCTTGCAAGCCCAGGGTTACAAACACTGATGCACGAGGGGACTCTGTTGGGTGTACATTTAAAAATGTTCATTAAAATAAGACGATCAAACATTTGCAATGTTCAAATTGGAGCACTGGTTAGACAGTGGACTTTATAGCAGTTTTATCATTTGTTTTTGGAAATTAACCTACCTTGAAATCACCTTAAACCAACAAAAGTAATGCTTAAATAAAATCAGAAAATGCTGGAAATACTCAGCAGGTCAGGCAGCATCAATAAAGAGAGAGAAACAGAGTTAAAGTTTCAGGTCGATGACCCTTCATCAAAATGGGACCAGAGTAGGACCAGGGTAATCGACCTGAAACTTTAACTCTGTTTCTCTCTCTACTGATGCTGCCTGACCTGCTGAGTATTTCCAGCATTTTCTCTTTTAATTTCAGATTTCCAGCATCCGCAGTATTTTGCTTTTGTAAAAGTAATGCTTAATTCTTCAAGGAATGAATTAATTTTGAGTTTGGCAAACATTTTCTATTATAGTGGAATGGCCATATTTTAGAATGGAATTTGACTTCCAACACCCAACTGCATACGTCAACATGGCAACTGATGGGCCAATAATTTCATTTAGATGTATTACCCCCATGAAAAGCGTATTAATTTTGTATAACACAATGAGAAGCATTACAAACAGATAGCATGCCATGAAAAAAACTGAAAATTGTTTTCTCATGCTCGTTTTTCTTCTACTGGTGCACATTTACCAGCCTTGCTTTTTTTCCCCCCTCATCAAAATGTTTCTCCTCACACAGCCTCTCTCTCTCTATATATCTCAGCCACCCACTTGCCATTTATGAGGGCTAGTGTGCAGTCTTCTTCCAGGATATGGCCAATGCTGCTCCTGCTCAGCCACAAGGAAATGTACGAGAGGGGTTCAGTGATGACCTCGAGCTTTACAAGGAGGTTGCTGGCCTCTGTGCTGTATATCTGAAATTGGGGAGGACTATATATTGTATACAATGTGTATACACACTCACTTGCATTATCTGCATTTTACAGAAAAAGTCAGCCACTCGCTCCAAATAAAATCTTTCTGCCTCATTATAGTAAACCAGCTTCTCTAAGCCACTGTGCCAGCATGGGTCACTTGGTAGGATTTTCATCTCTGATTGACAAGGTTGTGAGTTTGAGCCCTAAACTAAGAGTTTAAGCTCACATTTCAGTGCAGGACTGAGGGAATGCTGCATTATTGGAAGTGGGAGAGATGGTCTTTCACATGAGATGTTAATCAGCCTGTTGTGAATTGCATGGATGCTAAGGATTCCATGCCACTATTCAAAGACAACCAGGGAGTTATCCTGGTATCTTGGCCAATATTCCCACCTCACTACCAAAAAATGTAATTAATTTCACTGCTGTTTGTGGGAGTTTGTGGTGAGAAAAATGGCTGCAACCGTTACCTTTATAACAGTCACTGCAGTTCAAAAGGGAATTCATAGCACGTGAAGCGTGTTCTTTCTGATTCTTGTGCCCTGAAGAGCACATCATAAATGCAATTTAAAATGCTTAAGACTTGCAAAATAGTCAAAGTTTAAATTCATAATTCTAAATAGCCCATTTTAGCTCTGCTAATGGCTCGGTGACTTTAACCAGTGAATAAATAAGTCCGAGATCACGAAGGTCCCAGGTTTAATCCCCGATCTGTGTTATATTCACTGGGCAGCTGCAGGAATGTCACAACTGGCTTCAGTGGCAATGGGTCAGGGGACCATCATCCAGTCACCTGTGTTCAAAATGAATGTATGTGAATGTCAGGTGAGAACAGGGGTGGGCTCAGCCTCTCCACAGTCCAACAGTCTCTCAACACTCTGTCAAAGCTCACACATGAACAATGGCCACTGAAATGAGATGCTAAAGGTTGACTAGAGCTCGTGGAAATGCCCAGCCAGGAGTCAACATTTTCTGATAAAAAAAAGGGAAGAAAATTACTAGCCCATTTAGGGGGGTGTTATCCTTGTGCTCAATGACAGCACTGTATAGTAATTGCTGTAAAACTTCTCGTTACAGAACATTTCATATCACAGTCAATTTGCAGGGTATCAAAAACAACATACTGTATCATTTCCTAAAATAATCAGCTGTAAATCAAGAATCACATTTGGCAGAAGTCTGAATGCTTCACAAATCCTACCGCATGCGCCGTGGTTTTCATAGAAACATGCAGCATAGGAGGAGGCCATTCAGCCCATCGTGACTGCGCAGGCTCTTTGAAAGTGCTACTACCCTGCTTTTTGTCCTTCAAGGGGATATCAAATTCCCTTTTGAAAGTAGCGACTGAATCTGCTTCCACCATCCTTTCAGGCAGTGCATTCCAGATGATAGCAACTCGCTAACGATTGTTTAATCTAATCATTAAACATACAAGGTGCAAAAGATTTCAATTTTATATGAAACTACTTTAGATAAAAATTGCTGTATAAGTGATATATCGCAACGGTGAAAGTGATCAGGAATGGAACTTATCAAAGTGCACATGACAAAAATGTAACAAAGCTACAGTACGCAATGAATCCAACTTTGTCACAGTCACTAAGCATATCTCAGGAATAATTTCATTTTGACCATTTTTCCAAGGTCTTTAAAACCTGAAAATTATTTATTTTTGCCTCCCACCAGCCGCTTGAGAAATGATCAATTTGTTCTGCCAGTCCTGCACAACCTTAATTAAAGCTCGTCTCCTCATGCATCTCGCTAATCAGACAATCAAGCTGTCACAAATCTAAGTAATGATGTTAGACCGTAGAGAATAAGCTGCTGACTGAGGTCATGGGAGTGCAACTGTGTAGCAAGCTTCAGCAACCAAGTGCAGCTAACAAATACTTGTTTTTTTTCTACTTATCTTATGGTGCAGTTATACCAACACTTTTGCATCGCTTCCAAGTTGGTTCTGCAGCATATGAAAGAGGAACAACAACAAAAAATTACGGCATCACTGTGGACTTATCCTTGCGTCACGTAGTGGCCAGTTGCATAGATAGAAAATAGCCTGGAAGCTGCTGCTTTCTGGCTCTCAAACAGATAAGAACCGGGGGGGAGGGGGATGCAGAAAGAGAGTCCCGAAGGCTGTGTTGCCTGCCTGGTGCCAGGGTTACAGACATCTCCTCTGGGCTGGAGAGAAACTTGGAGTGGGAGGGAGAAGATCCAGTTGTCGTGGTCCATGTTGGTACCAACGACATAGATAGGACAAGGAAAGAGGTTCTGCTGAGGGAGAATGAGTAGCTAGGGGCCAAATTAAAAAACAGAACCACAAGGGTAATAATCTCTGGATTACTAACTGAGCCACAAGCAAATTTGGCTAGGGTAAATAAAATCAGAGTTAAATGCGTGGCTCAAAGACTGGTGTGGGAGAAATGGGTTTTGCTTCTTAGGACACTGGCACCAGTACTGGGACAGGAGAGAGCTGTTGCATTGGGACGGACTTCACTTGGCCAGTGCTGGGACTAGAATCCTGGCGAATCGAATAACTAGGGCTGTAGAGAGGGCTTTAAACTAATCAGTGGGGGGGAGGTTTCAAGAGAGCGAAAAAGGCAATAGAGCAAGGTAGCAGTGGGGGAATTAAAAACCAGAGCGTGTCAGGAAGGGTCAGAATGGATAAAGATATAAAGGTAAAGTAGTAAAGGGGGTAAAAGCAGGAATAAATTGTCTCAAAACATATTTAAAAGTTCTTTATCTGAATGCACGCAGCATTCGTAACAAAATAGACGAGTTGGCGGTACAAATAACTGCACATGGGTATGATCTGGTGGCCATTACAGAAACATGGCTGCAAGGTGACCATGACTGGGAACTAAACATCCAGGGGTATTTGACAATTAGGAAGGACAGACATGAAGGAAAGGGAGGTGGGGTGGCTATGTTAATAAAGGATGGAATCACTGCAATAGTGAGAAATGATATTGGGTCAAAGGATCAGGATAGTGAAACAGTTTGGGTGGAGATAAGGAATAATAAGGGGCGTAGTGGGCGTAGTCTATAGGCCTAACAGTTGCAACTCTATTGGTCGGAGTATAAATCAGGAAATAGTTGGGGCTTGTAATAAGGGAACAGCTATAATCATGGGGGATTTTAACTTTCATATTGACTGGACAAATCAAATTGGGCAGGGCAGCCTTGAGGAAGAGTTCATAGAGTGCATTAGGGACAGGTTCCTTGAGCAGTATGTTACTGAACCAACCAGGGGGCAGGCAATCTTAGATCTGGTCCTGTGTAATGAGACAGGATTAATAAAAAATGTCCTAGTAAAGGATCCCCTTGGAATGAGTGACCATAACATGGTTGAATTCCAAATTCAGTTGGAGGGTGAGAGTTGGATCTCAAACCAGCGTACTAAGCTTAAATAAAGGAGACTATGAAGGTATGAGAGCAGAGTTGACTAAAGTGGACTGGGAAAATAGATTAAGGTGTAAGACGGTATATGAGCAGTGGTGTACATTCAAAGGTATTTCACAACTTTCAAGAAAAATATATTCCACTGAGGAAAAAGGGGCGTAAAAGAAGACAGCCATCCGTGGCTAAGTAAAGTAATAAAGGATAGTATCCGACTGAAAACAAGGACATATAAAGTAGCCAAATCTAGTGGGAGGATAGAAGATTGGGAAGCATTTAAAAGCCAGCAAAGACTAACTAAAAGATTAATTAAGAAAGGGAAGATAGATTATGAAAGTAAACTAGCAAAAAATATAAAAACAGATAGCAAGAGTTTCAGTTATATAAAAAGAAAAAAGGGTGGCTAAAGTGAATGTTGGTCCCTTAGAGGACGAGACCGGGAAATTAGTGGTGGGGAACATGGAGATGGCAAAAACGCTGAACAAATATTTGATATCAGTCTTTACAATAGAGGACACAAAATATCCCAACACTGGACAAACAGGGGGCTATAGGGGGGGGGAGGAGCTAAACACGATTAAAATCACTAAGGAGGTGGTACTCGGTAAGATAATGGGACTAAAGGCGGATAAATCCCCTGGACCTGATAGCTTACATCCTAGGGTCTTGAGAGAAGTAGCGGTAGGGATTGCGGGTGCATTGGTGGTAATTTTCCAAAACTCCCTGGATTCAGGAAAGGTCCCAGCAGATTGGAAAACTGCTAATGTAACGCCCTTATTTAAAAAGGGAGGTAGACAAAAGGCTGGAAACTATAGACCAGTTAGCCTAACATCTGTGGTTGGTAGAATGTTGGAGTCCATTATTAAGGAAGCAGTAACAAGACATTTGGATAAGCATAATTTAATCGGACAGAGTCAGCATGGTTTTATGAAGGGGAAGTCATGTTTGACAAATTTGCTCGAATTCTTTGAGGACGTAACAAACAGGGTGGATAAAGGGGAACCAATGGATGCGGTGTATTTGGACTTCCAAAAGGCATTTGACAAGGTGCCACACAAAAGATTATTGCACAAGATAAAAAAAATCACGGGATTGGGGGTAATATACTGGCATGGGTGGAAGATTGGCTATCTAACAGAAAACAGAGTTGGGATAAATGGTTCATTCTCGGGTTGGCAATCAGTAACTAGTGGTGTTCCGCAGGGGTCAGTGCTGGGACCCCAACTCTTTACAATCTATATTAACGATTTGGAGGAAGGGAGCAAGTGCAACATATCCAAGTTTGCCGACGATACAAAGATGGGAGGGAAAGCAGCGAGTGAGGAGGACATAAAAAACCTGCAAAAGGGCATAGACAGGCTAAGTGAGTGGGCAGAAAGTTGGCAGATGGAATATAATGTTGGAAAGTGTGAGGTTATGCACTTTGGCAGAAAAAAATCAAAGAACAAGTTATTATCTAAATGGAGAGAAACTGCAAAGTGCTACAGTACAAAGGGATCTGGGGGTCCTGGTGCATGAAACACAGAAGGTTAGTATGCAGGTACAGCAGGTGATCAGGAAGGCCAATGGAATCTTGGCTTTTATTGCAAGGGGGATGGAGTATAAAAGCAGGGAAGTCTGGCTTCAGTTATACAGGGTACTGGTGAGGCCACACCTGGAATACTGCGTACAGTTTTGGTTTCCATTTTTAAGAGAAGATATACTTGCTCTCGAGGCAGTTCAGAGAAGGTTCACTCGGTTGATTCCGGAGGTGAGGGGGGTTGACTTATGAGGAAAGGTTGAGTAGGTTGGGCCTCTACTCACTGGAATTCAGAAGAATGAGGCGCGATCTTATTGAAACGTGCGCTTTGAACTTAGGTTTTTTGTTTTTTTTTGCAGGTTTTCCCAGGATCGTAAGCCTGCAGTATTTAGAAATGTAAAAAGCAGGCGTGAATTAATTAAAAGTAAAACATTTTTTCCACAGGTTTATTATTTTTAAATACTTTAAAGCAAGTTTATTTTTAGCCCCGTTAGAATATAAAATTATTTTTTTCAAAAATTTAAATTATTGTTTAAAATAGTTATTTAATGTAATTTATAGTTTATTTAAAAAGTGTGATGTTTTTTAAAATTTATTTGAAGGTCTACTGCTATTTTGGGGCCCGTAGTATTTATAAGTCTTGACAAGTCTTCCTGTCAATCTTATGAATGGGCTTTTCACTCCTCCGATTGGCTGCCCATGGCTCACGTGATACCAGGGGATGCATCGCACTAACTGCGCCCCTGGGATACGCAAGCACAGCGCGCCGGCAGCTGGACCAGGCCCCGGAGCGGAATTCCACAGGGCCCTACAGCTCAACGGCCGGCGCGCAAGTTAAGTGCAGGTCGGAGGCTTACACCTGCGGGAAGCCCCCGACCCGAATTTCTGGGCCAATAGCCTTCAAGAAGTCATCAATGTTCATAGTCAAAACGCTAGAGAACATAACTTACTTGGCAGGTACCAATGCTTACAGCAAGTGCATATTGTACAGACTTACACACACTCTTCTGTGATAGTAGATTGGCGGTTAGGATCAGATCAGCCATGATCTTATTGAATGGTGGAGCAGGCTCGAGGGGCCGATTGGCCTACTCCTGCTTCTATTTCTTATGTTCTTAAAAAGGTAAGACAGCTGGGTGCAAAAAGGATACATATACAGGAAACTTTCGATTTACCGGCACCTAAATAACCGGAAATCTCGGTTAACCAGCAAAATTCAGGAGTAGGTTCAGGTAAGTTTTACTTCATATTGTACTTGCCTTCCTCGATCTGTTGCTGTGCAAGGGTGTGGCTGCCGCTGTTGCTAAGCTACAGAGACGCTTGGAACTTGTGGCCATTGTTCTGAACCTGTTGCTAAGCAACAGGGTTTGTTGCTTTATATGGAGCTCTCATCTCTCCGTATCTTTTACTATAGCTTTCGGTTATCCGGAATTTTTGATGAACCGGCACCACGTCGGTCCCGGATAAAAAAAAGTTTCCTGTAAATGGTGCCTGGTCACATTGCTCTCTATCAGCAAAGCAAACGATAATGCAGTGCCAACAAAAGCATTACCATTAATGTATTTAGCTGAAAAATAAAACACTAGCAGAGTATGACTCTTGGTACTCCAGAGTTTTCAGTGTACTCAGCTGCGTTAGTGACAAATCTGTGATGTAGTAACCACTGATGCACAATTAAATATGATTCTTTAATCAAAAATGAAGAGCCAAGGCCCATAGCACAGGACATCACTGAGGTTGAAAAGGCACAAAGGTGAGCTCTAGTATTTTTCACTGCGTATCCTGTCATAGACACTGCCAAACATTGCACAGTTACTGCCTGAATTACAACTGGGATAGCATTTCAGCAGGAATAATTTCTGGTTATTTTATCAAATTTAGTGGGTCCTCCAACCATATGGTAGCAATTTTCATCCTATACTTCATTTTCACATGAAATTTCCATGATTGAGATGGTATCTTATTTTTACTTCTCCATTTTTCTGTTTTCTCCCCTAATCACTAATTTCTGGGAGATGGTGACTCAAAGATCAACATCCCTTTGGGCGCTCTTCAACAGTGAGCCTGAAAAGTGAGTAGATTATTCAACTATAAGGACCATCACTGTCAATCTCAATGCTGTCCAGTTCAAACAGCAGTCACTGTACAGCTATCATAACAAAATCCTTGACTGCTTTTTCCCTTCCATTGCTCAGGGACTCTGCACAAGCACAAGATTGAAGCAGAGACCTTTCAGGCCTACATTGCTCAGCACCACACCATGCAGTGGAAGGAAGGAACTGCATTTATATAGGGCCTTTCATGTCCTCATGACATTCCAAAGCACTACACAGCCACTGAATTATTTCTGCAGTGTTATGTAGATATACGCGGCAGCTAATTGGAGGACAGCAAGGCCCATAAACAGCAATGTGATAAATGACCAGTTAATTTGTTTTGGTGGTGTTGGTTGAGGGATAAGTATTGGCCAGAATAGTGCCATGGGATCAGTTATGTATATCTGAACAGGCAGCTGGGGCTTCAGCTTGAGGGACAATGCAGAACTCCCTCAGTACATATTATTCCTTTGCAACTCATACTAGCTACAAGCTATATTTCTAGGTTTAACCCCGAACTGAGCTTCCAACCCCATATAGATAATGTCACAAAGACTGTTTACTTCCAGACTGTTTACTTCCACCTGCCCGCCTCCACCCATACCTCAGCCTATCTGCTGCTGAAGTCCTCATCCATGTCTTTGCCACCTTCAGACTCAATTGTTCCAAAACTCCACTGGCCTGTCTCCCATACTCCCCCCTCCATAAACTTGAGCTCATCCAAAACTCTGCTGCCCGTATCCTATCCCACACCAGATCATGCTCACCGACTACTCCTGTCCTCACTGACCTACACTGGTACCCCAGACCAACCCCTCCAATTTAAAATTTGCATCCACATGTTTAATCCTTTCATGGCCTAGCCCCTCCCCATCCCTAACCACCTCCACCCCTACAAACCACCCAAACTTCTACTCTTCTGATTCTGCCTTCCTCCCCCTTTCGTCCCACCATTGACGGCCATGCCTTCATTCGTTTAGGCCCCAAGGTCTGGAATTCCCTCCCTAAACTTCTTTGCCTCTCTACCTCCCTCCTCCTTTAAGGCACTTCTTAAAACTTACCTCTTTGATTAAGCTTTTGGTCTAATCATAGTATCATACAGCAAAGGAGGCTGTCATTCGGCCCACTGTGCCTGCGCTCTGAAAGAGCTCCCAATTAGTCCCACTCCCCTGTTTATTCCCCGTAAACCTGCACATTTTTCCTTTTTAAGTGTATATCCACTTCCCTTTTGAAAGTTACAATTGAATTCACTCCCACCACCCTTTCAGGCAATGCATTCCAGATCATAACTCGCTGAATGAAACAAATTCTCACAATAGTAAAATACTGCAGATGCTGGAATCCGAAACAAAAACAGAAAATGCTGGAAACACTCAGCAGGCCAGGCAGCATCCGTGGAGAGAGAAACAGAGTTAACGTTTCAGGTCTGTGACCCTTGTCGCAGACCTGAAATGTTGATTCTGTTTCTCTCTCCATGGATACTGCCTGGCCTGCTGAGTGTTTACAAAAAAAACTCATCTCCCCATGGCTTTTTTTTTTACCAATTATCTTAAATCTGTGTCCTCTAGTTACCGACCATCATTATTAGTGGAAACAGTTTCTCCCTATCGACTCCAGCAAAACCCCTCAAAATTTTGAACACCTCTATTAAATCTCCCCATAACCTTCTCTGCTCTCAGGAGAACTATCCCAGCTTTTCTAATCTCTCCACATAACTGACACCCACCATCCCTGGTATTATCTGGTTAATCGCTTCTGCACCCTCTCCAAGGCCTCAGCATCCTGTTTCCTTGTCCTCCTTCAGCTCAGCTTCCATTCAAGTCCAATTACACCCTTGCAAAGCACCTTGGGATGTTTTTCTCCTTATAGAAATGCAAGTTGCTGCTATTTTCATTCTTAATTTAAATTACGTTTGGTCTACTACTGGTGAATTCCTGTATTCGAACTTCCAGCCTTTTTCCACTTCTCCACGCACAACTGTAACAATGTAATGCCCTCCCCTCAATGAGTTTATTTTCTAAAAAAAAAGTTTGCACAGTTGACGTCACACATCTTTTTAAAGGGTGAGAGAATATTTTAAATGCTCCATCTCAGAGGGTTATTTAATAAACAAAATGCCACAATATGCTGCAGGCCCCTCCAATTATACCACGTTCTAATCATCTTTGATCAGTTATTCTTGTCAAATTAGTTATCCGTTTGTCTTGAAAGTCAGGTAATTCTGATGGACTGTTAAGTCATGAAAAGAATATGTAGACAAACCAAGATTATACACAGTCTTAAAAAAAATTTATGGCTCCTCTGAACCATGGCAGATGACTAACTATCATTTACCATACTCACTCCATCACTTTTATTGTTAAAGCCATAAAACAGAATACACAGTGCCAAATTTGGACTGGCAGAATAAAGGGCTGACAACAGTAAAAACAAAGCAGACAGGCACGCAGGACAGGGCGGAAGTGTTTTGCAGTATTTCATAATGTACTGTCTTGGATAGAGAACTGGTTGGCAGGCAGGAAGCAAAGAGTTGGAATAAACAGGTCTTTTTCCAAGTGGCAGGATCGGTGCTAGGACCCCAGCTATTCACAATATTATATATATGATCTAGACGAGGGAACTAGATGTAATATCTCTAAGTTTGCAGACGACACAAAGCTGGGTGGGCGTGTGTGCTGTGAGGAGGATGCAGAGAAACTCCAGTACGATTTGAACAGGTTGGGTGATTATACTGCATTTGCCATGCATCTGCCCAATGTGGATAAATGCAAGGTTATCCACTTCGGTGGCAAAAACAGGAAGACAGATTATTATCTGAATGGCAATAGATTGGAAAAAGGGGAAGTGCAACGAGACCTGGGTGTCCTTGTGCACCAGTCGCTGAAAGTAAGCATGCAGGTGCAGCAAGTGGTTAAGAAAGCAAATGGTATGTTGGCCTTCATAGCGAGAGGATTTGAGTACAGGAGCAAGGAAATCTTGCTGCAGTTGTACAGGGCCTTGGTGACACCACACCTTGAGTATTGTGTGCAGTTTTGGTCGCCTTATCTGAGGAAGGATGTTCTTGCCAAGGAGAGAGTGCAGCGAAGATTCACCAGACCGATACCTGGGTTGGCAGGAATGACGTATGAGGAGAGATTGGGTCGATTTGGCTTATATTCGCTAGAGTTTAGAAGAATGAGAGGGGATCTCATTGAAACTTATAAAATTCTAACAGGACTAGACAGACTAGATGCAGGAAGGATGTTCCCGATGGCGAGGGAGTCCAGAATCAGGGGTCACAGTCTAAGGATAAGGGGTAAGCCATTTAGGACTGAGATGAGGAGGAATTTCTTCACCCAGAGAGTGGTGAACCTGTGGAATTCTCTGCCACACAGGGCAGTTGAGGCCAATTCATTAAATATATTCAAGAAGGAGTTGGATATATTTCTTGAGGCTAAAGGGATAGGGGGAGAAAGCAGGGACAGGGTACTGAATTTGGATGATCAGCCATGATCTCATTAAATGGCGGAGCGGGCTTGAGGGGCCGAATGGCCTACTCCTGCTCCTATCTTCTATGTCTATGTTTCTATAACTAAGTCAAATACTAAATAGAATTTGATTTATTAAGAAAAAAGCCGTAGAAGTCTCTTCTTCAAGCACTGAATATGGCCATAGTACATAATCAAGTATGTTGGATTTATTCAAATCCCGACTTAAAGGCGGCTTATATCCTTAAAATGTGCTTCAGGGAAGAACTCAAAAAGCAAAATAAAACAAATAGATGGCACCCCAACGTTCTCTTTCTTAAATATCATGCAAAAAGTTTGATATCCAGGAATTTTGATCAATCACAAAACAGTGACCACACCAAAAATATAATTTACATATATGCGCAGAAAAGAACATTCAGTTGGCAAATAACGGTCTTAACCCCCATAATAAATGCGCATACCGATTCCAAGGAAAATTTCAACAGACATATTGTACTCCTTGGTTGGGGGGGGGGGGGGGGGGGGGGGGGGGGAAAGAGGAGGGATGGGGAATATTAATGTTTTGTAATCTTTACAGATGCGCCAAGATAAAAAGCCAGCAGAAATATATTTGTCAGACATATACTTTACTAAGAGAATATTTTGGAATACTAAAGATCAAGGTCTGATCTTTGAGCATATATCTATAGATATATATATATAATATATATCTATATAGGACAGTCACTATTTTTAGAGTTTCCAAAAAAACCTGATGTTCCTTCACTCAAGAATCAACTGTCAACAACCTGTGCTGCCAACTGCTTCCAGTTGAGAAGCAATGAGTGCCAGGATCCAAGGCCAAGCAAAGAAATATCATATTTCTGCATCCAGTCTTCAAAACTCCTGAAAGACCATGGGCATGCAGAAGAGACAAGCCAGATTTATTTTAAGCCTTCTTTGATATGGAAATATTTTTCCCACAAATAGTTGATAATAGGTCCAATGTAGGGCCTTATCCTGGAGAATAATAGATGATGTCATATTTATTATTCATTCCAACAGCCTCATCATTATCAGTCAAAAGGTTGTTGTAATTCCACAGTTCATCTTGAAATCCAACGTAGGGCAGTCTGTTGATTTCAATTACAGACACCATATTATCACAGTACTCAATGTGACATGCATGAATGTTACTGCAATGCAACTTATTAAAGGCACAACATGCCTTGTCATTTTGCCCTTCGCCCTCCACTGTACAATGGACCAATCATATGATGTGAAAGGGATCAGCTTGGAAGGTAACACAGTGCCCCTACAACAACAACTTGCATTTATATAGCACCATTAACATAGTAAAACATCTGAAGGCACTTCACAGGAACGTTATCAAACAAAATTTGACACCGAACCACATAAGAGGATATATGGGCAGATGATCAAAGAGGTAGGTTTTAAGGAGCGTCTTAAAGGAGGAGAGAGAGGTAGAGAAGTTTAGGGAGGGAATTTCAGAGTTTAGAGCCTCAGTAGCTGCCAATGGTGGAGCGATTAAAATCGGGAATGCGCAAGAGGCCAAAATTGGAAGCACGCAAATATCACAGTGTTGTAGGGCTGGAGGAGATAACAGAGATAGGGAAGGGAGACGCCATGGAGGGATTTGAAAGCAAGGATGAGAATTTTAAAATCAAGGCATTGCTTAACTGGGAGCCAATGTAGGTCAGCGAGCACAGGGGTTACGGGTAAACGGAACTTGGTGCAAATTAGGATTCGGGCAGCAGAGTTTTGGCTGAGCTTAAGCTTATAGAGGGTGGAAGTCAAGTCTAGAGGTTACAAATGCACGGATGAGGGTTTCAGCAGCAGATGAGCTGAGGCAGCAGTGGAGTCGAGCAATGTTACAAAGGTGGAAATAGGCGGTCTTAGTAATGGCGGTTGTGTGGTCGGAAGCTCATCTCTGGGTCAAATATGACACCAAGGTTGCGAACAGTCTGGTTCAGCCTCAGATAGTTGCCAGGGAGAGGGATGGAGTCGGTGGCTACGGAACGGGTAGCCGGGACCGAAGACAATGGCATCGATCTTCCCAATGTTTAGTTGGAGGAAATTTCTGCTCATCCAGTACTAGATGTCGGACAAGCAGTCTGACAATTTAGAGACAGTGGAGGATTGAGAGAGGTGGTGGAGAGGTAGAGTTGGGTGTCGCCGGCATACATGTGGAACGTGACGTATTTATGGATGATGTCGCCGATGGGCAGTATGTAGATGAGAAATAGGAGGAAGCCAAGGATAGATTCATGGGGGCATCGGAGGTAACGGTGCACGAGTGCAAAGCGAAGCCATTGCAGGTGATTCTCTGGTTACGACTGGATAGATAAGAATGGAACCAGGCGAGAACAGTCCCACCCAGCTGGACGACAGAGGAGAGGCTTTGGAGGAGGATGGTGTGGTCAGCCATGTCAAAGGCCGCAGACAGGTCAAGAAGGACGAAGATCTATACTTTACCACAGTCAGTCAGTCACATAGGTTGCCATTTGTGACTTTGATAAAGAGCCATTTCGGTACTATGGCAGAGGCGAAAACCTGATGGAAGGGATTCAAGCATGGAGTTCTGGGAAAGATGGGCATGGACTTGGGAGGCGACAGCACGTTCAAGGACTTGAGAGGAAAGGGAGGTTGGAGATGGGGCAGTAGTTTGCAAATACGGGGGAGTCAAGGGTTGTTTTTTTTTTTTTTTTTTTATAAAGAGGGGTGATGACGGCAGATTTGAAGGGGCAGGGGACAGTGCCTGAGGAGAGAGAACCATTAACAGTATCAGCTAACATGGGGGCCAAGAAAGAAGGATATCTATTATGATAGTATGATGAACACAGCTCAGGTCTTAGGCCAGAAAGTTTATGCCATTTGCACCATAGCTTTAGAAAAAACTGTTATATTTGGCTTATCCTGCTCTTGTGGTGGGGCAGAGACTCATTTACAGTCTTTCCCACTACAATGGCCTCCCACTGGTGTGGTCCAACGAAAGATGCAGAACTCACTTTGAAAGAAAGACAGACTTGCATTTATATAGCGCCATTCACGACCACTGGACGTCTCAAAGCGCTTTACAGCCAATGAAGTACTATTTGAAGTGGAGTCATGGTTGTAATGTGGGAAACGTGGCAGTCAATTTGCACACAGCAAGCTCCCACAAACAGCAATGTGATAATGACCAGATAATCTGTTTTTTTTTGTTATGTTGGTTGAGGGATAAATATTTTGCAAAGAATCACAGGGAGGCTGACCATTTTCCAATGCAGCTCATTAATTTGAAGCAGAGCACCACTAAGCCACTGTGTCAACATGATACTGATGTAAGCAGTTTAATTTGGGCTAGAAGAGACACTACCCAATTTGGCCCAGTAATATTTATTTTGTGCCAGCCAATCACAAAGTGCAGTTTGACTGAAGAATTCTGGTCCCCTACATGAACTCATCTCAGCTAGAGGTTGGATAGGTGTAGAACAGCAAAACTGAAAAGAAAAGCTGTGATAAACATTTTGAGAGCAGAAAAGCTGGGCAATAGATGAAATATATGGAGCTCAATAAAAGCTGCTTAACAGCCAAAATAGATAAAATACCTTAATGATACCCAAGTTATTAATAACTGTTCTAAATGCTGGGATAGATTCTCAGTTACTGTTTTTATTCATTGCCTTTTCATTTGAATTTAATCTGAAGGGTTCCCAGGTGCCACTTTGCAAGCAATAAAAGCAGCCGAAATGTAATGTTTGATTATTCTTAGTGATTCAGAGATAAAGTATTAGCATTTCTTTTGTAAAACACCATCTCGATGCCACTGGTTTTCCGTGCTCAAGCCGAGACATACTTGAGTTTATATAGTGCTATCTTTCCAGACCATTAGAGACATTTGAAGGCTCACAAAGCATTTAGGTACTCTTGGAGCAACAGGTTAGACTATTCCCATTTGTTTTACTCTCTAAGTACTCGTAATATCTGGCTTGTGCTTTACGCAAACACTGGTTCAGAAAACCACTTTGTTTGTAATGAAAGGTTCAAAAACAAAAACTCTCCCAGATAGGTCATTTTTCCATACAAGTTGAAATGGTAACTTCACTATTGACTTTTTCATCTTTTCTAGCTTAGGGAAAGCAACCCAAACAAGGATGTGTGTGTGCTCATCAAGGAGATGTTAGTGCTGGACTATCGAAGAGTTTATTTCGAGTTCCCAGTGTCAGCATCAACATAGGAGCAGTAGTAGGGTATTTGACTCTTTGAGCCTGTTTTGCCATTTTCTTACATCTCAATTCCCTACCTTTGCGCCACTCTCAAGATCCTTACCTTCCAAGTATCAAGCATGAGCTAAAGTAAAGCTCCTTTTATTTTGTCTAAACAATCAGCATCAGCCACAGCCTCAGAACTGCATCCCCTACTGCACCAATGTGATAATTTTCCATATTAGCCATCTTTGTTGGTTAGACTCACAGAATCACACAGTACAGAAGGATGCCCATAGCCCTACAAATTTCTCCTTTTAAAGTATTTGCCCAAAAACCTTTTGAAAGTTACTATTGAGTCTGCTTCCACCACCCTTTCAGGCAGTGCATTCCAGGTCACAACAACTTGCTGCGTGAATAAAATTCTGAATTCCCCTCTGGTTCTTTTGCCAATTACCTTAAATCTGTGTCCTCCTGCGAGTGAAAAGTTTTTCCCTACATACTCTCAAAATCCCTCATAATTTGGAACACCTCTATTAAATCTCCCCTTAATCTTCTCTGCTCAAAGTAAACAATTCCAGCTTCTCTAGTCTCTCCATGTAACTGAAGTCCCTCATCCCTGGTATTATTCTCTCCAAGGCCTTGACATCCTTCCTGAAGTGTGATGCTCAGAATGGGGCACAATACTCCAGCTGAGGCCTAGCAAGTGATTTATAAAGGTTTAGCATAACTTTCTTGCTTTTGCTCACTGTACCTCTATTTACTAGGCCAAGGATCTTGTATGCTATTTTTAAACAGCCTCATCAACATCCTGCCACTTTCAAAGATTTGTCTACATAAGCCCCCAGGTCACTCTGTCCCCGCACCCCATTTAAAATTGTATCATTTAGTTTATATTGCCTCTCCTCATCCTTCCTTCCAAAATGCATAATTTCACCAGTCCGTCTACGTCCACCTGAAGTCTGCTACTATCCTCCTCACGGTTTACTATAATTCAGAGTTTCGTATCATCTGCAAACTTTGAAATTATGCTGTCTATACCAAAGTCCAGGTTATTAATACAAATCAGTAAGAGCAGTGGTCCTAATACTAACCCCTGGGGGACACCACTGTATACATCCCTCCAGTCTGAAAAACAACCGTTCACCATTACTCTCTGCTTTCTGTCCCTTAACCAATTTTCTACCCACGCTGCCACTACCCCTGTAATCTCATGGGCTTCAAAGTTCAGATAAACACCAACTGCACTATCCTCATAAACCCTCTCCATTACTTCATCAAACTCAATCAAGTTTATCAGACATAATTTGCCATACTTTCATTTATTAACCCATGTTTTTCCAAGTGACAATTTTGTCCCCGATTATTGTCTTTAAAAGTTTCCGTACCACTGACGTTAGGTTGACTGACCTGTAGTTACCGGGATTATCCCCATCTCCTTTTTTGAACAGGGGTATAACATTTACAACCCTCCAGTCCTCTGGCACCACTCGCCTATCCAAGCCACTCTAATATCCAAGGAGGGTTAAAAGAAGATTATAGGTATAGCCCACTATTTCCACCCTTACTTCCCTCGGCAAACTAGGATGCATCCCATCCAGACCGGGTGGCTTTTCTACTTTGAGCACTGTCAACTCTAAGTACCTCCTCTTTATATATTTTGATCCAATCTAATTTCTCTACTGTCCCTCCTTTGCTGTGACATTGGCAGCATCCTCTTGTTTTGTGAAGTCAGATGCAAAGTACTCATTTAGTACCTCCGCCATGCTCTCTGCTGCCACAAGATCTTCTTTTTGGTCCCTAATCACCCCCACCCTTCCTTTGACTGTCCTTTTACTACTTATATGTTTATAAAAGACTTTAGTGTTCCCTTTTACATTATCCACTAATCATTCCTCATACACTCTTTCATCTTTATTCAGTTCTCCTTTGCACTCGGTATTCTGCTTGATTCTCTACTGTATTATGAATCCGACATTGATCATAAGCCTCCTTTTCCGGTTTCATTTTAATCTCTATATCTTTAGTTATCCTTGTAGGATTGTGTCTAGGTGAATAGTTCTTGGAAATTGCCAATTTAATGGCATTATTTTTGCGGTGACCCAATATCCATTGGGAGCTAGGTCAAGACTTGGTAAATGAATTTCACATAGGATCCCTGCAGCCAGAACCAGAGAATTTCATCTAATCATCTGGGCTGGACTTGAATTTAGCCACGCTAGTGAAGGTTCCGTTAATCTATTGCACTACCCAGGCGCCCTGTACAAGACAAAACATTCAACTTGAATGACTACGCAACCAACTCTGACATAATTATATAGTTTAACCTTTCTTGTAAATATCTAGGTTAGTGAGGGAAATACAAAGGCACATGGGGTAGAGGTGGGAAGGACATAAGGGAGAAGTGATTGATCGATATAGTTAAAAGGAAATTTAGGGCCCAGTTATCATTGAAAAGGGCTCATATCAAGGCCACAAAATTGAAGGGAACAATGTTCCAAATTGCTAACTAGCATACTGTATTTTTTTTAAACTTTTGTTAATCACAAGACCATTTCATTTTAAGAGTTTTGCAACTTGGAGTAACAGATTTTTGGGCATGCTATCCATTTCAAGTCATACTAACTACAGTGCCTTCCAGAGTATTTCATTTTCAAGGTAGCGTATTTAATAGCAAATATCAAATCAGTTTCTAGTGTCACACAGGCATTAATAATTTAATAGTACTTAATTGGCTGTGAAGCGCTTTGGGACATCCTGAGGTCATGAAAGGCACTATATAAATGCAAATCTTTCTTTTTCTTTTATAATTAATAATCAAAAGGGGTAAGAGAAGAGATATATGAATATGAACGTAGAGGAAATACAAACACACTTTAAAAAGTATGACATGCACAATTTAGACACTGTGAAAAGAAGAACTAGACACAGCTTTCTAATCTGGTTCAAACTGGCATAAAGAACATGAGGTAGTCTTACTTTTAAAAACACAATTAAAATAGTAAGTTAATTAAAGACCAGCAATGAACCACAAAGGTGGTCAAAATACATTGGGTAAAGCCAGTCAAGAGAAAAGAACTAAAAAATATTAAAATGCCTGGAAAGTTTGGTTTGACAAGAATGTCATTTCAAATTAGCAGCTTTTCAATCATGCATTAAATTCTACATCCGTCTTGAAACTGTTTTAGTGTTACGCAGAAAAGTCAAAAGAATATACCAGCAAAATATATTTATTGTAGCTATCATTTAAAAAAAAAAGTAAAAATCCATGGATTGAGAATCCAGTTCCTTGAAGAGAAGCATTAAAAAAAAATGCCATGTTAGAAAATAAAGAAAAGAAACTTATAATTTGAGATCTGAAAGATAAAAAAATTTCTTCCAGGCCAGCTAATCGTATAGTTCACTATACAGGAAACTTTCGATTAACTGGCCACTAAATAACCGGAAATGTCAGTTAACCGGCAAAATTCAGGAGTCTGATCAGGTAACTTTTTTTTACTTTTAGTTACTTTTTTTTTTTAAACTCATTTCTGGCTGTGCAAGCGTCTAACTGAAGCTGTTGCTAAGCTACAGAGACGCTTGCAAGCTGTGCTGATTGTTTTGAAGCTGTTGCTAAGCAACAGGGTTTGTTGCTAGATACGGAGCTCAGAAGCTCCGTATGTTTTAACTATAGCGTTCGGTTATCCGGAATTGGTGGTGAACCGGCAACACGTCGGTCCCGTCCGTGCCGGATACCAGAAAGTTCCCTGTACGTCAATGTGGTTATATTAGCCACATTAGAACACAGATGGAAGAAACCCTATTTTTGTCATAGAATCAGTTTTGAAACAATTGTTTTAAACAACTTGTTATTACTTGTAACCATCAGTCCTTTTTGGTTTTTGTTTTATACAAGCTATTTGGTCACATTTATTAATTTCCATACTTTGAAAACATTGGAAGAAGAATTTCAAGAATTCATAGTTTTGAAAAGCCAACCCCAGATTTGCAGTTTCACCAAGAGGGAAACTTAAAAATGCGATCCTCTGTATCTGCCAAAGAGCATCCAAAAGACAACATTTTAAGATCACAAGATAATTATGGATGAGGAAGGCCATTCGGCTCACCTCGATTCATCCATCCAGAGACACCCTAATATCAGCCCGCAGAAACATCCAATAGTTTCTCAAATGATTTCTAAATTTTTGCCTCCACTACTATATCTGGAAGTTTATTCCACACCTTGATCATTCATAAGACGTAGGAGCAGGAGTAGGTCATTTGGCCCCTCGAGCCTGCTCCGCCATTCAATAAGATCATGGCTGATCTGATCTTGACCTCAACTCCACTTCCCTGCCCGTACCCCAGAACCCTCGACTCCCTTATCGTTCAAAAATCTGTCCATCTCCACCTTAAATATATTCAATGACCCAGCCTCCACAGCTCCCTGGGGAAGAGAATTCCAAAGATTCACAACCCACTGAGAAGAAATTCCTCATTTCCGACTTAAAGGGTGCCCCCTTATTCTGAAATTATGCCCCCAAGTTCTAGATTCCCCCACGAGGGGAAACATCCTCTCAGCATCTACCCTGTCAAGCCCCTTCAGAATCATATGTTTCACTAAGATCCCCTCTCATTCTTCTAAACTCCAATGTGTATAGGCCCAACCGTTCTTCATAAGACAACCCCTTCATCTCCGGAATCAACCTCGTGAACCTTCTCTGAACTGCCTCCAATGCAAGTATATCCTTCCTTAAATAAGGAGACCAAAGCTGTACATAGTACTCCAGGTGTGGTCTCACCAACGCCCTGCACAGTTGTCACAGGACTTCCCTACTTTTATACCCCATTCCCTTTGCAATAAAGGCCAACATTCCATTTGTCTTCCTAATTACTTGCTGTACCTGCATGCTAACTTTTTGTGATTCATGTACAAGGACCCCCAGATCGCTCTGTACCTCAGCATTTTGTAATCTCTCCCCATTTAAAACTCTTCATGGGAAGAAGAATATCCTGATATCTGTTCTAAAAGTACCCTTGAAACATAGGTTTGAACAGATGTCCCCTTGTTCTACTCCTGCAGTTTAAGTTATATTTAGGGTTAACTTTTTCTATACTGCTAACTATCTTGCACGCAAGATCGTCTCTTAGTCACCTTTACAGTCTGAAAAGCCCAAGTTGGTCCAGTCTTCCCTCATAACTTATACCCGACGCTGGGGATTAGCCATCTGGCTCTTCTCTGCACTGGTTCTGCTGCTTGAACGGATCTCGTGTCAGCCGTGGCTCAGTGGTAACTCTCTCGCCTATGAGTCAGATGGTTTTGGGTTCAAGTCCCACTCAAGACTTGAGCACAAAATCTAGGCTGACACTCCAGTGCAGTATTGAGGGAGTGCTGCACTTTCGGATGGGGCGTTAAACCGAGGACCTGTCTGCCCTTTTAGATGAACATAAAAGTTCCATTGGCACCATTCGAACAAGAGCAGGGGAGATATCCCGGTATCCATGCCAACATTTATCCCTCAAGCAACACCTAAAACAGATTATCTGGTCAATACTTCATGGTTGTTTGTGGGAACTTGTTATGCTCAAATTGGCTGTCGCATTTCCCACGTTACACCAGTGACTACACTGCAAAAAGTACTTCAATGGCTGTAAAGTGCTTTGGAACATCCTGAGGTCGCGGAAAGCACTATATAAATGCAAGTCTGTCTTTCCTGAAGAACACAACTGGCGCAGTATTCAAAGTGTGATCAGACTAAGAGTGCTATAAGATACTCTTCTAATCTATATACTGTTTTGGCTATGTAGTTCAACACCCTTATTGGCTTTGTTGAGTATACGCTGCATTGGTTGGACAAGTTTAGCCTAGGGACTATTAAGACTCCAAGGTCTCTGACTTTATCCTTATTTCAACACCATTCAGGGAGTATGCATGTGGTATATTTTTCTTCCTATGTGTAGCACTTTACACATGTGCATTAAATTTCATCTGTCACTGTTCGGCCCACTTACATATCTTGTCCAACTCATTCAGTAGTTTCCGAGCTGCCTCTTCCAATTCCACTGCTCCTGCTAGTTTGGCATCATCTACAAATCTGACCCCTTTGCGTTGAGTTTCTGAATTCAGATCATTTATGTAAATTATAACAATATACTGGTCCCAACACTGAGCCCTGAGGCACGCTACTCAGTATTTCCTACACTGGCTTAAATCCTCCAACGAATACTCCTCGTTTCCTACCCTTTAGGCAGTTCCTTAACTATCTCTATGATTAATTCTGAAACAACTTGCATTTATATAGCGTCTTTGACGTAGTCAAACATCCCAAGGAACTTCACAGGAGCGTTATCAAACAGAATTTGACACCGAGCCAGATAAGGAGGTATTAGGACGGATCAAGGAGGCAAGTTTTAAAGGAGCGTCTTAAAGAAGGGAGTGAGATAGCAAGGCAGAGAGATTTAGGGAGATAATTCCAGAGCTTTGGGGCTAGGCAGCTGAAGGCACAGCCGCCAATGGTGGAGCGATTAAAATTGGGGATGCGCAAGAGGCCAGAATTGGAGGAGCACAGAGATTTCGCAGGGTTATAGGCTGGAGGAGGTTACAGAAATAGGGAGGGACGAGACCTTGAAGGGATTTGAAAACAAGGAGGAGAATTTTAAAATCTAGGTATTGTCGGACTGGGAGCTAATATAGGTCAGCAAGCAGAGGGGTAATGGGTGAACGGGTCTTGGTGCGAGTTAGAATACAGTAAGGAGAGTTTTGGATGAAACCCCACAGCTTTCAGCTTGGAGCTTAATTATTAGCCTTTGATGTGACACACCCTATCATAGTCATTTTCTCAAAGAAGTCAAAGAATTTTAATCAAGCAACATCTTCCCCTTCTGAATCTATGCTGACTGCTGTTAACTAGATTATTGTTGTCCAGATAATCCTCAAGTTTACTCCTGTTAATGAATTCCATTATTTTACATGGAATGGAAGTAAGATTAGATGGTTTGTAGCTTTCCATGTCTGTTTTGTCACCCTTTTTGTGAATATGGCCCATTAGCCTGCTTCCAATCTTCTGGTACCTCCCCAGCATCCTCCTTCTTCTTAAGCAGTCCCTCGGAACTGAGGAGGATAACTTGCTTCCACACTAAAAATGAGTTCTCGGGTGACTGATGCGGGACCTACAGTCTCTGTTACAGGTGGGGCAGACAGTGGTTGAAGGGACGGGTGGGTGGGGTGCTTGGGTTGATGTGCGCTCCTTCTGCTGTTTGCGCTTGGCTTCCACTTGCTCCCGGCGAAGAGACTCGAGGTGTTCAGCGCCTTCCCAGATGCTTCTCCTCCACTTTGTGCGGTCTTGGGCCAGGGATTCCCAGGTGTCGGTGGGGATGTTGCACTTTTTCCAAGGAGACTTTGAGGGTGCCCTTGAAGCATTTCCTCTGCCCACCTGGGGCTCTCTTGCCACGTCGGAACTCCAAGTAGAGCGCTTGTTTTGGGAATCTCGTATCCGGCGTGCAGACGATGTGGCCCATCCATCGGAGCTGATCCGAGCGTGGTCAAAGCTTCAATGCTGGCCTGAGTGAGAACACGGACGTTGGTACGCCTATCCTGCCAATGGATTTGCAGGATTTGCGGAGGCAACGTTGCTGGTACCTCTCCAGTGCTTTGAGGTGCCTGCTGTACATAGTCCATGTCTCTGAAGCATACAGGAGGGCGGGCATCACTACTGCTCTGTAGACCATGAGCCTGGTGCTGGGTTTGAGGTCCTGGTCTTCAAACACTCTCTTCCTTAGGCGACCGAAAGGTGCACTGGCACACTGAAGGCGCTGTTGGACTTAATCATCGACGTCTGCCCTCGTTGACAGTAGGCTCCCGAGGTATGGAAAGTGGTCCACGTTGTCCAAGGCCTCGTCATGGATTTTGATAATCGGGGAGCAGTACCGTGTGGCGGGGGCAGGCTGGTAGAGGACCTTTGTCTTACGGATGTTTAGTGTAAGGCCCATGCTCTTGTACGCTTCGGTGAAGGTGTTGACGATGGTTTGGAGTTTGGCCTCAGTGTGCACAGACACAAGCGCCGTCTGCATACTGTAATTTGATGACAGAGGATGGGACGACCTTGGATCTGGACTGGAGGCGACAGAGGTAGAACAGTTTCCCGTTTGTTCTGTAGATTAGCTCCACTCCAGCAGGGAGCTTACTGAGGGTGAGATGGAGCATTGCAGCCAGGAAGATCGAGAAGAGCGTTGGTGCGATGACAGAACCTTGCTTGACCCCGGTCTGTATGTGAATTGGGTCTGTGGAGGATCCGTTGGCCAGGATCACAGCTTGCATTTCATCGCGATGCAGGCGGAGGACAAACTTTTGAGGGCTGCCGAATTTGAGGACACTACTCCATAATCCCTCACAGTTGACGGTGTCGAAGGCCTCTGTGTGGTCAAAGGCGGCCATGTACAGCGGTTGTTGCTGTTCCCTGCATTTCTCTTGTAGTTGACGTGCGGTGAAGATCATGTCCATTGTGCCCCTTAGTGAGCGGAATCTGCATTGCGACTCTGGGAGGAGCTCTTCAGCCACTGGGAGAAGGCGATTGAGGAGGATTCTTGCATTGACTTTCCCTGTGGCAGACAGCAGGGAGGCTCCTCTGTAATTACTGCAATCGGACTTGTCACCTTTTTTGAAGATGGTCATGATTACAGCGTCTCCGAGATGCCCTGGCATGCTCTCCTCCTTCCAAATATGAGAAATGAGTTCATGTATTCGCGCCAATAGTGCTTCTCCGCCATGTTTTAGCGCCTCGGCAGGGATTCCATCTGCTCCCGAGACCTTGTTGTTCTTCAGTTGTCGGATGGCCTTTTCAACCTCATGCCGGGCTGGGGTTGTGCTGAGGCGGTGGCTGATAGCATGCTGCGGGATGGAGTGGAGGACACTCGCGTCGAAGACAGAGTCTCGGTTAAGGAGATCTTTGAAGTGCTCCTTCCAGTGGGCGCTGACTGCCTCTCTGTCCTTGATGAGTACCTCTGTTCTTGGCCCGCAGTAGGGAAGGACCTTGGGCCGTAGGTGGTCTTGACTGCGCTAAAGAATCCACGCACGCCGTGGTTGTCGGCTAGCTGCTGGATCTCCTGCGCTTTCTCCACCCACCATCTGTTCTTTAGGTTGCGAGTTTTTTGTTGCACCTCGGCCTTCAGGCGTCTGTAGAGCTGCTTTCTTGCTCTCGAGTTCTGTTGCCGTTTCCAGATCAGGAATGCCTTGCGCTTGCAGATTAGCTCCTGGATCTCCTGGTTGTTCTCATCGAACCAGTCTTCAGTGTTTCATAAGAACATAAGAAAGAGGAGTAGGAGTAGGTCATTTGGCCCTTCGAACCTGCTCTGCCATTCAATGAGATCATGGCTGATTTTCTGCCTCAATTCCATTCACCGGCTCTATCGCCATATCGTTTGATGCCCTTACTAGTCAGAAATCTATTGACTTCTGTTTTTGAATATACCCAATGACAGAGCCTCCACAGCACGAGTGATCGAGCATTTCTTCACAGGTGATGATTATGGAGGCCTCGAGTGCAGACCAGGCCCTGTGGACACTGTCTCTGAATCACTGGGAGTAGTCAGGTTGGTTGTGAGGCGCAGGCTGAATAGGGCTTTCTTAGCAGGGTCTTTGAGTGCTCCCCAGTGTCCATCGACAGGTTCAAACTACACTTTTAATGATCATCGGTGCCTCACAAATCTATGTTACTCTGTCCTGTTGCACTCTGGGATAAATACCATCTATGTTTAAGTATTTGTTTGTTATGAGTCCAATCAACCTATCTAGGACTTCCATCTCATTTATAACAAAGTCACGGGTAGTGTGGAGATAGTTCCATTTCAACATGAATGAGTAACAGTACAGGATTAAGTAAACTCTGCAAAATTCTTCACATTGCAACTCCCTAATCAATCTTACACAAACCTGTTTTAGAACAGGAACTGAATAAAGCTTACTAAAAATAGTAAATTTTGCAGAAATCTGCACGTAGTCTCCAAAAAATACATGCATCAGAAATGAATTGCCATAATTTCCACTGCAGGCGCCATAAGCATAGCAAATTGTCCTGTGAACCAATGTTCCCTTTGGGCCATATGGCCCATTCAAAAATACGTGCATCCGCAGCTTTTGCATTTAAAGGCCGGTGAGCTGGCTGCACAGGAGCTCCAGAGTGCTGTGCAGCTTAAAGAGAATATTGTTGTGAACTGGTACATGCATGAGGCATAATAAAACCATCTGCACCTTTGGAAAGTATTGTTTTTGTCCTGATGCAACAAAAGTAGCTGCTGCAGAAAGGTTCAAATTCCTGGAGCCTTCCATTCAGATTCCTGGGGCATTGGAATCAGTTATGATATAAGACTGAGCTAGATCAATCCCATAATACCTGAACAGAGCTGGGGCCTTTATCTTTGTAGGGTAGTTAACAGAGCAATAGGGATAGTTTAAACTATGTTGGAGAGTGGGAGGGAAAAAAAGAGTAGAGCAGGGCAGCTTGGAAGGAAAAGTAAGCATTAGGTGTAAACATAGAAACATAGAAGATAGGAGCAGGAGTAGGCCATTCGGCCCCTCGAGCCTGCTCCGCCATTCAATGCGATCATGGCTGATCACCCAAATTCAGTACCCTGTCCCCTGCTTTCTCCCCATATCCCTTGATCCCTTTAGCTTTAAGAAATATCTCTAACTCCTTCTTGAATATATTTAATGAATTGGCCTCAACTGCCTTCTGTGGTAGAGAATTCCACAGGTTAACCACTCTCTGGGTGAAGAAATTCCTCCTCATTTCAGTACTAAATGGCTTACCCCTTATCCTTAGACTGTGACCCCTGGTTCTGACTCCCCCCAGCATCGGGAACATCCTGCATCTAGTCTGTCTATTCCTGTTAGAATTTTATAAGTTTCAATGAGATCCTCTCTCAGTCTTCTAAACTCTAGCGAATATAAGCCTAATCGACCCAATCTCTCTTCACACGTCATTCCTGCCACTACAGGGAATATGCAGATAGAAAAGGTTGAAAGTGGTTAAGCAAGACTAGATTAGTAAAGAATAAGCACTAGAAAGGCAAAAACATTGCCAAACTAAGGGAATCCAAATTGAAAAAATATGTATAGTAATGCACAGGGTATAAGAAAACAAAAGTGGGAAACAGAAATCATCGATTAAAATGGAAAATCAACCACACAACAGCAGTAACTGAGACATGGTTGCAGCTAAGTCAGGATTGGCAACCAAGTATTCTTGGGTATAAAACTTACAGGGAAGAATGAAAGGGAGGTGGGGTCATTGCACTAATTAGAGGTTATCATTGCACCAGAGAGTAAGAATTGAGGTCCAAACAAAATCCCTTTGAATTGAGCTGAGGAATAGTAAGGTGCCAGTCACATTAGAGAGTAGAGTACATACCGAACAGTGGAAAGGAAATTGAAGCATGTATCAACAAGAGAGTTATAATTGAAAATGGTTTTAATTACCCAAAAATAGACTTGGAAACATGTGATGAACGAGGGATTTTTTTTCCTCTAGCAGCATGGTCGCAATAGTTTTCTCAGTCATGATGCTGCTATCCCAATAAGGAACAAAGCACTACCTGACCTGGTTCTAGGTAATGAAGTAGAACACACAGGTGACCTAAATATAATTAGGTTCAATGCAAGAACAGAAAAGGAAACAGAAAAGTCAAGGACAAGGGCAACTGACTGAGCAAAAAAAAAGCAAATTACAGTGAGACAAAAAAGGGGAATTTACAAAGATTAAATGGAAGGAAACATTGGCAAATAGAACCATACATCAGTAATGGTAAATATTTAAAGAGGAGATAAAAAGCATTAAAATCAAATACATTCCAATAAGGAAGGCTGGAGTTTCTTGAATGAATAGGAAGATAAGATCAAATTTGAAACATGAAACCTAGGACAAATATAATTATATGATGAAAGCTATAAAAAGGCAAGTTATAAAGGCTGAGGTTGGTATGAAATTAACAAATAGCAAAGGACAATAAAAAGGCTTTCTACATTAGCAGCAACAGGATAGTCAAGGTAGGGATTGCACCACGAAGAGATAAAGGAGGCAAACTTGTAGTGGCGTACAAGGGACCGGCAGTCACGCTAAATAAGTGCTTTGCCCAACTTTTTACCTAAGAGGTAAGTACAGTATTGGGATTGTAGAGCCACCAGAGGTTATTATTTAAAGAGAAATGGTAAAACAAAAGTTCCTCAAACTTAAGGTAAACAAATCAGAATCATGATTGGTTTACATTCAAGGATCCTGTGGGATGGTAGCAAAGTAATAGCTTAGGATTTGACCACAATTTTCCAAACTTATGTATAGGGAAATGGTGCCAGAGAAAATTATAGGCCAGTTAGTCTTACTTCAGTAAATAAGAGTCTCTAATACAGAATTAAATTATTAAACTTGGATAACCACGAGTTAGAGGGCCAGCCAGCACGGATTCCAAAAGGCAGATCATGCTTCAGCAACCTTATAGAATCCTTCAAAGTAACAATAGAGGATAGATATAGTATGTGGTTTATAGGATTTGAGAAGCATTTGCTAAGGTATCACAAAGAAAATGATAACCACATGCAGAGAGAGAAAGCAAAAAGTGTAGGGCAGAGGGAAGTTTCGCAGATAAATATATTCAGTGCATGGTATTCCACAGGGGACAGTGTTGGGGCTGCTCATATATTTACAGGAATATAATACAATTTCATTTCACTACCACTCACCATCCTCATACCTCTACATTGACTCATTCAAAATAAAATACTGTATGTATTCTACTCTTTAGCCCAGAGGTTTGATCCACCAATGTAGATATTGTACACGGGAGCTTGGGCCAGGGGGAGGGGGGAGTGCTGAAGAAAAAAAAAACAAGAGCTGGATGATGGAGGTAAGACAGTGATGTCAGTGAGAGCTGCAGGCCCAAAGAAAGGGAGTTGGAGAGTTAGGGGTACAGATTTTTTTCCAGGGGTAAGAGATGGTAGAGGGCTGTAGAAGGAAGTGTATGCTGAAAGAGAAGGCGGCATGATTGGAAATAGCTCTTAACTGATTCCAATCATGGAAGTGATATGGGATCACATTACATTAAGGTCAAGGAGAATAGATATGGGTAGGAGTGTATGTGGATGGTAAGGTTGAGGAAGGTCAGAAAATTGTTAACACGTGGATATCTGATTACAATGAGGTCATGAATAAGATTGGCGCACAAGCAGTGCCACAGCAAAGCACAATTTTAAACTAAATTTAAACTTTCCACTTCTGTCCTTCGATTTAAAAAATATTTTTTGTTGAGCTGAATTTTAGCAAATACTATTTTTTTTTTTTTTTTTTTTTTAAGTTGCAACACATACCTTTAGAAACTGCTCAAATTAAGTGTGTGTTTGTGGTCAGGGTCATCTTCCTCATAACTTATATGTTAAGTCCTGAGTTACCTTTGGGCAATGCCGGGCGTAAATACTTGGTTGACATTTCGTTGCAGGTTTTTTCAGAACTTTTTTTTCTTCCTTCTAGAAACTGAAAGGCTATCTTTAATCAAACATAAAATTAATCTGAAATTTAGAACACTTTCACTCACCCATTAATTATTTCTTTGGACTCTCCACGAATGAAGAATTCACGTTCAGGGGTTATAATGCAGAGTGCATTCTTCTGACCAGTCTTGGGTTCAGCATCAATGACATCTGTACATTGGTTCATGTTAACTGTCCCTTGTGGCAGGGTGCTTGGCTGAAAGACAAGACAAAAAAATATTATGGTCAACAACACTACCAACTTGAACACACTCAATACAACCAACAGCAATATCCCTTGCAGCAGTAATGTTACAGGAAACTCTCGTTTAAACAGCACCTAAAAATCCGGAATTCTCTATTAGCCGGCAAAATTCTCACTCCGAAAACACCACCTCAATAACCGGAAATGTTGCCGAGTCCGAGTCTCCTGCGGTGACCGAGTCAGTCAGTGGGGGTAGTTCTCCAAACTGCCACTACTCGGCTTCTTGGCGCTGTCGGAAGTCCGAACACCTCAATACCCCTGTAACAGGAGCCTGACTCTCCCGTGCTGCCGGTAGTCTCTTCTGATCTGCCATTTTACAGGGGTACTGTGTGTCTCCCACGCTGCTGGTAGTCACTGCATTGCATTACCCTCAACTGGCAGTACTGTACTTAATCAAGCATCTTCCACCATCCATTTAACACAACATTCTGTAGGTGAGTACCCAATTACTGTATACTGCACATTTCTTGATTTTTTTTATTTTTGTTTGTTAAAAGTAGCCTTGGTAGATAACCCCCTCAGTCATCCGGAAATTTTAATCAACCGGCAACACGCCGGTCCCGTCAGTGCCGGATACCAAAGAGTTTCCTGTATAATACATTATTATTATTACATCAGAAAGCTTGTAGAGGTATAAAATACTATATGAAATAGAGAAAGTAAACTGAAAACAATACACTTGGGCAGAAAAACAAGAGGGATGCAAGTTCACGCTAGAAGTATTTTTACACAGAGGAAGACCAGCAGCTGGGATGGGTAGCCAAGGTTACCTCAGACCCTTGGCACAAAGGAGACCAAGTCGACCTTTTAAATCTAGCTCGAATATTAATAATAGTCCTAAGCACATTTCATCACTGAACAATGTGTGTCCAATTCTCTTACATGACTAAATCAAACAGGATTACCAGAGCTAAATAAAAGCACTACTCCTGCACAACCAGAAATGATGCTGAGGTGGGGAAGCAATGGGAGAAAATAAAATGTGGACCTTGGTGCAAAAGCATCAACACCTGCAATAAGGCTGGTGGCAGTTTAGTGTTGTTTATAATCTAAATTTCATCTATAAACATACATCTGTTATCAAATGGGAACATCAGAAAATGAATTTAAACAATGATTGAAATAGGTGGTCAGCAACTAGAGTCCTACTCGAATCCTAACATACCTTTAGAGCTTAATTTAAATATCCAAGTTGCACCGCACAACATGGATATCAGCTCTATTAATAGCCAACACTTGAGACAAGTTTCAAAATATGTAAAAGAACTTGCATTTTCAAAGCACCTTTCACAGTCTTAGGACGTCCAAATATGTTTCACAGCTAATGAATTATTTGTGAATGTAGTTCCTGTTATGTAGGCAGTGGATAGACAGTGTAATCAAGTTCCCTGATAAAACCATTAGGTATGGCTCAATATTTTGGGGGGGGGGGGGGGGGAATTAGTACAAACATGTTTTAAAATTTGAGCTTATGAAAATTAATATATTGTACAGATAATGAAATGGTTGAAATGCAAGCATCTACAGGTTTTTGTGTGTTTCACACCTTTACAATCATTTAATGAAATGGCAATTCAACTGCATTGGAAAAAGACAAATGTACTTATTGATGTTAAGCTGATACTTAACATGCAATATTCTGTTGAACAATTAAGTAAATTAGTATACTGCTGATGCGCCATCAATTACTCAAAAGACTGAGGTTAAGCGAGTAACAACCAGGCTTTTATTAACTAAAGAATGAAGGTCTTGTCTCGAGTGGTCGACCCGTCCAGAATACTAAGGGACTGGGAGGTAGTCACTTATATACCTGGAATAGTGGGAGGAGTCAGCCGAGGCATGTCCAGACCTGTACCTAGTGGAATACACATTACACATACAGACAGGTATACAGTGGTTTACCACATTCACCCCTTGTTTAAAAAGGAGTCCGGCGGGGTGAAGTGTATTTAAAAGTTCGTGTATTGGAGTCTCTCCGGAGGTCTTGTCTGCTGCTGTGATCGACGTGGCGACGGGAGGGGTGGTGGAGCTTCCGGCGTTGCGTCCCGTGTAGGCTGGGGTCCTGGAGTGTAGTCCTCGTGGGTGACGGTCCAAGGCGAGCTGGCTGCTGGGGTTGGATATCGGGTCGTGGGGGGGGGGGGGAGGGTGGTAATGGGTAGTGGGTTACAGCGGTCCCCGAGGGTGCGAGGTCTCGTATGGAGACTGTGTCCTCCCGCCCGTCCGGGTACGCAATGTAAGCGTACTGGGGGTTGGCGTGGAGGAGGTCGACCCTCTCGACCAGGGGGTCCGTCTTATTGGCCCTCACGTGTCTTCTCAGTAGTACCGGCCCTGGGGACGTCAGCCATGGCGGTAACGATGTCCCCGATGTGGACTTCCTTGGGAAGACAAACATTTTCTCGTGAGGGGTGGCATTGGTGGCAGTGCAGAGCAGTGACCGAATCGAGTGGAGCGCATCGGGGAGCACCTCCTGCCAGCGGGAGGTCGGAAGGCCCCTAGACTTTAAGGCTAGTAGGGCGGCCTTCCAAACTGTTGCATTCTCTCTTTCCACCTGTCCGTTCCCCCGGGGGTTGTAACTGGTGGTCCTGCTTGTGGCTATACCCCTAGCGAGCAGGTACTGGCGGAGTTCGTCGCTCATAAACGATGAGCCCCGGTCGCTATGGATATAGCTGGGGAAACCGAACAGGGTGAAGAGGCTGTTCAGATTTAATGACCGTGGCACTGGTCGTGTCCGAGCAGGGGATAGCGAACGGGAAACGGGAGTACTCGTCAATGATGTTGAGGAAGTACACATTGCGGTCGGAGGAGGGGAGAGGCCCTTTAAAATCGACGCTCAGGCGTTCGAAAGGGCGGGTGGCTTTTATCAGGTGGGCTCTGTCTGGTCTATAAAAGTGCGGTTTGCACTCAGCGCAGACTTGGCAGTTCTTGGTCATGGTCCTGACCTCCTCGATGGAGTAAGGCAGGTTGCGGGCCTTGATGAAGTGGAAGAACCTGGTGACCCCCGGGTGGCAGAGGTCATTGTGGAAGGCCCTCAGCCTATCGATCTGCACGCTGGCGCAGGTGCCACGCGATAGGGCATCTGGGGGTTCATTGAGCTTCCCAGGCCGGTACAAGATCTCGTAGTTGTAGGTGGAAAGTTCGATTCTCCACCTCAAGATCTTGTCATTTTTGATTTTGCCCCTCTGCTTGTTGTTGAACATAAAAGCAACTGAACGCTGGTCAGTGAACAGGGTAAATCGTTTTCCGGCCAGGTAGTGCCTCCAATGACGCACAGCCTCCACAATAGCCTGGGCCTCCTTCTCGACCGCGGGGTGTCTGGTCTCCGGGCCCTGGAGGGTTCGTGAGAAGAATGCCACAGGTCTCCCCGCCTGATTAAGGGTGGCGGCCAGGGCGAAGTCGGACGCATCGCTTTCCACCTGGAAGGGGATGGATTCGTCCACTGCGTGCATGGTGGCTTTGGCAATGTCCTCCTTGATACAGTGGAAGGCCAAGCGGGCCTCTGCCGTCAGGGGAAAAGAGGTGGATTTGATCAGCGGACGGGCTTTGTCTGCATAGTAGGGGACCCACTGGGCGTAGTAGGAAAAAAACCCTAGGCACCTCTTCAGGGCTTTTAGGCAGTGGGGCAGTGGGAGTTCCATAAGGGGACGCATCCGGTCCGGGTCGGGACCGATGACCCCATGTTCCACAACACAGCCAAGGATGGCGAGGCGGTCTGTGCGGAATATGCACTTCTCCGTGTTATATGTCAGGTTCAGGAGTTGGGCGGTGCGGAGGAATTTCTCGAGGTTTGCGTCATGGTCCTGCAAGTCATGGCCGCAGATGGTCACATTGTCTAGGTAAGGGAAAGTGGCCTGCAGCGCGTTTTGATCGACCATCCGGTCCATCGCCCTTTGGAAGACGGAGACCCCCGTTGGTAACGCCGAAGGGAACCCTAAGGAAGTGATAGAGGCGGCCGTTTGCCTCAAAAGCAGTATACTGGCGGTCTTCAGGGCGGATGGGGAGCTGGTGGTACGCTGATTTCAGGTCAATGGTCGAAAAGACATGGTACTGCGCGATCTGGTTGACCATGTCAGCTATGCGGGGGAGTGGGTAGGCGTCCAGCAGGGTGTAGCGGTTTATTGTTTGGCTGTAGTCGATGACCAGGCGTTGTTTCTCGCCGGTCTTAACGACCACAACCTGGGCTCGCCAGAGGCTGGAGCTGCCCTCAATAATCCCCTCCTTCAGGAGCCGCTCCACTTCGGTTTTGATGAAAACCCTGTCCCCGGCACTGTATCGCCTGCTCTTTGTGGCGATGGGCTTACAGTCGGGGGTGAGGTTAGCAAACAGTAGGGGGGGTGGGACTCAGTGTGGAGAGGTTGCATCTGGTGCGCAGCGGGCAATTTGGAGGCTGCTGGCTACGGACTGTGAGTGGGGGGAGGGGGCCACCATACGCCATCGTAACGCTTTTGAGGTGGCACTGGAAATCCAACCCCAGTAGGACGGCAGCGCAGAGGTCGGGCAGGACCAGGAGTTTAAAATTATTGAACACAGTCCCGTCTACTACTAGTGTCACCACGCAGTAGCCGCCAATGTCCGCTGACTGGGACTCGGAGGCCATAGAAATCCGCTGGTGCGCAGGCAAGACTGGGAGAGAGCAACGCCGCACCATGTCGGGGTGGATGAAGCTCTCTGTGCTCCCGGAGTCAAAAAGGCAGTTTATTGCATGGCCGTTTACCTTAACGTCCATTTTGGACCGAGCTAGTTGGTGCGGTCTCGTTTGGTCCAGCGTAACAGAGGCCAGCGTAGGGGTCAGTGTGTCGCTGCGGGTATCAGATGGGGGGGGGGGTTGGCGGTCTGCTGCGTCCCGGCTGGTGTCCAAGATGGCGGCGTCCATGTGGCTGGAGTCGTCCAAGATGGCTGCTGCTGCGGTGGTTCGCACATGGCTGGGGAGGCCCAAGATGGCGGCCCGCACGGGGCGCTGTTGGGGGCCCAAGATGGCGGCTCGCCCGGCCCACACGCGGCGCTGCTGGCGTTCGGGGTGGCTTTGGCCTTGCAGACGCTGGCGTAGTGTCCCTTTTTCCCGCAGCCCGAGCAGGTCGCATTCTTTGCCGGGCAGCGCGCTCTGGGGTGTTTGGCCTGGCCACAGAAGTAGCATTGCTGGCCTTGGGGTACTGCTGTCTGGCTTTGGGACACTGCTGCGGTAGTTGGGCCGTTGTTGGGCTGTGGCTGGGGTGGCACGGTGCTATGGGGCTGTCCTACCGTGTCCCAGGTTGTCGTTCCCCGCGGCGTCCACGGTGTAGAGGAGTAGGCATCCATGCCCCGGTAGGCTGCGTCCAGCGTTAGAGCGATTTCGGAGGCTTTGTCGAGGGTGAGGTCACTCTGCTCCAGTAGTCGCTGTCGGGTGTAGTTGGACCTGTGGCCCGCTACGAAGGCATCCCGGATCAGTTCCTCCGTGTACTTAGCGGGCGTTACCGCCTTACACCCACAGGCCCGGCCAAGCACGGACAGTGCTTGGAGGTATTCCTCAGTCGATTCCCCAGGTTGTTGCTTGTGACTCCCCAGAAGGTGCCTGGCGTATACTTCGTTCACAGGGCGCGTGTACTGGGTCTTGAGGAGCTGGAGGGCGGCTGTGTACGAGGTCGCGTCCCGGATGACTGAGTACACTCGGTGGTTCACCTTGGAGATCAGGACAGACAGTTTGTCCGCATCCGTTTCGACCGCAGTGGAGGCAGTCAGGAATGTCTCGAAGCACGTGAGCCAGTGAGCAAACTTGTTGGAAGCGTCCGCTTCCCGACTGTCCAGGTCCAGGCATGCTGGTGTGAGGATCTTCTCCATTATAAAAAATTTAGTTAATAAAATTGATGCGCCATCAATTACTCAAAAGACTGAGGTTAAGCGAGTAACAACCAGGCTTTTATTAACTAAAGAATGAAGGTCTTGTCTCGAGTGGTCGACCCGTCCAGAATACTAAGGGACTGGGAGGTAGTCACTTATATACCTGGAATAGTGGGAGGAGTCAGCCGAGGCATGTCCAGACCTGTACCTAGTGGAATACACATTACACATACAGACAGGTATACAGTGGTTTACCACAACTGCCATATTTTTTTAAAATGCTTGATCATCATGGGAGAGGTACTACAGCATGCCCCCTCCCCTCACCTCACGCTTTGTGTGTGTGGTTTTAGCCATCTCAGTCTGCTTACTTCCTGGCCACCACCAAAACCACAAGATGCCAGGGACCATCCAGGCATGTATCTCCCTTCTGGTTGTCTCCCCTCCCTTTTGGGTGAGGCCACAGCTTCAGCTAGGTGCAGTGCCGATGGAGTATCGAGCAAAATGAGACTTAGATCTGCAGTTGTCCCTGCTTTGTACCACCGAACACTTGGATGCCAATTTCAGTGCCACTGAAAGGCACTGCCCAGTACCATGCTCATTTTTATTCACATGAAGGATACTGCCAGTCTTCCAATTCCTTGAAGACTGTGTGTGAGGAATGCACTCTACATTTATCTTCCCCACAAAACTATTATATTCTGATAGGCAGGTGAAACGTTAGCTTGCCCACATGGTTGCTTAGAGCTCAGTGAGAAATGGAAGATGTAACCAGATCAGGACTTGTAACACTTCCTTTCCCAGTAAACTTTGTAGAAAAATACTACAAGGGCTTCAACTTTTCAACAGCTATCCTAATAAGCAATATGGCCTCTTGTTTAACACTGGTTATCAATGCATTGTAGAAAAATCTCCTTTGAAAAGAATATTGGTTTAATATTCGTCATCCAGCTGGATGGAACTGCACTCGCCTGGTTCCATTCTTATCTCTCTAATCGTAGCCAGAGAATCATCTGCAACGGCTTCTCTTCCCGTTCCCGCATCGTTACCTCAGGTGTCCCCCGAGGATCTATCCTTGGCCCTCTCCTATTTCTCATTTACATGTTGCCCCTTGGCGACATCATCTGAAAACACAGCGTCAGTTTCCACATGTATGCTGACGACATCCAGCTCTACCTCACCACCACATCTCTGGACCCCTCCACGGTCTCTAAATTGTCAGACTACATGTCCAACATACAGTTCTAGCTGTGCAAAAATTTTCTCCAATTAAATATTGGGAAGACCGAAGCTCTTATTTTCGGTCCCCGCCACAAACTCCGTTCCCTAACCACCGACTCCATCCCTCTCCCTAACATCTGTCTGAGGCTGAACCACACTGTTCGCAACCTTGGTGTCATATCTGACCCTGAAATGAGCTTCCGACCACATAGCTGCAGCATAACTAAGACCGCCTATTTCCACCTCCGTAACATCGCCCGCCTCCGCCTCAGCTCATCCGCTGCTGAAACCCTCATCCATGCCTTTATTACCTCTAGACTTGACTAGTCCAATGCACTCCTGGCTGGCCTCCCACATTCTACCTTATGTAAACTTGAGGTGATCCAAAACTCGGCTGCCCGTGTCCTAATTCGCACCAAGTCCAGTTCACCCATCACCCCTGTGCTCGCTGACCTACATTGGCTCCTAGTTAAGCCTCGATTTCAAAATTCTCATCCTTATTTTCAAATCCCTCCATGGCCTCGCCCCTCCCGATCTCTAGAATGTCCTCTAGTCACACAACCCCACCACCCCGCCCAGATATCTGTGCTCCTTTAATTCTGCCCTCTTGAGCATCCCTGATTATAATCACTCAACCATTGGGGGCCATGCCTTCTGTTGCCTAGGCCCCAAGCTCTGGAATTCTCTACCTAAACCTCTCTACCTTTCTTTCCTCCTTTAAGACGCTCCTTCCTCTTTGACCAAGCTTTTGGCCACTTGCCCTAATTTCTCCTTATGTGCCTCAGTGTCAAATTTTGCATCTTATAATACTCCTGTGAAGCACCTTGGGACGTTTTACTATGTTAAAGATGCTATATAATCATAGTATCATAAGGTTTAGATTAGCTATGGAAAAGGACAGGGAGCAATCTAGAATAAAAATACTTAATTGGGGGAAGGCAAATTTCAGTGGGTTGAGAACGGATCTGGCCCGGGTAAATTGGCATCAAAGATTGGCAGGCTAAACTGTAGTGGAACAATGGGCTCCCTTTAAAGAGGAAATAGTTCAGATACAGTCGAGGTACATTCCTACTAGGGGAAAAGGTAGGGTAACTAAAGTCAAAACTCCCTGGATAACGAAAGAGATAGAGAGCAAAATGAAGCAGAAAGAGAGCACATATGGCAGATGTCAGGTCGAGAATACATCCGAGAATCAGGCTAAATATAGAAAGTTCAGAGGAGAAAGGTGAAAAAGAAAATAAGAGGGGCAAAGAGAGGGTATGAGAATAGAATGGCAGCTAACATAAAAGGTAATCCATAAGTCTTTGATAGGCATATAAATAGTAAATGGGTAATAAGAGTAGGGGTGGGGCCGATAGGGACCAAAAAGGAGACCTATACATGGAGGCAGAGGGTATAGCTGCATGGAGGCAGAGGGTATGGCTGAGGTACTAAATGAGTACTTTGCATCTGTTTTCACCAGGAAGAGGATGCTGCCATAGACATAGTAAAGGAGGAGGTAGAGGAGATACTGAATGGGATAAGAATTGATAAAGACGAGATATTAGAAAGGCTAGCTGCAGTTCAAGTAGATAAGTCACTAGGACCAGATGGGATGCATCCTAGGAAATGAAGGAAAAAAATCAGGAGGTACTGGCCATAATCTGCCAATCCTCCTTAGAAATGGGGGTGGTGCCAGAGGACTGGAGAATTGCAAATGTTACACCCTTGTTCAAAAAAGGGTGTAAAGATAAACCCAGCAACTACAGGCCAGTCAGTTTAACCTCGGTAGTGGGGAAGCTTTTAGAAACAATAATCAGGGATAAAATTAACAGTCACTTGGACAAGTGTGGATTAATTAAGGAAAGCCAGCACAGATTTGTTAAAGGCAAATCGTGTTTAACCAACTTGATAGAGCTTTTTGATGAGGTAACAGAGAGGGTTGATGAGGGCAATGCAGTTGACGTGGTGTACATGGATTTCCAAAAGACATTCAACAAAGGGCCACATAATAGGCTTGCCAGCAAAGTTGATGCCCATGGAATAAAAGGGACAGTGGCAGCATGGATACAAAATTGGCTAAGTGACAGGAAACAAAGAGTAGTGGTGAACGGTTGTTTTTCAGACTGGAGGAAGGTATACAGTGGTGTTTCCTCAGGGGTCGGTACTAGAACCACTGCTTTTCTTGATATATATTAATGACTTGGATGTGGGTGTACAGGGCACAATTTCAAAATTTGCAGATGACACAGAACTTGGAAGTATAGTGAATAGTGAGGATAGTGTTAGACTTCAAGAGGACATAGACAGGCTGGTGGAATGGCGGACACATGGCAGATGAAATTTAATGCAGAAAAGTGTGAATTGATACATTTTGGTAGAAAGAATGAGGAGCAGAAATATAAACTAAAGGCTGCAATCCTAAAGGGGGTGCGTGAACAGAGAGACTTGGGGGTATATGTGCACAAATCATTGAAGGTGGCAGGGCAGGTTGAGAAAGCAGTTAAAAAAGCTTACAGGATCCTGGGCTTCATGAATAAAAGCATGGAAATGATGATGAACCTGTATAAAACACTGGTTTGGCCTCAACTGGAGTATTGTGCCCAATTTTAGGAAGGATGTGAAGGCCTTAAGAGAGGGTGCAGAAAAGATTTACAAGAATGATTCCAAGGATGAGGGACTTCAGTTACGTGGATAGACTGGAGAAGCTGGGGTTGTTCCTTAGAGCAGAGAAGATTGAGAGGCGATTTGATAGATGTGTTCAAAATCATAAGGAGTCTGGACGGACTAGATAGAGGGAAACTGTTCCTATTGGCAGAAGGGTCGAGAACCAGGAGCCACAGATTTAAGGTGATTGGCAAAAGAACCAAAGGCAACATAAGAAAATACTTTTTTTACTCAGCGAGTGGTTAGGATTTAGAATGCACTGCCTGAAAGAGTGGTGGAGGCAGACTCAATCACGGCTTTCAAAAGGGAGTTGGATAAGTACCTGAAAGCAAAACTTTTGCAGGGCTACGGGGAAAAGGGTGGGGAAATGGGACTAGCTGAGGTGCTCTTGCAGAGAGCTAGCACGGGCTCGACGGGCCAAATGGTCTTCTTCCATGCTGTAACCATTCTATGATTCTATAAATACAAGTTGTTGTAATGCAGTGCAATACACTTGTGTGATACTTCTAATTCATTCCCTCAAATTGTTCCCATCGATGATAAATCTACAACCACCAGTACTCTACTGCAGAGCCGACAAAAGTTTTATTAAAAACTATCTATAACTGTACTGCTGGGTGTTTATTACAGCTAAAGCGGGCATGGTATGAAAAGTTCACATTATCTGTAATTACATTTTAGGAAATACTAAGTGGGGAAACCAACAGATTCACACGATCTGTAAAGTCCGCGCCTCAATAATACACGGACTTCGGGAGAACAGTTTAACAGGTACTTTACTGAACAAGAGGCAGCTTGAAACTGAAACTACAGAAGCCTGCTAGGGCCTTTTATACAGGGGTGGTCACTGCCGGTACTGCAGTCTAAGACCAGTTATTCCCTTAAAGGTACATACACAACACTATCACCATTACATTTTACTGAAATTCCATTGACGTTACTGTTTTGAATAGGGAGAGATGAAATGCTCACCCTAAACGGTACTTCCCTCCACTCTTCATTGCCCAATACAGGTATCAGACTAAATATAAAGTGGGAATTTATGTGGTGTTGATCAAGGTTGCATGGTCTGAATAGTTCTGTGTATTAGTGAACATTGTTTACTAGTACAAATTAGCTAATCATAAACTTATTGCTAACACAACCAATTAAATAGTTGCCGCCACAGTAGCTTGAGATGAAGTCATGAAAGGAAAGAAAAGGTTTGTAACCAAAGCTTTTTAAGTCAATAAGCGTTGAACAACAGTGAAGGATTTTTCCTAGTTCATGAGCTGCCGGCATTAAGATATGGGACTAGATTTTTAACTGCATCCGGCAGAAATTCACTCTGCAAGCTATCCCACTGCAGGAAGGTTAAGTTTTAAAATTCAGTCATTTTGAAGTTGAGATATTGTGTTAACTTGCAATTCCACTCTGCTTTGGGGGCAGCAGTGGAGAAATAGAAGTAAAATCCTACTGGAATAGAGCAAATCTCAAAAACTGCTAGCATCAAAATCTAACTCCGACAGAGACTAACTTCTCCCCTTCCAGAGGGCACTTAGGCTATTCAGAGATGTGACCAGAAAATCCGAGCAGATATCTTAACAATCCTGCACTTCAAGCAAAACTGCTCACCCTTAAACGGTTGAACCAAACGACTTTCATTTTTTATTAACAGATCGTATAATGGATGCTATTTCTGTTGAATATATGGATTGCACTGCAGAAAGCAAGAAGAACACAGCCTGTGTAAGCTTGCAAAGGGAGACGCTTTGGTTTCTCAGATGAACTTTGAGGACTGTCCTGTATCATAACAAAGGCCAGTGGCCACCAGGGCGTGCCCCAATGCATGCAATGTTTGTGGTTAAGAAACATAAGGTATTAGATACTGATCTTAGTGACTGGAGGTTACTCACATGCTAACCTCCATCAATGTCATATTATAATCATACAGGAAACTTTCGGTTAACCGGCTCCTAAATAACCAGAAATGTCGGTTAACCGGCAAAATTCAGGAGTAGGTTCAGGTAACTTTTATTACTTTTTTTACTCCATTTGTTGTTGTGCAAGGGTGTAGCTGCAGCTGTTGCTAAGCTACAGAGATGCTTGCAACTTGTGCCAATTGTTCTGAAGCTGTTGCTAAGCAACAGGGTTTGTTGCTTTATACGGAGCTCTGAGCTCCGTATCTTTTACTATAGCGTTCGGTTATCCGGAATTTTTGATGAACTGGCACCACGTCGGTACCGTCCGTGCCGGATACCAGAAAGTTTCCTGTATTGTGCTTTTTTTTTTTTTTAAAATCAGAAAAACTGCCTTTGGTTTGTATTGTAGAAAACAAAGAATGGCTACGTTTCTTTTATTCCATTGGGTTTCAACCAAGACATGCCTATTCCTTTCAAACAATCAAATTTACTAATATATCTCGTCACTAAACTCTGTAGGTCAATAAAACAATAGAAAAAGCAAAACTTTTGTCTCCTTCAAACTGCTACTTAGGCAGGCCTTTGTGAAGCAAATTACAATTTCTAGAAACATTGAGAGAATTTGTAGTTTCATTTCTTGATCCACAACCTGCCACATAATTAAAAAACAACAGCAGGCTGTGCACGTATCTTTATTTTTTAAACTCTCAGGTGGGATCATATTAATCTGCATATCTTGAGGCCCAAGTACTGTACTTGGCACAAGCCTCGATAACACGCAACAGGCATGGTGCAGGATCATGGAGACTTTACAGTAATTTAGTAAGGACTCAAAATTAAAACTACGACATATTACAGGAAGCGATTTGTTTGGTTTTCCCATAAGCAATAAAGCTGCTCTATATATAGACCATTCAACTACTGCAAGGAGGGCTTATATCCACAAGTGAAATGCAGCAGAAACTGGGTCAGTCAGCTGCTTGCAAAAGCAGTCAAACCTCACAGATTTCCATTTGTCTGGTAATCTGAAGGACACTCGTTTCTCCAATGACATGGTTTACAGCACCAGCGGCAAGTCCCACAGGGATCCCGACACTGCTAGACTGCACGTAATATTGAAAAGTGTGTGCAAAGCTTCAGAAACGCTGCAATCTAGTTCTTCCCTTTTAACAAAAAATATGGATTTCTGCAAGTGGCCATTACTATACCAGTCCATTACCAGCCCACCAGATGTACATCTCTTCAATTCCATTTTGCCCTTGAAATAGGTTGCATCATTTTGAACCACTGCAACATACAAAATGTTTGATTACTTCACTGCTGTACTATCTATTCATGGACACAGTACCCTTTTTTTTTAAAAAGATGTGATAGCGCAAGTTACGCACTTACAGTAATCCTTTATCCCGCTAAACAAATAGGAGGTTCACAGAGTTGAAACAAATGATATGACCAGAACTTGAGGTTATTTAAAAAGTTGCTGACTCTCACTGGGGTAGTGCACCACAGGCCTACAGTACATCACCCAAATGGCTATTCTCCATGACACAGTGCCAGAATGCTACTTGATGGGAGCCATACAGTTATAGAAACATAGAAAATAGGAGCAGTAGGCCGCCATTTGGCCCTTCGAGCCTGCTCCGCCATTCAACGAGATCATGGCTGATCATCCAAACCCTAGCACCCGGTCCCTACACCGACAGCCATCCCACCCAAGCCCTATCCCCGTAACCCCACGTATTTAATCCCCCCTAACACTAAGGGCCAATTTTTATCATGACCAATCAACCTAACCCGCACATCTTTGGACTGTGGGAGGAAACCGGTGCACCCGGAGGAAACCCACGCAAACACGGGGAGAATGTGCAAACTCCACACAGACAGTCACCCGAGGCCGGATTTGAACCCGGGACCCTGGCGCTGTGAGGCAGCAGTGCTAACCACTATGCCACCGTGCCACTATGCCACGAGTTGAACTGAGTTTCCACCAAGTCATTGGCTAGCAATCAGGGGCGGGAACCTTCACTGATATTTCCTTTTCCTGTCCCTGGGACACAGACTAATTGTAGCTTCCCAACTTAGCCGTGGTTAAGATTAGTTAACCCAGCACAAACCATGAATTGAAACAGGAATCTTCCTGACCTGCATGGCGCAGCAGCAGCAAGTTGATTTAAGAATAATATACTACGGCCTTGGTAACTTTTTCCAAGTTTAAACACGGAATACTGCAGAGCTTGAACGGAAAACCGCTAGTGCAACATCTGCAGACATATAAACACAGAAAATCACAGAAAGAATCACAGAAGCCCCACAGTGCAGATAGAGGCCATTTCGGCCCATCGAGCCTGCACCGACACATATCCCACCCGATCCCCGTAACCCCTACACCAACACATACCCCACCCTATCCCCGTAACCCCACGTATTTAATCCCCCTAACACTAAGGGTCAATTTATCATAGCCAATCAACCTAACCCGCACATCTTTGGACTGTGGGAGGAAACCGGAGCACCCGGAGAAAACCCACGCAAACACGGGGAGAATGTGTGGAGTTTGCACGACAGTCACCCGAGGCCGGATTCGAACCCGGGTCCCTGGCGCTGTGAGGCAACAGTGCTAACCACTATGCCACCATGCTGGAAATACTCAGCAGGTCAGGCAGCATTCAAGCACTGGAAACAGTGCAGAGAACAGGCATGAGGCTCAGTCCCACTCGGACCCTGGACTCTTCTCTCATTTCCATCCACCCATAGCAACACCTTTTATTTGGAGAGGGCCATGTCAACCACCGTAGAGGCAAATCCTCAGTTGAGGACCCCTCCCCTACCCATGTAAACACAGGAGATGCAACACCTGCCCTTTTACCTCCTCCCTTCCCACCGTCCAGGGCCCCAAACACTCCTTCCAGGTGAAACAGCAATTTACCTATACTTCTTGCAATTTAGTTTTTTTTTAATTCGTTCATGGGATGTGGGTGTCGCCGGCAAGGGCATCATTTATTACTCATCCCTAATTGCCCTTGAGAAGGTGACGGTGAGCAGCATTCTTGAACAGTTGCAGTCCGTGTGGTGTTAGGTAGGGAGTTTCAGGATTTTGACCCAGTGACTATGAAGGTACGGCAATATATTTCCAAGACAGGATGGTGTGTGACTTGGAGGGGAACTTGGAGGTGATGGTGTTCCCATGCGCTGGCTACCCTTGTCCCTCCAGGTGGTCGCAGGTTTGGGAGTTGCTGTCGAAGAATACTGTATTCGCTGCCGTCTCCTCTACATTGGGGAGACCAAACGCAGATTGGGTGACCACTTTGCGAAAACCTCCTTTCAGTCCACAAGCGTGACCCCAAGCTTCCGGTCACCTGTCACTTTAATTCTCCGCTCCACTCTCACTATGACCTTTCGGTCCACGGCCTCTTACACTGTTCCAGCAAAGCTGAACATAAGCTCGAGGAACAGCAGCTCATCTTTCTGTGATTTACAGCCTTCTGGAGTCAACATCGAGTTCAACAATTTCAGACCATAACCTCTGCCCCTATTTTTTCCAGATGGCAGCGGTTGCTGATTCTGCTATACCCATTTACACCTCTTTCAGACCCATCTTTTGTTTCTTTACCTGTCCCATTTCCATCTCCTTTTGCTTTGTACAATCATACCTTCTGTCATTTAATCTCTCCTGCCTTCCACCCGATCACAGGCCTTCCCTATTGTTTCCCCCTCCTCCCCCCTTTCCCTGCCCCTACACCTGCTTAAAATCTGTTACCTCTCTAACTTTTTCCAGTTCTGACGAAAGGTCATCAACCTGAAACGTTAACTCGGCTTCTCTCTCCACAGATGCAACCTAACCTGCTGAGTATTTCCAGCATTTTCTGTTTTTACTTCAGATTTCCAGCATCTGCAGGATTTTGCTTTTGTATCTACTGTTCCATAATTGAAGATTTATCTGAAGTGCAGGATAGCCCAGTTTGCATAAACAAAGCTAAGTGTCACTGTAAGACATTTATTGTACATGCCCATGACCACACCCCAGTATGCAGTAATTAGATACTACAAAAAAAGTCAGTCATTGCCCAGTGGTGACAATTACTGGTGCTGCTAGGTATATAATCCATACATTCAGCAAAATAATGCACTGCTAAATATTTAATATCACAGAAGTGATGCAAATAATCAGAAACATGAGGCCAGAAAATGTCTTGCATGACAACAACACATCAGACACCGTATTAAATGCATCTCCAGGTCAATCTCCTGAACAACAAAGCCAAAAACACGAGAAAAATGGGGAACCACAGAGTGACCAAACTTCCTGGATCTCTTTTGCAATTGCATTTTGAAGTACCTTGGGATGTTTTACTACGTTAAAGGCTCTATACAAATGCAAGTTGTTGTTGTTGCATTTTGCTTACAGTAGTATATTTTAACTAACCAGCTACTTAGTAAATTCTAAAGTACTTCCCATTTAACACTGGGAGCAGAGTATACTTGTATAAAATGCCTCCATCCTCTAGAGCTATAATGTTGAGCATGCAGGATATATCTATTCCCAAAGCCAATGAGCCAAGAGGAAACAATTGTGATCCTAAATTGAACAAATTGAATAAATTGAATAAATTGAACAAATTAAAAACGAGATAAAGAGAAAATACTGTACAAATCCTGCAGTAAGAAAAGACAACACTAGTTAACAGCAATCTGCATGGATTCAGAAGGGGAAGACCCCATCTGACCAATTTCCTCGACTTCTTTGAGGAAGTGACAACCCAAGTGGACTCTGTGGTTTTACAAAAGACTTTCAATAAAGTTCTACACAAATTTCTATTAATTAATTCAAATGTTGCGAGGATTCAAGTTAAACCTGAATATGAAACTACCTGAAGGGCAGGAAACAAAGAGTACTCATTCGAGGAGTTATGTCAGAGTTTAGGAGGAGGAGTACCGAGTGGGGTGCCCAGAGCTTAGTTGCTGGGACCAATACGGTTTCTAATTGAAATAAATGACCTGAATTCAGAAACTCAATGATCAAATTTGCAGATCATAGCAAACTAGGATTGGCATTGGAATCGGAAGAGGCAGCTCAGAAATTACCGAATGAGCTGGACATGCTATAGAAGTGAGCAGAGCAATGGCAGGTGGCATTTAATGCAGACAAATGTAAAGTTCTACACGTGTGAAAACAGATGACACATTACACTAAGGTCGACTTTAACCAGCCTAAATCAGAGTTAATGGGGTGGTAACGGCCTCAAAATGGGGTCAGTAGCCTTCCTGCCCCATTAACCTTGACTTTCACAGGAGTCTAGCTCTGGGATGCCAAAGCGCCTGCCCATTTCAGGCCATGGGCCCCTTGTAATATGCCAATCAGGGTCTTATGACATACATAGGACCTCAATTGCTATTTTAGGATAAAACTGGCCAGAGCATGTACAGTTTCACTGGCATTAGAGCCAAAGAAGCCCTGGAAAGCGCAGTTTTAAATTATATTTTGTGGGGCCTGGAGGAGCAGTACTCCTTCAGGCCCCACAAAAATACTGCGGCCCCTGCCAGTCCAGACTTGCCTTTCTTAGCCTCACCTCTCCCCCTCCCAGGACCTACCTGCACATGCTACCGGCTGACATTCCTGTGGCCCAAACTGGCGAGCTGCCTTAGGACACCCAATTGGTGTCTGCAGTGGTGTCAGGTTCAAATGAGTCCCGGGTCTCAAAATCACAGCGGCCTCTTTGTTGATAGAGCGGGCGGCGGCGGCAGATGCACTCCCCTGGTTGCACACCCAAAAGTCGACATCTACCCCTACGAGTCTTAGACTCGAGGCTAAACATGTCCAACCAATGCAGAGCAGCACTCAACAAAGCCAATAGGATGTTGAACTACAGTACACAGCCAAAACAACTGACTATAAATTGGAGGAGGTATTGATCAAACTTTATAGTACTCTAATCAGACCACACCTTGATTACTGCCTCCAGTTTTCATTGCCAAGAAACAGGGGACACATTTAAGCACTGGAGACAGTGCAGAGAACAGGCATGAGACTCAGTTCCACTGACCCTCAAGTCTTCTCCCATTTCTATCCAACATTCTTCAGTAGTCACTGCAACCAGTTCTCAATCTTCTGCCCTAATTCCCACCCAGTGCCCCTGATGGAACTAAAGGTCTGATAGCCATTTTTCTGCAGAAAATTAATCAAGTAGCTCAGCAGCAGCTCAGGCTCAGTTATTAAATATTCATGTGTATTAATTGTGTATATTTATTGAATGCGTATGTGGGCTGAAGCAAGTAAACCCCAGATGGTATACACTGGGATTGTGAAAGAGTAAAAACTTGGCACAGGCGTACACTGGGGCGGGCGCGAGTGGGAAACAATGCCAAAGAAGATCAGCTAGTTCTGAATTAATAAAATCAAAGTGGCAGGAATGCAGTACCAGCTGTTACTCAATGGCACTTAAAGTTTGCGTTGGAGAAAAATCTCAATATGCAAATCTTTCACCAGTACAAAATTTAAAGTACTAATTACATAATTTTTTTTCAGCAACAATGATTTAAAACATAATTTTAGCAATTTCAGATGCAACTTTCAACATGACATCAGTACAGGTTAGCAAGATAACCTTGGTTTACAGGCCACACTGACCCAGACGTTTCACTCCCAACACAGGAATAAAAATGCACATTTCCTTTTAAAAGCAAATTGGATTCATAACGTTATTTTGTGCAAAATAATCTCACTGACTAAAAGGTGAATAATTGAAACCTTAAAAATTAATAGCTTAGTCAATTTTAAAAACTTCTTGCATATTCAAAGTCAGGTACTGTACTACTTTTGAATATTTTTATTTCAGTAGATTACTAAAAAGCAGTAAGTTGGGGATGTGTGGTGCACCACAGACAACACTACACTTAATACAGAAACATCTATTACTATATTGGAAGTTTGGTTTACGTGTATATCCTGTAAATGTTACATTATTTTCCATCGCGCCAATCTTTCTTTATTGGTTTTTACTCCCCATGCTTGGTTTCCAAGGTAGGTGGTGCTGGTGTCTACCTTGGAGCCCTCCTAGGATTGTCTCCAGCCTAGGTGACACTGTTGGCCACTGCTGGCAGAGTTTATAACCTTCAGGGAGAGAGAGAAGAGCACAAGGGAGAGCTGGAAGAGCGCAGGAGTGGGGGGGGGGGGGGGGGGGGGTGGTGGTGTGGAGGGAAAGAGAAGTGCTTCTTGATTTCACTTCTACATGGCCTAGTTCTAATTTTAAGATTAAGTGCCCTTGTTCTGGATTTCCCCCACCAAAGGAAATAGCTTATCTGTATCGACCCCACCCAATCCCTTTATCATTTTAAACATCTCAATTATATCCCCTCTCAACTTCTAAACTTAAGGGAATACAAACCAAGTTTATGCAACCTGTCCGCATATCATTCCGGTGAATCTGCGCTGCACCCACTCCAAGGTCAGTACATCTTTCCTGAAGATGTGGTGCCCAAAACTGAATGCAGTATCCCAGATGGAGCTTGACCAAGGCTCTGTGCAACTGAAACACAACTTCCTCACTTTTGCATTCCAACTCCCTTGAGATAAAGGCAAATATTCCATTGTCGTTTTTGATTATATGAAATCATCTAACCCCATATATTTCTTGTTCTACTTTTTAATAGTAGAAAACTAGTTTAATTTTTGAGCAGGTTATAGCATACTTGGGGTTAGATAAAGCAATAAAAAAAAAAATTTAATTGTCAAACTTGAACCATTATGGTTATTAGATGTTTAGCAATACAAGATCAGACAAAATCTCCACTTTAAAAGGCCTGGAGCTGCTTCACCTTCATTAAGATTCCCAATGTACAAGACCAAAAAAAGATAGATTAAGGTATCTAGCTTAACTGTGGTAGGGGGAGGGAATCACTGGTATATAAAAACATGTAGAACACACTGTCCATTTAACTGTGCGACCTAGGATCACATCTAGAGTGAAGAGACAAAGCCCCATCTTATTGGGGACTGTGAATTGTTGAGATAGTCTCAATCTAGTTCCCAGTGAACAGAGGAGAACAACAGTAAAAGGGTGCCCACAATTTAGCAATTGCTAGTATCATTTGAGGATAAAGGGATGCCTGGTATGGGAAGTGGAAAATAACTTCACACTGGTGCTGTTGAGGCAAATTATTGCAGTTTTGCTCTATTTCTGGCTTACAGTCCACCTGACCAAGGAGCGTTTCATGCTGGCATTTGTTGTCAAAAGCGGAAGTGCTCGTGATCAGTGCAGCAATGGCACACATTAACATGCATAGAGTCATACAGCACAGAAAGAGGCCCTTCAGCCCATCGCATCCGCGCCGGCCATCAAGCCCTGTCTAATCTAATCCCATTTTCCAGCATTTGGTCCGTAGCCTTGTATGCTGTGGCATTTCAAGTGCTCATCCAAATGCTTCTTGAATGTTGTGAGGGTTCCTGCCTCTACCACCCTTTCAGGCAGTGAGTTCCAGATTCCAACCACCCTCTGGGTGAAAAAGTTCTTCCTCAAATCCCCTCTAAACCTCCTGCCCCTTACCTTGAATCTATGCCCCCTTGTTATTGACCCCTCTATGAAGGGAAAAAGTTCCTTTCTATCTACCCTATCTATGCCCCTCATAATTTTGTACACCTCAATCAGGTCCCCCCTCAGCCTTCTCTGCTCCAAGGAAAACAACCCCAGCCTGTCCAGTCTTTCTTCATAGCTGAAGCGCTCCAGCCCAGGTAACATCCTGGTGAATCTCCTCTGCACCCTCTCCAAAGCAATCACATCCTTCCTATAGTGTGGCGACCAGAACTGCACACAGTATTCCAGCTGTGGCCTAACCAGCGTTTTCTACAGCTCCATCATAACCTCCCTGCTCTTATATTCTATGCCTCGGCTAATGAAGGCAAGTATCCCATATGCCTTTTTAACCACCTTATCCACCTGTTCTGCTGCCTTCAGGGATCTATGTACATGCACACCAAGGTCCCTCTGATCCTCTGTCTTTCCTCGGGTCTTACCATTCATTGTGTATTCCCTTGCCTTGTTAGTCCCTCCAAAATGCATCACCTCACACTTTTCAGGGTTAAATTCCATTTGCCACTGTTCCGCCCATCTGACCAACCCATCTATATCGTCCTGCAGACTGAGGCTACCCTCCTCGCTATTTACCACCCCAATTTTCGTGTCATCTGCGAACTTACTGATCATACCTTTTACATTCACATCCAAATCATTAATGTAGACCACAAACAGCAAGGGACCCAGCACCGATCCCTGCGGTACCCCACTGGACACAGGCTTCCAGTCACAAAAACAACCTTCGACCATCACCCTCTGCCTTCTGTCACTAAGCCAGTTTTGGATCCAATGTGCCAAGGCACCCTGGATCCCATGGGCTCTTACCTTCTTGATCAGTCTTCTATGCGGGACTTTATCGAAAGCCTTACTAAAATCCATGTATACCACATCCACTGCACTACCCTCATCCACACACCTAGTCACCCCCTCGAAAAATTCAATCAAATTAGTCAGACATGATCTTCCCTTGACAAAGCCATGCTGATTATCCCTGATTAATCCTTGCCTCTCCAAGTGGAGACTAATTCTGTCCCTCAGAATTTTTTCCAATAATTTCCCAACCACTGATGTTAGGCTCACTGGCCTGTAATTCCCTGGTTTATCCCTACTACCCTTCTTGAATAATGGTACTACGTTAGCTGTTCTCCAGTCCTCTGGCACATCCCCTGTAGCCAGAGAGGTTCTGAAAATTTGTGTCAGAGCCCCTGCAATCTCCTCCTTTGCCTCACACAGCAGCCTGGGATACATCTCATCCGGGCCTGGGGATTTATCCACTTTTAAGCCTGCTAAAACCGCCAGTACCTCCTCCCTCTCGATGCTAATATGTTCAAGTATATCACAGTCCCCCTGCCCGATTTCTATGTCTACATCATCCTTCTCCATAGTGAACACAGATGCAAAAAATTCATTTAAAACCCCACCTACATCTTCTGGCTCCACACACAGATTGCCACTTTGGTCCCTAATGGGCCCTACTCTTTCCCTAGTTATCCTCTTGCCCTTAATATACTTATAAAACACTTTAGGATTTTCCTTTACTTTGCTCGCCAGTGTTATTTCATGGCCCCTCCTCGCTCTCCTAATTTCTTTTTTTAAGTATCCCCCTGCACTTTTTATACACCTCTAGGGCTTCCTCTGTCTTTAGTCCTTTGTATCTGCCAAAAGCCCTCCTTTTTTTCCCTAATCCATTCTCGTATATCCCTTGACATCCAAGGTTCCCTGGGCTTGTTGGTCCCACCCTTGACCTTTACGGGAACATGTTGCCATTGTACTCTCTCAATTTCCTTTCTGAAAGACTCCCATTGCTCCGATGTGGATTTTCCTACAAGTAGCTGATCCCAGTCCACTTTGGCCAGATCCTGCCTTATCATATTAAAATCGGCCTTCCCCCAATTTAGAACCTTTATTTCTGGTCCATCTCTGTCGTTTTCCATGACTACCTTAAATCTCACCGAATTATGGTCACCGTCACCAAAGTGCTCACCTACTAACACTTGCCCGGCCACATTCCCTAGAATTAGGTCCAGTACCGCCCCCTCTCTTGTAGGACTTTCTACATGCTGGCTCAAAAAGCTCTCTTGGATGCACTTTAAGAATTCCACACCCTCTAAGCCTTTCACACTCTGACTATCCCAGTTAATATTGGGGAAGTTGAAATCCCCCACTATTATTACCCTATTATTTGCACACTTCTCTGAGATTTGCCTACATATCTGTTCCTCTATCTCCTCCTGACTGTTTGGGGGCCTATAGTACACTCCCAGCAAAGTGCTTGCCCCCTTTTTGTTTTTAAGTTCTACCCATATGGCCTCATTAGAGGAACGTGTTAATATATCATCCCTCCTTACAGCAGTAATTGACTGCTTAATTAATATTGCGACACCCCCTCCTCTTTTACCCCACCCCCCCCCCCCCCAACCCCTGTCTCGCCTGAAGATTCTATACCCCGGAATATTGAGCTGCCAGTCTTGCCCCTCCCTCAACCATGTCTCCGTGATAGCAATAATATCATACTCCCATGTGTTCATCAACACCTTCAGTTCTTCCACCTTATTCGCAAGACTCCTTGCATTAAAATAAATGCCATCCAGCCTTGCCCAACTCCCTTGTGTCGTTACATATTTGCTCTGCCTTCCAAGCTGACTTGTTTTTTTCCCTCTATATTTGGCTGTACATCACCCCCTATTATAGCTCCACTCTGTATCCCATCCCCCTGCCAAGTTAGTTTAAACCACCCCCCCCCCCACCCCCAACAGTGCTAGCAAACCTCCCCGCAAGGATATTTGTCCCGTTCTGGTTCAGGTGCAACCCGTCCGACTTGTACAAGTAGGCCCACCTTCCCCAGAAACAGACCCAGTGATCCAGGAAACTAAAGCCCTCCCTCCTGCACCAACTCTTTAGCCACGCATTCATCTGCTCTATCCTCCTATTCCTATATTCACTAACACGTGGCACCGGGAGTAATCCAGAGATTACAACCTTTGAGGTCCTGCTCTTTAATCTGCTACCTAGCTCCCTAAATTCTTGCTGCAGGACCTCATCCCTCTTCCTACCTATGTCGTTGGTCCCAATGTGAACCACGACCTCTGCCTGTTCACCCTCCCCCTTCAGAATGCCCTGCAGCCGTTCAGTGACATCCTTGACCCTGGCACCAGGGAGGCAACAAACCATCCTGGAGTCACGTCTACGGCCACAGAAACGCCTATCTGTTCCCCTTACGATAGAATCCCCTACCACTATTGCTCTCCCACTCTTTTTCCTCCCTTCCTGAGCAGAAGCACCCCTGGTGCCAGGAAGGTGGCTGCTGCTGCCTTCCTCTGGTAAGTCATCCCCCTCAACAGTATCCAAATTGGTATACCTGTTTGAAAGGGGGATGGCCACAGGGGTCCACTGCACTACCTGCCTGCCTCTACTGCTCTGCCTGATGGTCACCCATTTCCCTTCTGCCTGTGCAGCCCTACCCTGCGGCGTGGCCAACTCAAACGTGTAATCCACGACCCCCTCAGCATCGTGAATGCTCCAAAGCCCATCCATCCGCAGCTCCAGCGCCTCCATGCGGTCTGCTAGTAGCTGCAGCTGGATGCATTTCTGGCACACGTGGTCGTCAGGGACACTGGCAGCGTCCCTGAATTCCCACATAGAGCAAGAGGAGCATAACACGGGGCTGGGCTGTCCTGACATGACTTACCCTTTAATTAATTTAAATTAGCAGGTGGTCGGTCATTCGGCCCCTCGAGCCTGCTCCGCCATTCAATAAGATCATGGCTGATCTTTGACCTCAACTCCACTTTCCTGCACTATCCCCACATCCCTCGATTCCCCTGGAGTCCAAAAATCTATCAATCTCAACTGTGGCTCAATGGGCAGCACTCTCGCCTCTGAGTGAGAGGTTTGTGAGCTTGAACAAAATCTAGACCGACACTCCCAGGGCAGTACTGAGGGAGCGCCGCACTGTCGGAGGGGCAGTACTGAGGGAGCGCCGCACTGTCGGAGGGGCAGTACTGCACTGTCAGAGGGGCAGTACTGAGGGTGTGCTGCACTGTCGGAGGAGCATTACTGAGGGAGTGCCGCACTGTCGGAGGGGAAGTACTGAGGGAGCGCCGCACTGTTGGAGGGACAGTACTGAGGGAGCGCTGCACTTTCCCTTTTCCCAATCTAGTGTTTTGTACAGTTCAAGCATAACCTCCCTGCTCTTATATTCTATGCCTCGGCTAATAAAGGCAAGTATCCCGTATAACAACAGAAAACGCTGGATAAACATCAGCAGGCCAGACAGCATCTGTGGAAAATAGTCATTTAAGCATTCAGACATCCAGAGGGTGGCCAAGAAACCTCTCGAAGCTAGAATGCAATGGCATAGTCACAATGTCATCACTTCAAGATATTTTAATAGATTAAATTCTTCAACGAAAAATGCTTAACTGTTTTTCCTCAGCGTTTAACCCACAACTAATGCAATAGCATTCTTAGAAATTGCACCTTACTATGATTTTGTCAGCGGGTTGCTAATTACATGGGGGGAAAAGCATTTTTCCATTTTTGTTGTTGAGAAATTTCATTTTTCAAGAAACTTGTAAAATCTTCAATCATATTATATTGTGATGATTGTGTAAGTATTTTGCTTCAAGTCAGAAATGGTTACAATCACATGTATTGATCCAAAATGTTACCTTCAATACAGGTTGCATTTAAGAGTTGTGAAAAGTGTGTGCTTTTTTTAAAAATTGTGGAAGATTTTAACGAAGCCAAATGCCTATTGTCGAGTCCACTCTAAAAACTCCACTCCAAATGTTGCTCGCTGGACTAAGTCTACAGCAACAGGCATCAGGTCTGGCACAATGGGAACCTTTCACAAAGCATGGTCTAGCCTTTTCATTCATTTAAAAAAAAAAAATTTAACCAGATGTGATCGGTGAAACAATCACACAACCTGCTGCTTAATATGAAAGAAGTTGAACATCTCTGGAAATTCTACAGATGTATAGGCAGTTCTCCCCCGCCCCCGCCCCAACTCCTTTACTAGTCTTAGAAGGACCAACTGCATGGTGACAAATCAGTGGCTCCAAACTGAAGGAAGCATGGACTGCTCATCACAATCATTCAACATATGATGTCTGTTTACAACCCCCTACTAAGTCAGTACACTCAAAATCATTTAACAAAATATCTCAAAGAGCTGACTGGAATGGACTTAAGCTCTTCGCCATGTTGATTAATACTCAACTTACTTTAAAACACTCCCATTGACAGCAGTCCTAACTTCCGCAGCATTCTAAAGTAAATAAGGCGCTGTTGCTGCTGCCCCCAGAGACCCAAGACTGAGGTACACCGAGATTGTTTTTCCAAGTGCCTCCAGGAGGTAGAATTTATATTGCCATGGTGACCAGACCATCATCTTTTCTGACTACTGGCAACCTTAGTCTGCCTCTAAAGGAATACAATACAATTTTGTATTTGCTGGCATGTACTTCCCTTCCCAACCACAGTGACGCTCCAACAGCTGGTAAACAGAGTTCCAAACTGCATGCAGTTGTGTTTACATTATTCCGATTCTGTTTGAACAGTGTTGCAATGTATCTAGATGGTCACGGACTATTTAATCACAGTTATTCAGCGTGTGATGTCTGTTTACAATCCCATACTGAGTCTCTACACTCAAAATTATTTAACAGCATACAGATTAGAGATGGCTGGAATGAATGCAGGCTCAAACTAAATACTCAACTATCATTTGTGCTTCCAGGTTTAATTAATTGGTGTTTACTGGGGGGGGGGGGGGGGGGGGGGGTTTGGGAGAAGAGTCGAGAACAAAAAGCAGTTGCAATATACAATAGCTTTTTATTGGGACACCCCACTGATGAGAATGATCCATCTAAAAGAAAATCTACTGTGTGACAAACTTTATGCAAAATATAGAATATTGTAGACCATCCTAGGGTGGGGGAGAAGAGAAGTCCATGATAGAAAAACCTACATGAACTGTAAATGGAACAATCTTGGGAGGCCAAATTGTCTTTTTCACTCCAGGCTTAAGACTAGAATCATATTGAACAACATAGATAATTGCATCTAAAGTTACCTTTCTTGGCCTTTATTCTGTGCCACAAACACACAAAGTTAGGAGTCCAATATGACATAGCAAATAGGCACATTAGTATTAATACTATAATAGATTAGTCATGACGTAAGAAAACTACTAGGCACTTTGTCAGAGTATTAAACAAGGCTTTAATCGACTGTTTCACGACATGGAAGTCTCGTTATCCTTCACTAGTTCCTGTTTACAAAATGTCCCTGAGCAAGCTGGGCCCGTGCCCGAGTATTTATACTCTCCCTGGACAGCGCCACCAGCAGGCCGCCCAATATATTTCATAAGTCCTTTCTACATAAATGGCACGATTTATGTCAAGTCATATTTGAGTAAGTCATACTACTGAGAAATACCAAGAGCAGAATTTAAAATTTACTACAGAGATACTACCTTCTGCTCAAAACTATAACAAAACTGTCAAATTTAATTTAAATGCTGATGCACCTGGTCGTGGATTAACAATAAGACCCCTTGTTTGTGTAATGGATTCTGCGATTACTCATGTGCCCCATAGATGTGTTTCCTATACTCAGGTGGACTAAATCAACCTTCGAGTGAGACAAGGTCAACTGTAACCAAACAAGCTTGTTTATTTTACATGAAGTACGCAACTGAGAAGAACACAGTTTTCACAGCAAGATTTACCTAGTTCCCAACGCCCCTTGTAACATTAAAAAATAATCAATTAAGCAAACTTTGCCCTTTATATAGACCTACTTTCACTTTACTAATCAGTATTCCTGGACTGACTGGTGCTTCCTAGAAACAGAGATTTATCTGATTCTCACTGTTTCAAACTCGCATCTGCTTCAGACTCACTTTTTTCACCCAGTCAAAATTTAACATCTGTCCTGCTCCAAGTGGTTAAGGATTATCCCATTGGGCTGCCAATCAAAATCGCCACCTACAATGAGGAATTTATCTCCATGGCACTTATACTGTCTGTTCAACTAAGACCTCTGCTGTGCTCAATGAATGAAAACAATCCAATACTGCAGGAGTCCAACACCTAGAAGGACAAGGGTAGCAGGTGTTTGGGAACACCGTCACCTCCGAGTTCCGCACCAAGTCACATTATTCCAACTTGGACATATATCGCCATTCCTTCATCATCGCTGGGTCAAAATCCTAGAACTCCCCACCTAACAGCATTGTGGGACCACCTGCACCAGACAAACAATTAACTTTCACAAGTGTGGAACCTCATTCCATCAGATTCTAATTATTGCTGGAGGTTTTTTTTTTATAAAAAGTTTTTTTTTTTTTTTACTTTTTCTGTGTCTCTTTTTAATTCCATCTTTCTTAACCTCTCTTTATTTTGCTTTCTGTACATGATTTTACATTGAATTAAATATTCCAACTTGCACTTCCTGGTTTAGACTCAGTGCCTTAGTAAGGATTCTTCAATCTGATTGGTTGACGAGATGCGCTGTTGCTTGCCCTGCTCACACAGGTCCTAGATCCCCTGTAGAGGGCACCGTGCTGTACCAGACTCCCGATGACAGTTACTTGCCATGCAAAAGCCCACGAAAAGTTTGTGGGCAGCTGTAAGCATAATGAACGTTGCCGCTGACCGCAAAATCCAGGCCATTATAACTTAAACCAAAAATCTCTACCAGGTCAAGATCTCAAAACCGGGCAGCAAACAACTGACTAATTATTTAGTGGTTACTTTAACAGCATTTATATTTTTCAACTCTCGTGCAGCAAGTCGTGATTTGATTTTGAGTACATTAAAGCATTTCTTTTGGCAATAAACATGCTTTTTTTTTTACTGTTAGTTATCAATTTGTTATCCTTCATTGGGTCAACTCTTCAAGACCACAGCAAGATATATATGCTAACAGCACATAATTTTCACTGCACTGAAAACAATTTCTAGGGAGATTTCTTCTACATAAATATTATTTACATTATACAGAAAAGATGCTCAAAGGGATCAGAAGGATACAGAAATTGGTCTGTGCCATTTCAGTCTGTGAACATAGTTTGTAGACTTTCAAGTTTCTGTTGAGGTAGTCATAGCAGTTAGGCTGCTGCAATCTGTACTAGTAACTAAAACAATCACAGTTAAACAATTAGTCATTAGGCCTTTCAGTTATTTACACATACAGGAGTGGCACTTTTTAAACGCCCCTTTGTCTTCTGTCACAGAGATTCTGTAAGCCAACTGATAACAGGAAAAAACACAGCAGTCATCTTGAAAGAAACCGCTCCTCCCCTCCCTTACTGGTCGGTTGACTCATTTACTGATTGATTGGCGAATTAATGTATACAGGAGTTATTCTATACCCTGCAAAGGCAGAGAGCTCAGAGAGACGAACAAAATGGCAGGCACTGCTTTCAAAATACAGTAATGGCATAATGAGACAGCTAATTGTATTTCTCTCCGTGAGCATGACATCAAATTATATTAATATGATATACAGACTAAGTGTCTCCCACAAAGTAAATTGGTACCAGCTCCATGCAAAAATGTATTGTTTATGGCCATTAAAACTCATCTGGAGGCAAAAGTGCATGCAAGATTGGTTAAGGAAGCACACACTTGAGTGACTGATACAATAAGTTATAGTATAATCTGGGAGCACATGCAAAATATTTTTGTCCCCCACCACAGCACTGTCACCCTCTATATAAACAGTGCTATAATTGGGAAAATTATGAAAGCCTTAGCAGCTTTGAAGCTGCAATAACCCTTTGACATAGACTCTTCCTGGCCTATACAGAACAAAAATAACTTGCTGCAGCAATGTAACTTTCATGCTAGTCTACAGGAACTATAATAAATTATTTGAAGCTACGGGAAATATCAGGTCCAAAATCAGTCAGTCAGTCATTTGGTTTTGGTCTATAAGTTTGTAATAGTTTTTTTCCATATCTGTTAGATTCCAAACTACCAATTTTGCTGCAGTGCCGTCCTATTCACAATGGTCAATTTGGATAGGTGGCAGGTAAGGGAATGTAAAGAGACAGTCAACACCACAACTTTCTGGTGTCGTTCTCCAGAAGCAAGTCACCAGCCACAATGGTGTGGGGCTGGCAAGACCAGAGGAGGGTGAAGAGAAAGAGTTTCTTTTTAAATCATGGAGAAAGATTAATGAGATGGTAAAAAGTCAGGGTCGAGCTGACAGAAAAGTATATAGAATCATACAACACAGAAGGCCCATCGTGTAAAATGAGTACAAGTGAGAGAACAAAGGGAGAAGCAGGTTTTGTTGCAGTGAGAACAACTGGGAAAGAGCAAGGTCAGACAGCAGCTTAAAAAAAGCTTTTACTTTATTATCCCATCTAGTGTTTACTTTGTAGGTAATGTTTATTGTCCTTGATTTGTTCTTGTTCTGGTTTGTGGAACCCACGCAATACAAATGTGGCTCTGGGATGGAGGGGGAGGGGGGAACGAGCATCACACTGGTGGTTTTGCACTGCTGTAGAGGTTACAATCAACATACAAGATGTGCTTTCTCATTTTCTTGCTTTTTCCCACATTTGGCCTATCCATGCCTTTAAATCATCTTATCTATCATGTTCTTCTGTTCTGTTCTGTCTTTCCACTGCCCACCAAGATGATATTTTAGACCGATACGATAGCAAAATATTGCAGATGCTGGAACTCCGAAATAACAACAGAAAATGCTGGAAAAACTCAGCAGGCCAAGCAACATCCGTGGAGAGAAAATAGAGTCGACGTTTCGGGTCAAACCCTTTTTCAAAACTGGAAAGGAAATGAAATAGATCGAAAGGCCGGGCTGGGAGAGAACAAAAGAAGTGAAGAGACATTAAGAGGTATTCAAAACCAGACGAGATGGTGATAGGACTAGTAAAGAGACAAAAGATGGCTCTAGATTAGGTGTGAAATGCTCTGGCAGAATGAGAGACAGCTGCCATGTGGGAGAGGGGGGGGGGGGGGAAGGGCCAAAACAAAGATGTGGATAAAATATAAGCAAAAATGTAATGGGGGCCGAGGTTATGATCTGATATTTCAGACTAACAGTTCTCTATTCAAACAGTTTGTCAGTCATTCAACCCATTTACTCCCTTTCAGGGATTGGAGGATCTGTTGTTTCTTCCACCACCCCTACCAACCCCCGTTTTGTTTTTTCCTTAAACACTACTTTGGCTTGTTTATCTTTCAGTGATCTGTTCTGAGGAAGAGCCACACCCAAAACATTAACCTGTCTTTTCTTCTTACTGACCTGCTGTGCATTTCCAACATTTTGTTTGTTTCAAATTTCAAACTTATAGCAGGTTTTTTTTTAGTATTTAACTTCCTTCACACATATTTCTGACCCAAATATTAGCCTGCTTTATTCCCTCGTGATCCACAACCGGCACATTCCTGTATCTTATCTATTGCAATGAGTGCATCACATGACTGGCAACATCTTCAGTATTGACAACGATCACTAGGCCTTCAGTTAGAACCTGCAAAATCATCTACTGCAAAGGCATGAGTGCAACTAACTAAACCCTACTGTTGGGCTTCCACTTCCACTGCACATATATGGAACATTTATCTATCAAATATGCCCAAATTTTACCTCTGAAAATATTTATTTCAGCTAGTACACATTGGTTTTTAACCCAGACAATTGTTGTTAAACGTTGATAACCAACAAATCCAGAGTTCCCTATTAAATATTACAGTGGCTTCTAAATGAGAATCAAAAACACGGTACGAGGCATGGATAAATTTGATGTTGATGCAGGTGTCTAACTATCTGATTTGACATTTGAGCTCTGAAATGTATTCTTCAGTTTTGAACAAGCATTTTCCATTACCAATGAGCTGAGAGACAAGTGAAATGCTCACAGTATACAATCCCTTTAATATAAATGCATTAATTTCCAAATGCAATGATTGTTGTTTCTATTTAAATGAGGCAATCATTCTATGCAACATGTGATTTCTTTTCTTTCTGCCAGTCCTTCCCCAATGGTTGGAGTAGGTCTGTACAGGTCAGAGATTAGGAAACCCAATCCCTGGCCTGTGCGGGTGAACGCTCAGCCCCCTGCAACTAGAAAAAGACAATGACAGCAGGTTTTTGCAATAGGCATCATTTAGATTTCTGTACAGGGTGCACCCACCTCTAGTGACACCACCTTTCATCATTTTTGGCTACAGCAGGCAAAGCACTCAGACAACCCATAGAGGCCAACAACGTAGCTTCACAATATTACCCAATTTCTATCAATATGCAGCTACAGCTGTACAATTAAAGAAATGATGAGTAATCAAATACGTGATGCATTAAATCGTCACAAAGATTGTATAACTTTTTAAAAAGATGAAGTGAGAAAAAGACAAATGTTGATCATACAATTCACTAATTGTTTTTAAAAAGGGATATATATTTGATATGGAGGTTTTAGAAGAGCCTAGTTTGGTCGCACTTGGAGATTAAAATTCACTGTAAATGTTGTGCTTTTCCACCATATATTATATTTAAAATAAATCAATCAATCAGTCTGTAGGATTAACACAAGCGAGGACATGTGCAAGATTACAATATCACTACAATGAGCCCTAGGCCAAGCTATCGTGGGACCAGATATTGGGTAGGATAGGTAAACTATTTACAGGAGAGACAGGTGAAAGAATATCTAGTGCAGACCCAAAATACATAACAGCCATTCTTTCCTCTAATTTAATGTGAATTTCATATTTTGTAGTGACAGCCTCAAAAATAATTCTAGGAAGGGGCAGTAATACAAGCGATAGAATTGCTGATTTTAATTAATGTTTACTGAACTGAAAAACATCTGACCCCAACGAGAGACAACTGGAACATAACATTCAGTATCTGCAGCAGCTGCATGTTGTGACACCACTATTCCCGGCCAGAATGGAAAGGATTGGATAATTCTCCCATCGATCACGCCTGAAGGACTGCACTGCTGTAAGTGACAAGAGATTTTTTTTTAATTAGTATATGGGACGTGGGCGTCGCTGGCAAGGCCAGCATTTATTGCCCATCCCCAATTGCCCTCGAGAAGGTGGTGGTGAGCTGCCGCCTTCAACCGCTGCAGTCCGTGTGATGAAGGTATTCCCACAGTGCTGTTAGGGAGAGTTTTCCAGGATTTTAACCCAGCGACGATGAAGGATCAGCGATATATTTCCAAGTCAGGATGGTGTGCGACTTGCAGGGGAACAAGGTGGCAGGTTACCATACGCCTGCTGCCCTCGTCCTTCTAGGTGGAAGAGGTCGCGGGTTTGGGAGGTGCTGCCGAAGAAGCCTTGGCGCATTGCTGCAGTGCATCTTGTAGATGGTACACACTGCAGCCACGGTACGCTGATGGTGGAGAAAGTGCCAATCAAGCGGGCTGCTTTGTCCTGGATGGCGTCGAGCTTCTTGAGTGTTGTTGGAGCTGCACTCATCCAGGCCAGTGGAGAGTATCCCATCACACTCCTGACTTGTGCCTTTTAGATGGTGGAAAGACTTTGGGGAGTCAGGAGGTGAGACATTCGCCGCAGAATACCTAGCCTCTGACCTGCTCTTGTTGCCACAGTATGTGTGTGGCTGGTCCAGTTAAGTTTCTAGTCAATGGTGACGCCCAGGATGTTGATGGTGGGGGATTCGGTGATGGTAATACTGTTGAATGTCAAGGGGAGGTGGTTAGGCTCTCGCTTGTTGGAGATGGTCATTGCCTGGCACTTCTGTGGTGCGAATGTTACCTGCCACTTATCAGCCCAAGCCTGAACGTCATCCAGCTCTTGTTGCATGTGGGCATGGACTGCTTCATTATCGGAGGAGTTGTGAATCGGGCTGAACAACTTTTCTTCTTAGGCAGTTCCTTGGAACCGAGGATGACTTGCTTCCACACTAAAAGTGAGTTCTCAGGTGACCGAGTCCAATGCGGGACCTACAGTCTCTGTCACAGGTGGGGCAGACGGTGGTTGAAGGGGCGGGTGGATGGGGTGCTTGGGTTGACTTGCACCCTTCTGGCTGAAGATGGTTGCAAACAGCCTTGTCTTTTGCACTAACGTGCTGGGCTCCATCATCATTGAGGATGGGGATATTCATGGAGCCGCCTCCTCCAGTTAGTTGTTTAATGGTCCACCACCATTCACGACTGGATGTGGCAGGACTGCAGAGCTTTGACCTGATCTGTTGATTGTGGGATCGCTTAACCGTGTCTATAGCATGCATGTAAAAATGGGTTTTACACACGTAATTTGTATGTAATTATCCTCCACTCACTGCATTTTGCTGGGAGACGTTGCTGTAGTTTCCGTCATGAGCTCTGTTTGCTGTAGTTCGTAGAGACTCTTTTTAAATAGACTCGGTTTGTTGAGTAAATAAGACTTTGTTTGCTGCAAAATAGACCATTTGCTAGGAGTCCTGCTGCAAGTCCCGCCCCTCCTTCAAGTTATTGGCTGACACAGTCGCATCAATAGACACTCTTATCTGCAGCAGCTGACAATTAGGTTTACCAAGATTTGTTATTCTACAATAACAAGTTTTTCAAAATAAAGTTTGGCAGCATCTCTTTAGCCATAACTGTTACCGTACAGAAACCAAAACTCCACCCAACTGAAACTGATCCAGTAATATTTATTATATTAATCTATCTTCTCTTGCAGATGTTCTCTTGCAGATGTTGACTGACCTATTGTATATTTGCAAGGCTTTTGGTTTCATTTCTGAGTCCAATCTTAAAGAGATAGGTTAAGCTACAAAGGGTGGCTGTGCTTCCTTCGTCCATTACTCAAAATGTGAAACTTTTCACAGCAGCTATAAGCAACCGATGCAATTGAGCTCATCAAGGAAATACAATAAACATCTTTGGTGTTTTTCATGCTTCCATCCACTTGCCGTTAAGTTAAATAAAGCTCCACAGCCTGAGACTCCCAGCAATGTCTATTCTCAAAAGACATTTAAAACTCTTAAATGTTTTGGCCTTATGTAACACACTAGGGAGGGTATTCATTTAAATGCCAACACAAAAATGGGACAGCGGTGATTTATAAACTAATAATTTTTACGAAGAAACTATTTCCTTAATTGTAATTACCAATGTCATGAACTTATCTAGATCAGAATTCAATTTTCACAATATTGTACTAAAGGAAAATAATTAGGATACTATTTCCTTTGGAAACAATGTGCCTTCATAGAAAAATAGAAGATAGGAGCAGGAGTAGGCCATTCGGCCCCTCGAGCCTGTTCCGCCATTTAATGAGATCATGGCTGATCATCCAAATTCAGTACCCTGTCCCTGCTTTCTCCCCATATCCTTTGATCACTTTAGCCTTAAGAAATATATCTAACTCCTTCTTGAATATATTTAATGAATTGGCCTCAACGGCCTTCTGTGGTAGAGAATTCCACAGGTTCACTACTCTGGGTGAAGAAATTCCTCATCTCAGTCCTAAATGGCTTACCCTTTATCCTTAGACTCTGGCCCCTGGTTCTGGACTCCCCTGCCATCGGGAACATCCTTCCTGCATCTAGTCTGTCTAGTCCTGTTAGAATTTTATAAGTTTCAATGAGATCCCCTCTCATTCTTCTAAACTCTAGCGAATACAAGCCCAATCGACCCAATCTCTCTTCATACGTCATTCCTGCCATCCCAGGTATCAGTCTGGTGAATCTTTGCTGCACTCCCTCCATGGCAAGAACATCCTTCCTCAGATAAGGCGACCAAAACTGCACACAATACTCAAGGTGTGGTCTCACCAAGGCCCTGTACAACTGCAGCAAGACATCCTTGCTCCTGTACTCGAATCCTCTCGCTATGAAGCCCAACATACCATTTGCCTTCTTAACCGCCTGCTGCACCTGCATGCTTACCTTCAGCGACTGGTGCACAAGGACACCCAGGTCTCGTTGCACTTCCCCTTCTCCCAATCTATTGCCATTCAGATAATAATCTGCCTTCCTGTTTTTGCCACCAAAGTGGATAACCTCGCATTTATCCACATTATACTGCATCTGCCACGCATCTGCCCAATCACCCAACCTGTCCAAACCATACTGGAGTTTCTCTGCATCCTCCTCACAGCACACACGCCCACCCAGCTTTGTGTCGTCTGCAAACTTGGAGATATTACATCTAGTTCCCTTGTCTAGATCATTAATATATAATGTGAATAACTGGGGTCCTAGCACTGATCCCTACGGTACCCCACTAGTCACTGCCCACCACTTGGAAAAAGACCCGTTTATTCCAACTCTTTGCTTCCTGTCTGCCAACCAGTTCTCTATCCAAGTCAGTACCTTACCTCCAATCCCATGTGCTTTAACTTTGCAAACTAATCTCTTATGCGGGACCTTATCGAAAGCCTTCTGAAAGTCCAAATACACCACATCCACTGGTTCTCCCTTATCTATTATACCAGTTACATCCTCAAAATATTCATGCAATCTATCTAAGCAATGTAAACAATTAGATTAACACTGTCAATAATCAGCTTGGCAACAAAGGGAAGAGTCCTGGTAGACTCTAATTTAGCTTTGAATGGTTTAATTTAGGGATGGGGGAAGGAAAAATATGCACAATGTTTTAATTAGTGTCATTATTTTATCAAGTAATCTGAGCTCATTTTTATTTGAGCCAACTTGCAATTTAGAATGCATACTGCAATGGTCAACACAATTGGCAGATTTTGGTCTTTTTATATAAAACAACTGTTTTGGCCTTTTTATATAAAACAACTAGAAAAGGGAGAAACACATGCATGAAAGGAAAACACTGCTATTATTTTCGCCTGTCTTGTACGTTCAGAAATTCCACTAATCCCCAACTGTGTAACTTGACCTATAAAAAGATGAAATACTGAAGGCAAGTTTACAGTGTCAGATCGATGGATAGACTTGAGGCGCGCCAGCCATATTTGCTATTGCACCCGATAGACAGTTTGTAACCTGTAGAAAACTTTGTTCACATTCCTTTCACTTTGCCGCATTGAAAGCAGTTATCTAAACCCTTCTTTACATATTGCCATATTCACTATTATAAATCACAGTAACTGCATCACACTCTGCATGCTTATCCTATTTTGTTTGAACCCAATAAGCGGCATTTGCCACAAAATAGTCAATTTCTGACAAGCGGCCCCTTTTACAAGGAGGGAGCCACTAAAACAATCGCTCACAACAAACAAAAAATGTGTGCAAGTTTAGAATAATATTTTATTTTGACAATCAACAGTTGTGAAATGCTTGAAGTGAACCGATGGACACCACATGATCCTGCTCCAGGGTCAGCTAGGCACGTACGAGTTCTCGGAAAAGAGGCAAGCATTCAGAAGACCCCCATCTCATCAATTTTATACATCCTGGATCTGTGGCGGTCAACTTTCAACAGGCCCAGGAGCAGACCGACCAGGAAGTCACGTGACCTCCTCGCCCCATCGTGCACGGGGTGACCAAAGTAGAATCCATAGTGCCATTCTGTCTCTCGCTACAAGTATTCCCAATTACAAGTCATAATCGTGAAAATTAATGAACTCTATAAATAAGAAAAGACTTGCATTTATACATCTCCTTACACCACCGTCAGATATTCCAAAGCACTTTACAGCCTATTAAGTACTTTTAATGTGTAGTCACAGTTTTAATGTAGGAAATGCAGCGGCCAATTAACACGCAGCAAGGTCCGGCCAATTAACACGCAGCAAGGTCCCACAAATCTGTTTTAGTGACGTTGATTAAGGGATAAACATTGGGCAGGACACTAGGAGAATTTCTCTGCTCTTCTTCGAATCTTGCCGTGGGATTTTTACACCCATCTAAGAGGGCAGACTGGGCATCAGTTTAACATATTGTCCGAAAGACCTGCCACAGGGCGGCACTCCCACAGGGCGGCACTGAACTGCCAGCAGTGTGTCAGCAAAAGTCCCAAGTACCCGCATATTTTAATGAAACCGGTTTTAAAGTACTTCTTTTAATACAAAACTTTCCTCAACTAATTTGAAAATTGACTGCTAAATGGTATTTCACATCACCGATATTTTAGCAGTTCCCCACAGTTGTAATTCATTGGCTGTAAAAGCAGGTTAGACATCCTGAGGATATGAAGGACACTATATAAAAGCAAATTCTTCTTCTTTTTGCAATTCCATCCACATTGTTTTAAAAGGGGCCTCCTTGCTCATCAATCTTTATGAAACCATAAAATGAATTTTGAAAAAATAAAAAAAAAAGCAAAATACAGCGGATGCTGGAAATCAAATAAAAACAGAAAATGCTGGCAATACTCAGCAGGTCAGGCAGCATCTGTGGAGAGAGAAACAGAGTTAACGTTTCAGGTCGATGACCCTTCGTCAGAACTGGAAAAAGTTGGAGATGGAACAGGTTTTTAAGCAAGTGTCAGGGCAGGGAAAGAGGGGAGGGGAGGAAAGAACAAAAGGGAAGGTCTGTGATGGGATGGAAGGCAGGAGAGATTAAAAGACAAAAGGGGTGATGGTGCAAGGCAAAAGGAGATGGTAATGGGACGAGTTAAGAAACAAAAGACTCTAGATGAAGTGTAAATGGCAATGGCAGAATCATCAACAGCTGCCATGCGGGAGAGAGAAAAAAAATGGGGGGAAAAATGGGGTGGAGGTTATGGTCTGAAATTGTTGAACTCGATGTTGAGTTCAGAAGGCTGTAAAGTGCCTAGTCGAAAGATGAGGTGCTGTTCCTCGAGCTTACGTTGAGCTTCACTGGAACAGTGCAAGAGGCTGAGGACGGAGGTCAGAGTGGGAGTGGAACGGAGAATTAATGTGACAGGCGACCGGAAGCTCGGGGTCAGCCTTACGGATTGAACGGAGGTGTTCCGTAAAGCAATCACCCAATCTACGTTTTGGTCTCTCCAATGTCGTGGAGTGAGCGGTCCCTTCAGAATGCTGAAAGGGGTGGTGAGGGGAAGGTGTATTTGGTGGTGCAATCACGCTCCCTCCTCGTCACCCTGGGCCACTCCTCTCTCACCCCCAATAGCTCTTCCTTCACCCGGCACCTTCCCGTGCAAGTGCAGGAGATGCAACACCCGCCCTTTTACCTTCTCCCTTCCCACTGTCCAGGGCCCCAAACACCCCTTCCAGGTGAAACTGCGATTTACTTGTACTTCTTGCAATTTAGTATACTGTATTCGCTGCTCACGATGCGGTCTCCTCTACATTGGGGAGACCAAACGCAGATTGGGCGACCGCTTTGCAGAACACCTCCGTTCAGTCCGCAAGGGTGACGCCGAGCTTCCGGTCGCCTGTCACTTTAATTCTCCGCTCCACTCCCACTCTGACCTCTTCATCCTCGGCCTCTTACACTGTTGCAATGAAGCTCAATGCAAGCTCGAGGAACAGCACCTCATCTTTCGATTAGGCACTTTACAGCCTTCTGGACTCAACATTGAGTTCAACAATTTCAGGCCATAACCTCTGCCCCTACCTTTTTTATCCCCATTTTTTTTTTCCCTCGCACATGGCAGCAATCGATCATTCTGCCATTGCCATTTACACTTCATCTAGAGTCAGCTTTTGTTTCTTAACTCGTCCCATTACCAGCTCCTTTTGCCTCGCACCATCAGCTCTTTTGTCTTTTAATCTCTCCTGCCTTCCATCCGATCACAGACCTTCTCTTTTGTTCTTTCCTCCCCTCCCCCCTTTCCCTGCACTTACTTAAAAACCTGTTCCATCTCCAACTTTTTCCAGTTCTGACGAAGGGTTATCGACCTGAAACATTAACTCTGTTTCTCTCTCCACAGGTGCTGCCTGACCTGAGTATTTCCAGCATTTTCTGTTTTTATTTTAAATGAATTTTGAATCCTGAATTTATTACATAAATACTTTAAAAAAATGTGGAAATTGTACTTCTTTAATGCAGGCCTCAAAATAAATAAATAGTCAGATCCTGTTTACATATGATTCATTAAATTAAACGTCTGAGGATCTGAGCATTTTTTTCCCCCGATGTCCAGATGTTTTCATTGATACTATCACAGAAGGTGGTCAATTTGGCTTATTGTGCCTGTGCTAGCTATAAAACTGGAGCTATCCCTATTAATTCCATTCCCATGCTCTTACCCTGTACCTGTCCACTCTGCTAACCTATGTTGTCCTTTAATCTTCCTCAGTTTGCCATTTCCCCATCCCCTCCACCCCCATTGAGTATTAACAAACTTCAGTGTCATTCCTCTTGTGGCTACATCCAAGTCATTTATATAAGCAATGAGGTCCCAGCACAGAACGCTGGAGCACACCACAATCCAAATCTTGGTAGTTCAAAAAACATCCATTCAGCAGTACTTTTTGGTTTCTGTCCATAATCATCTCTCGATCCATGCAGCTACATTCTCTTTAATAGCGCATCCTTTAATTTTTCTAACAAGCATCTTGGAAGTATTACATAATCCAAAAACCTTGCACTCCAAATTAAACTGAATTTGATTCAACTTGCATAACATTCAGCAAATCCCTTTTTTTTTTGCTTGTTAAATTGAAATAGCTACCCAGGTTGTGCAAATGCATTTCAGGAAAATGAGATTTTTATTTTATCAAGTGGCAGCAAAGCAATTCGGATAGTAGTCAAAGGCTGCAGGGTCAGGCTAAGATATAGAGTACAAGGCTGCGGAATCATAGGCTTCGGTGTGTTTTCTTTAAAGAGACAAGTATGCAGCGCTGCAAGAGAAACCTCCTTATGCCCTATTGCAGGAGAAGCTGAAAGAGAAACAATGCAGGATACAATGCATCTTTGTGTGTCAGTTCACAACTCTCCTTTTCATACACATTTAGCTTTAATGTAAAAACTTAAAAGCAGGCTTTTTTTTTTGCAAGATTAGCTAGTAATACTGTACAGTAAAAAGGTTTGGTTAATCTGGTGATTTGCAACCTGTAACTATATAGCCAAGTACAGGAAACTGAGATATCCGGCACCGACGGGACCGAGCTGTTGCCGTCCCATCAAAACTGCCGGACAAACCAGCGCTAATGTTGAAACATACGGAGCTCCGTATCTGGCAACAAACCCAGCTTCTAAACAGTCGGCCATACCTTGCAAGCGTCTCTGTAGCTTAGCAACAGCTTCAGCGAGACCTTGCAGAGCCTGACCGGTGAAAAAAAAAGCAACGAAAAGAAAAAAAACCTAACGAAACGGCTCCTGATTTTTGCCGGTGGCTCGAGCATTCCGGACAGTTACCCTCTGGATAAACCAAAGTTTCCTGTAAAGCAGGTTAGATTGTACACAGGTGGTTACTGAAAGCTTCACAAGATTTCCCATCTGCACGTTAACTTAACTAACCAGCATGCATTACAATTTTATTTTGATAAATCTACAGTGAAAACTAAATTTACATTCCAAAAATATGAATAAAATAATTAATTTTTGTGCTGTTACAACAATGCAAGGAACACTTTTCTATTTTGGGCACCCTAAGTACTAAAACACTTCCAAGGTCAGGTACTGTATATGAGCACAAGCACAATTCTTTATTGAACCCAAAGCTCTTTGCATCTGTAAGCGGCAAGCATTTTTTAAAGTCCAGCTTTGAGAAGGGGTTTTCTTTGCCTTTGTCCATGTCTTAAAGCTGCTTTTACATTGATCTTGGAGAGGTGCTTGCACTGTCAGTTACCAAAGGTGCTAGGCTTGCATAGCTGGTAGCAATCCAAAGTCGCTAAACTTGCTAGATTCACTAAGACCAGCTGCCTTAAGACCCAGTAAAAAAAAAGAAATTTGGAAAGATTACATTAGGGTTGCCTCCAGGTGCTATGAGGCCCACGTGTCAGTAACTGGAAGTTAAGCACCTCTCTAAGACAAGGTAAAAATAGCTTCAGAACTAACCACAACCACAATCACAAAATCGTCACGAGCTAAACTTGCCCATACATTATTTTAATCAGTGAATACATATTCTGTGGGATACCTGCTGAGCTGAATTGAATCAGAGACTATTTATAAAAGTAAGAAGCTTTTACCCGGCTCAGTGATATAAATTGGATAAATTCTGATAATGACATTTTATTTCAATGATGTCTAAGAATTCAGGAGATGAAAACAAAAAACTGTGCAAGCTACTTAAAAAGAGGCTTTAAGACAAAAATCACTGTCCTTTTCTGTGGAATTATTGCATTTCTAACTTCTGTGAATGATATATTTTTTAATAAAGCATCTGAGCAAACTACAGTGGAGATGATTCACTGCAACAGCTAAATGTACAGCAGGGCATAAGAACATAAGAAATAGGAGCAGGAGTAGGTCAATCGGCCCCTCGAGCCTGCTCCGCCATTCAATAAGATCATGGCTGATCTGATCCTAACCGCCAATCCACTATCACAGAACCATCTCCTGAATCTAACAGAATTAGACAAACGAAATAGGAGCAGGATCAGGCTACACGGCCCCTGGGCCCGCTCCGCTACTCACAGGGCCATGACCGATCCGAACCTAGACTCATGTCCAAATTCCTGCCCGCTCCCCGTAACCCTTAATTCCCTTTACTTCTAGGAAACTGTCTATTTCTGTTTTAAATTTATGTAATGATGTAGCTTCTACAGCTTTTTGGGGCAGCATATTCCATGGACCTACCACCCTCTGAGTGAAGTAGTTCCTCCTTGATGCGCTATCAACAATACCAAAGACTACGAGATGGACTTAAATGAAGTAGGCTTTTATTGACTAAGAACTAGAGCATGCCTCTGCTAGTGAATCCATCCCAAGAGCGCCCGGGGGAAGGGTGGTGAGTCACCTTTATACCCGGGCTTAGGGGTGGAGCTAGGGGCTGAGACATGCCTGGACTTGTACAGGGTTAACAGCGGTTTACCACACAGGCATGTACAGGTTAACAGTGGTTTACCACATTCACCCCTCGTTTAAAAAAGAGTCCGGCGGGGTGAAGTGTTTCAAAAGTTCGTATACGAAAGTCTCTCCAGGGGTCTTGTCTGCCGTAATGATCTTCGTGGTGCCGGTTGCGGCGGTTCTTTGCCCGCGGCCGCTTCTCGCGTGGGACGGAGCACTGGCGTGTCGTCCTCTCGGGGTAGGGATGGCACCGGCATGTCGTCAGTTCGTGGTAGACACCCCGGTGGTGCGTCGTGGGTGGAGGTAGTGGATGGTGATCGATGGTGTTTCGGGTGGTACCTGAGGGTGCGAGGTCTCGAATTGAGACTGTGTCCTCCCGCCCGTCAGGATACGCCACATAGGCGTACTGTGGGTTGGCGTGGAGGAGGTGAAACTTTTCGACCAGGGGGTCCGTCTTATGGCTCCTCATGTGTTTCCTGAGCAGGACGGGTCCCGGAGACGTCAGCCATGGCGGTAGTGATGTCCCCGAGGTGGATTTCCTGGGGAAGACGAACATCTTCTCTTGAGGGGTGGCGTTTGTGGCAGTACAGAGCAGTGATCGTATGGAGTGGAGCGCATCGGGGAGGACATCTTGCCAGCGGGAGATTGGGAGGCCCTTGGATTTTAGGGCGAGCATGGCGTCTTCCACACCGTTGCGTTCTCCCTCTCTACCTGTCCGTTACCCCGGGGGTTGTAGCTGGTAGTCCTGCTCGTGGCTATGCCCTTCTCGAGCAGGTACTGGCGCAGCTCGTCGCTCATGAACGACGAGCCCCTGTCGCTGTGGATGTAATTGGGGAAGCCAAATATGGCGAACAGGTCGTGGAGGCACCTGATGACTGTGGCGCTGGTCATGTCCGGGCAGGGGATGGCGAAGGGGAAACGGGAGTACTCGTCAATAATATTGAGGAAGTACGTGTTGCGGTCAGAGGAGGGAAGGGGCCTCTTGAAATCGACGCTGAGACGTTCGAAGGGGCGGGTGGCTTTAATCAGGTGTGCCCTGTCTGGCCTATAAAAATGCGGTTTGCATTCGGCGCAGACCTGGCAGTTCCTGGTCATGGTCCTGACCTCACCTCCTCGATGGAGTAAGGCAGGTTGCGAGCTTTAATAAAGTGGAAGAACCTGGTGACCCCCGGGTGGCAGAGATCATTGTGGAGGGTCCGTAGCCTATCGACTTGTGCGTTGGCACATGTCCCACGGGATAGGGCGTCTGGGGGCTCATTAAGTTTCCCGGGCCGGTATAAGATATTGTAGTTGTAGGTGGATAACTCGATCCTCCACCGCAATATCTTATCATTTTTGATTTTCCCCCTTTGTCTGTTGTTAAACATAAATGCTACTGACCGTTGGTCAGTGAGCAGGGTGAAACGTTTACCGGCCAGGTAATGTCTCCAGTGCCGTACAGCCTCCACTATCGCCTGGGCCTCCTTCTCGACTGAGGAGTGTCGAATTTCGGGGCCCTGGAGGGTCCGTGAAAAGAAGGCCACGGGTCTCCCCGCCTGGTTAAGGGTTGCGGCTAGGGCAAAGTCGGATGCATCGCTCTCCACTTGGAAAGGGATGGACTCATCCACTGCGTGCATTGTGGCCTTCGCAATGTCCTCTTTTACCGTACGGGCCTCTGCCATCAGGGGGAAGGAGGTTGACTTGATGAGGGGCCGGGCTTTGTCCGCATAGTTGGGCACCCACTGGGCGTAGTAAGAGAAGAACCCTAGGCATCTCTTCAGGGCTTTTAGGCAGTGGGGGGGGGGGGGGGAGGTAGTTCCAGGAGGGGGCACATTCGGTCGGGGTCGATGACTCCGTTTTCCACCACGCAGCCAAGAATAGCGAGGCGCGCGGTGCGGAACATACATTTTTCTCTGTTGTATGTCAGATTCAGCCGTTGGGCCGTACGGAGGATTTTTCTAGGTTGGCGTCGTGGCCCTGCCAGTCATGGCCGCAGATGGTGACGTTGTCTAGATAGGGGAAGGTGGCCTGCAGCGCGTTCTGGTCAACCATCCGGTCCATCTCCCTTTGGAAGACCGAGACCCCGTTGGTGACGCCGAAGGGGACTCGGAGGAACTGGTAGAGGCGACCGTCAGCCTCGAAGGCCGTGTACTGGCGGTCCTCAGGCCTGATGGGGAGCTGGTGGTATGCCGACTTCAGATCAATCGTCGAGAATACCCGGTATTGTGCTATCTGGTTGACCATGTCAGATATGCGGGGAAGTGGGTATGCGTCTAATTGCGTGTATCGATTGATCGTCTGGCTGTAATCAATAACCAGGCGCTGTTTTTCACCGGTTTTTACTACCACCACTTGGGCTCGCCATGGGCTGGTGCCGTCCTCGATAATCCCTTCCCTCAGGAATCCTTGTTATTCTGATTTAATAAAGCTCCTATCCCCGGCACTGTACCGCCTGCTTTTAGTAGCAATTGGCTTGCAGTCTTTGGCGAGGTTAGCGAACGGGGGGGGGGGTTTGACCTTCAGGGTGGACAGGCTGCATACTTTGCGCGGCGCCGTGTTTAAATTCTGCTGGCTGCAGACTGTAAGTGGGGGCAGGGGCCCGCCATATGCCATCGTGACGCTCTCCAGATGGCACTGGAAGTCTAATCCTAGCAGTACGGGAGCGCAGAGCTGTGGCAGGATGAGGAATTTAAACTCTCTGTACTCCACGCCGTTCACTGTCAGAGTCGCTACACAGTAGCCGCCGACGTCCGCCGTATGGGACTTTGAGGCCATAAAGACCTGGTGGCGTGTGCGCATAACCGATAGGGAATAGCGTCGCACCGTGTCGGGGTGGATGAAGCTCTCCGTGCTTCCGCAGTCGAAAAGGCAATTTGTGGCATGGCCATTTACCTTTACGTTCATCATGGACCTGGCTAGTTGATGGGGCCTAGATTGGTCCAGGGTGATGGAGGCCATCGTCGAGGTCGGTGGGTCGCTGTAGTATTCGCCCGCGCCGAGGGCCTGGTCCCGAGATGGTGTCCAAGATGGCGGCTCCCCCTCGGCTGGTGGTGTCCAAAATGGCGGCCCGCACGGCTAACACGTGGTTGGTGGGGTCCAAAATGGCGGCCTGTACGGTTCACACGCGGCGCTGCTGGAATTGGGGGTCGATTTCGCCTTGCACACTCTCGCGTAGTGGCCTTTCTTGCCGCATTTGGAGCAGGTCGCGTCCTTTGCTGGGCATTGCTGTCTGGGGTGCTTGGCCTGGCCGCAGAAGTAGCATTTCTGGCCTCTGGTCATTGCAGCTGTAGTTGGGCTGCTGGCAGCCTTACCGGGTCCCAAGATGGCTGCTCCCGTGGCATCCACGTGGCCATCTGGTCAGGGGGGGTAGGCGTCCATGTTCTGGAGGGCCACCGTCTTCTGCAGGTCGAGCCCCCTCTGTTCCAGCAGCCTCTGCCGAGTATAGTTGGACCTGATGCCGGCTACGTAGGCGTCTCGGATCAGGTCTTCCGTGCATTCCTTGGCCATCGCCGCTTTGCAATTACAGTCCCGACCGAGGACTCTCAGTGCCAGTAAATATTCAGCGCCCGATTCCCCGGGACGCTGTTTTCGGGTAGCCAGGAGGTGTCTGGCGTAGACCTCGTTAACAGGCCTCACGTATTGTTCCTTTAGCGTCGCGATGGCGGCCGCGTAAGTAGTGGCATCTCGGATGATCGAGTAGACTCGGTGGCTCACCCGTGAGTTCAAGACAAGCCGTTTCGCGTCATCTGTAGTGACAGTAGTGCTGGAGGCCTCCAGGAAGGCTTCGAAACAGCTCAGCCAGTGTTCAAAGTTATTGGCTGCATCTGCTGCTTGAGGATCCAGGTCTAAATGTTCCGGCTTCAAGATTTGCTCCATGTTGAAAATTAGTCAATAAAATTGATGCGCTATCAACAATACCAAAGACTACGAGATGGACTTAAATGAAGTAGGCTTTTATTGACTAAGAACTAGAGCATGCCTCTGCTAGTGAATCCATCCCAAGAGCTCCCAGGGGAAGGGTGGTGAGTCACCTTTATACCCGGGCTTAGGGGTGGAGCCAGGGGCTGAGACATGCCTGGACTTGTACAGGGTTAACAGTGGTTTACCACACAGGCATGTACAGGTTAACAGTGGTTTACCACACTCCTCATCTCAGTTTTGAAAGAGCAGCCCCTTATTCTAAGACTATGTCCCCTAGTTCTAGTTTCACCCATCATCGGGAACATCCTCCCCGCATCCACCCGATCCAACCCCTTCACAATCTTATATGTTTCAATAAGATCGCCTCTCATTCTTCTGAACTCCAATGAGTAGAGTCCCAATCTACTCAACCTCTCCTCATATGTCCATCCCCTCATCCCCAGGATTAACCGAGTGATCCTTCTTTGTACTGACTCGAGAGCAAGTATGTCTTTTCTTAAGTATGGCCACCAAAACTGTATGCAGTATTCCAGGTGCGGTCTCACCAATACCTTGTACAACTGAAGCAATACCTCCCTATTTTTATATTCTATCCCCCTAGCAATGAAAGCCAACATTCCATTGGCCTTCTTAATCACTTGCTGCACCTGCATACTAACCTTTTGAGTTTCGTGCACCAGGACCCCCAGATCCCTTTGTACTTCAGTATTTTCCAGTTTCTTGACAATGTAGGCAGACATCATATAAAGTAAATCTTTTAAGAAGTTGGCCTTGGTGGAACACTGAAATCTAGCATTGCATAAGTTTTCTTTTCCCCTCCATTCCCTCAAGTTTGCTCATCCAAGTATTTGCACAAGCCTAATTGTACTGACTTCAATATTTCTTGGGTTAGAATGGACTCCAGCAAGTACGTAAACACCAATGATATTTGCAGCCAGAGTAAAAATCCTCCTCTAAGGAATCAGAATCCATGTTAGCCTGGCTCACCTGAAACCCAAATCAACATCATCATCTTCTTAACATGCTGCCATATCATCAGACCTACTATCATATCTACTATCATGTTTGAAAAATCAGCATACAGCAGATGAAATTTAACAGAGATATGTGAAGTGATACATTTTGGTAGTAAGAATGAGGAGAGGCAATATGAACTAAATGGCATAATTTTAAAGGGGGTGCAGGAGCGGAGAGACCTGGCAAAGTATGCCCACAAATATTTGAAGGTGGCAGGACAAGTTGAGAAGACTGATAAAAATGCGTGTGTGATCCTTGGCTTTGTTAATAGAGGAAGAGTCCAAAAGCAAGGAAGTTATGCTAAACCTTTATAAAACACAGGTTAGGCCTCAGCTGGAGTGTTGTGTTCAACTCTGTGCACTACACTTTAGGAAGTGCGTCAAGGCCTTGGAGAGGGTGCAGGAGAGATTTATTAGAATGGTACCAGGGATGAGGGGCTTCAGTTATGTGGAGAGACAGGGGAAGCTGGGGTTGTTCTCCTTAGGGCAGAGGAGGTTAAGAGGAGATTTGACAGAAGTGTTCAAAATCATGAAGGTTTTGATTAAAAGAGAAACTGTTTCCAGTAGCAGAAGGGTCAGTAACCAGAGGACACAAAATTAAAATGATTGGCAAAAGAACCAGAGGCAACATGAGGAAACATTTTTTTTAAACTGTTTTGTGATCTGGAATGCGCTGCCTGAAAGGATAATGAAAGCAGATTCAGTCGTAACATTCAAAAGAGAATTAGATAAATACTTGAAGGGAAAAATTCTGCAGGGAAAGAGCAGGAGGGTGGGATTAATTGGATAGCTCTAGCAAAGAGCCGGCACAGGCACGATGGGCCGAATGGCCGCCTTCTGTGCTGCATCATTCTCTGATTCTATGGTGCTGGCTGTTGCCAACTCCAGCAAGTTTGCTTATACCTATACACAATTATGAAGCCAAGATTGTGACTAGCACTTTCTACTTTGCAAGTTTAATCTAGGTTCACTTAAGCAAATCACAGATCAATATTTATACTATACACACACACACACAAGTGACAGACTTGGGAATTGAGGGAACAATATTGAAATTTGATGACGACGCTAAATTGGAGTTATGACCAATTGTGATGAGGTCTATAAAAGATCACTGGAAGACACTGATCGACAGATGGCAAAATTCAATGCAGAATAATGCAAAGTAATAAATACATTTTGAAAATAATAAGGAAAAGAAATGTATCTTAACTAATCAGATTTCAGATGGAGATGGGGAACAGAGGGATTTTGTTGTGAAAATATGTGTCATTAAAAAGGTGGCAGGGCAAATAGAATCCTAGATTTTGTAGATAAGGCACAAAAAGGAAAACAAGGAGGTGATGCTTAACTTGTGCAGGAAACTCTCGTTTAAACGGCACCTAAATATCCAGAATTCACTATTAACCGGCAAAATTCATACTCCGAAAACACCTCAATAACCGGAAACGTTGCCAAGTCCGAGTCCCCCGCGGTGGGCAAGTTAGTCAGTGGGGGTAGTTCTCCAAACTGCAACTACCCGGCTTCTTGGCGCTGTCGGAAGTCCGAACACCTCAATAACAGGAGTCTGACTCTTTGTTTGTTAAAAATAGCCTCGGTAGATAACCCTCTCCGTCATCCGGAATTTTTAATCAACCGGCACCATCCCAGTCCCATTGGTGCCAGATACCAAAGAGCTTCCTATACAAGATTTTAGTTTGTCCAACAGTTAGAATATCGTGTATAGCTTTGGACACCCCATCATAGGATGAAAAATGTGCGGCATGGATTCAGTAGAATGTTGCCAGAGATGAAGGGTTACAGTTATATCAGAGAGACTTGAGAAATTAAGGCTTTTTTCACTAGAACTAAGTTTCAGAGATGATCTGATAGAGGTCTTCAAGTTTATGAAAGGTTAGGATAAGGTGAAAATAATAAATTCATTCCACTGGGCAATGCAATGTTAGCAATGTACAAATTTAAAAGATAATCACAAAAAATTAAAGGGGGATTTTTTTTTTATTGCTTTGTAGAGGTTGGTTACAATGTGGAATTCTCATCAACCATTGTTGAAACAAATTCCACAAATCTTGATAATGGAATCAAAATTTCCATGAAAAAGCAAAATATTAATTGGTGTAAGGTGCGAGCAGGATGATGGGATTAAACTAGGTGCCTTGGAGAGAAATACCGGCACAGACTTGTATGATCGGGGTGCCATTTCGCATCCATACTTTTCCAGCAACCATGCAACTTTGTCAAGTCTTGGAAGGTCCGAACTAGTGCCTTTAATCTGCAATCAGCTGGACTGATGAAGCGGCCATACAGGACCAATTTACTCCAAGCGGCAGCGGGCCAGATCTTTAGCTTGATTTGCCTGAAGCTTTGTTCAAATACAATGATAGTGTTCGAGAAATAACAGGTTTTATACTGTTCTGGTTCCATTTTGAAAGAGACATTACTCTATTTGCAAATGCGATCAGCACAAGTTCCACCAAGCAGCCACAGGGGCATTGGACACTGCAAGTACAGATGTGACCTCAATTATTGTACAGGAAACTTTGGTTTATCCGGAGGTTAACTGTCCGGAATGCTCGAGCCACCGGCAAAAATCAGGAACCGTTTCATTGGGTTTTTTTTCTTTTCGTTGCTTTTTTTCCACCAGTCAGGCTCTGCAAGGTCTCGCTGAAGCTGTTGCTAAGCTACAGAGACGCTTGCAAGGTACGGCCGACTGTTTAGAAGCTGTCAGGGTTTGTTGCCAGATATGGAGCTCAAAATCTCCGTATGTTTCAACATTAGCGCTGGTTTGTCCGGCAGTTTTGATGGGACGGCAACAGCTCGGTCCCGTCGGTGCCGGATAGCACAAAGTTTCCTGTACCCACATAGGGAATGCAAGGCTTACCAGGAACCTCTGCAGAGCATAGGAGAACAGACCAAAGGGATATGGACCTTACTCCTAAGGAGAGGAACACTGTACAGCAATTTGGCATTGGCCAGCCACATGCCAATGCAATTGGACATTCTAGATCATGGCAGAAAACAGAGCCATTACTCTGAATGCAGCATAATTTATCAACTGTGTGTGGTTACTGCCTTTCATGTCTGTCACTCTATTATCTGAATTAATACCGAATAAAAATATATCCCTAAAAATTCTGTTCAATTGAGGTACTACAAGCAAGGACCAGAATGAGCAGACAACTGATTAATCAACCTCAGAAACAGCAGGTTCATGGTGTAATCTATGGGAATAAATCACAAACAATATTATTAAAAGCTTTAAGCCTTTGTATTTTGCAAGAAAGCTGTACTCGGTGGAGAGGTGGTGGTAGGGAGAAATAAATATTTAGCCCAAACTCATTATGCCTGAATAGACAAGTTTTGTTTCCTTACCCTTTGGTAATCGAGGCTGCCCCTACGTGAACCTGTATTCCAGAGAGACTCGCTGGTTTAGGAGGGGTAAGGGCAAAAAATCTGGAGGCGCAAAGCTAAAGCAGGGAAACAACATTTCTTTCAAATTATAGTGATATTATAGATCAAGGATTAAAACTAACATTGGCTGGTATGGGAAAAAACTACTCTTTCCTACTAATTTATCCCAGCAGCTAACAGTCCTCAGTGAGTGACATCCGCAGATAATAGAAAAGAAACGTCACAAAAAGGACAACCACAAACTACAAGCCTATCAACAGTTGAAAACTATGCACAAATACTTGAGTAAAGCATCACATTAGAGTACAATGAGTTGAATCAAAACGAATTAATCGCTGCATTTTTAAGTGAACCTTAATCTAAAGTTATAATAAAACTAATAGTTTTGAGAGGAAAAGTTAAAACTACAGCTTGCTTGCTGCAGAAGTGAGATTTTCCTCCCAAAATGTATTACTGCACACTTACCTGCCATCTGTCTGCCCATTCCACTAACACATCTAGATCGTCCTGAAATCTCTTTCACTGTTTGCCAAACTCTTAAAATTTGCTCATGATACAAAAGTAAGATTATACTCCTTATGCCCGTGCAAATCATCCACATATACCATGAACAAAAGTGAACACAGCACTTATTATTAGGGTACACCACTTCCAAACCCTTCTCCAATCTGAGCAACACCCACTTACCCCAACTCGGTTTCTTGAAAGAAATCACAGCCCACTAAATCCACTGCGCACTAGACATCAACATAAGTATGCATTTCCCAGCACAGGTCAGTGGTTAGAGAATGTGGACCAAGAAAGCTGGTTAATTTTCCTATCCCTAGCCTTGGCGTGCTGAACTCACTGTTGCACGCTTACTTGCTGAAATCAGTTAACGGAGCACAGAAGAAGAATCAAGTCTGGAATTTTCTGGTCTGGGTGATTCAGTCGTTGCAGTGGCTTTACCAGCTGAGCCACTGGGGAGCTAATATGCACCACGTTAGAAACATTTCTGCATATACATTCGCCATACATATGCAATATACCACAAAGGGACAGATAAAGTGGAGCTCAAGTCAAACCAACTAACAGTAGGTAAACAGACAACAGGAGTGGCAGCACAGTCAGTCATTCGGTATACTTAAAAACAAAGCATAGAAAATATTCAAACATTCTAGAATACTTTATTACTGTAATACACTCTTTCCTCCTTTAAGATTCTCCTTAAAACCTACCTCTTTGACCAAGCTTTTGGTCACCTGCTCTAATTTCTCCTTATGTGGCTCGGTGTCAAACTTTTGTTTTATAATACTCCTGTGCAGCGCCTGGAGACGTTTTACTACATTAAAGGCGCTATATAAATACAAGTTGTTGTTGTTTGTACTTTCAACACACAATTTACCAAATCGAAGCTTCAAGAAAAAAGCCTTGCTATTAAATATAAGATGTTTAGCATTTTAAAGCTTATTGATAACAGTAAATTTATGCAAAACTCTCAACACTTTGTACTTTGAAAGCCGTAAAGGGTTTATAACTATTAACAGATTGTCAGATGCTAAAATTATTTTCTGGCGTAAACATTACTTAAGAGTTTAGAAATACACAGAATATTTCTTCTTAACTCCAAGCATATTATGATAGAACAAGTGTGCCTTCATTCTTGCTATTCAGTAATTTTGCCCAAATATTACACGCTGGTCACAGAAATTCAGAGCAAATTATTTCCCAATAAGCCCGAGTGAATATTGGACAACTGTTGAAGAACGTGCTTTTATACAATGCTTTTCATGACCTTAGAATGTCCCAAAGCATTTTACCATCAATTAAGTATTTTGGATAGTAGTCACTGTTGTAATATACTGTAGCAACAAGTTTGTTCACAGCAAAGTTCCACAAACAGCTATGAGATAAATAACTGAATAATCTGTTTTGGTGGTGTTGGTTGAGGGATGAATTGTGACCAAGCCCCCCAATGCAAATACCATGTAGCATCAAGGACATAAAATACTTGGACAATTATCCCTGCAAGCCACAACAGTAGGACAATTTCAACATTAAATGGAAACTGTTTGTTGTACCCAGAACCATTGGTTTGCAGTTTTCTTGGAAAAAGTGGGCAAAATCATAACATTCACTCCATCAAAGAGTAGAAATTTATTTTTGGAATTGCATGTAATAAAACTGGAGCTCATCTTATCCAATCACCATCAATCAGCAATCTTGATTACGATGGAGACAAATACCAGGAAGTAATATCAAGTTTGTAATTTAATCCAAGGGTTTGAAAAATTGTTATAAATTGTTGGTCTCATCGTTCATCTGAATCTCTTACAACTTTACGATCACTCTGAAGGACCTAGGTTTTATCCAATATATCCACCATTGCAATTTTACTTATTTTTTGCAGGTTGAGCAGAAAAGTCTCGATTTATAAAAGCTAGTGGTTCACTAATTTTGAAACTTAATTCAATAAATCTGGCAATTTGTTGGCTAGCACCAGACAGTGACCATAAAAGCTGCCGCATTGTCGTAAAAATTCAACTGGCTCACTATGTTCTTCAGGGAAGGAACCTACCAGCCCAACCCAGTCTGGCCTACATGTGACTCCAGTCCCACACGATGCGATTGACTCTTAAATGCCCTCAGGGAAACCAGGGATAGGCAATAATAACTGCCTTACCAGTGTTGCCCACACCCCAAGAACAACTTTTTAAAAAACAAACGTGTAAGTAACCAACCAAAAAGGTTCCTACAAAACTTATATCCAACAAGGAGTCAGTCACAGAATTTATATGTTAAATAGTTTTATTAAATTAATGCATTTACCCTCATCATTTCAGAGGGCACTTAAGTGTCATTTAAAAAAAATCAAATTTAAGGATCGTGGTTAAACAAGTTCCATGGTCCTCCAGGTTAAGATTCGGTGATAAGTACGAAAGTGAGCCTACCGTGCCAGTCACTGAGCTGCAGCTCACCAACCACAACAGCCAAAATGTTGGGTCTGATGGAGTCAAGCTCAGCTTTATTAACTGTCATTTTATTTAACCCATTGCTGTACGATTTTTATGAATTAAGGAGTTTTTGAATGCATGAATTTTTTCAAAGTTCCAATAACGGTTTGACAAAATGAAAAACAAACTGTTTTGTAAGTGTTAAGAATAAAAAGAAAACTCAGGACTGAGCATATCAGTGAGTCAAGCAATATAGTCTTTTAATTAGTAAGAACCACAAAAAACAGAATTTACTATCGGATTCCTGATCAAAACATTATTTTACCCATTCCAGCAAAATACTTCAAATTTCCAGTATCTGCAATAAAAACAGAAAATACTGGAAACATTCAGCAGGTCGGGCAGCATCTGTGGAGAGAAAGAGTTTGAAACGTTAACTGTTTCTCTCTCCACAGATGCTGCCTGACCTGCTGAATGTTTCCTGCATTTTCTATTCTTTTACCCATCTTTGTATCAGTGGTGGTGGGGTGTTGGGGGGGGGGGGGGGGGGGGGAAAGAGAAAGATAAGCAAAGGACAACAAACTGTCCAGATCACAAGTATGTGCTTAATTACAGTCGTGTTAATCCACTGGGAAGAATGCTTCAATGGAATCATTGAGACCTTCACCCGAAGTTCCAAAACTCCTTCAAGGTGAAGCTCGAATACAACTGTTCATTGAAGGTAACAATGGCTCGGATATTTTGGTTGAAAACAGAGTTTGATTCTTCACCTTAGTATCTGTACATAATTATCAGGTGTGAAGAGAAAGCAGACTCACGTTGTGGTTCATTAATTAAAGACCCATTGTGTACTTGGTATGTACCACATTTTAGCCGTGTAAAATATCAATTTTTTTGAAAATATTGTTCTTTATAAGGTAATATGTCTACCAAAAAAGTACTATGAGACATGGCTGCCTTGCTGGAATGCAGTCACATGTTGCTGTGGTGATGGAAGCAAATTATGCAGCAATCCATTTATATGGAGTATGCAGTCCATTATGGCCAGTACCAACGGGTTAGTGTGTGTGGATAATCCGAGATGCTGCAAGAAATGATAAACACTTAAAAATCAGTGCTGGTTAACAAGTAAACCAACAATTTGGTGTCCACATATTTTGTGAATATTAAATAGTCAAGCATGTACAATGAAGTATAATTATTTTCTTGCTATATGCTACCATTCTAAATAGATAATGGAATCAACATTTCCATGAAAAAGCAGTAGACTTTATAGGTGAAGTACGTTTATCATTTTCTGGCTGTTCTGTTCCAGTGATAAATGTCCAATATGCAGGTATACCCAGTCTAATTTTTTGATAAGGGCTCATTTCCAAGATGCTCATCTTAAAGGGATTTTCAGCCAAAAACTATATTATATCGAAGTGAAACCTTGACGATGAGAAGATTGAGTTCAAGCCAGGTTTTGAGTACATAATCCAGACTAGTGACACTTCAGTATAGTAGAGTGACTGTTGCAAATGTCAGAGATGTTGTCTTTAGGATGAGATGTTAAATAGAGGCCCAATCTCCCTATTCAAATGGTTGTAAATGATCATGTGGCATTATTTGAAGAGGAGTAGGGAGTTCTCTGATTCCTAGCCAACATTCCTCTCAAACAGCAACACCAAAAACAGTTTAACTGGTCATTCATCTCATTTATTGTTTGTGGGGCCTTGTTGATCTTAAATAGCCTGCAGTGTTTGCCTACAGTGACTACACTTCAAAAAGTAATTGATTGGATGTGAAGTACTTTGGGGCATTTCAAGGTCATTTCTTTTCCTCTCTTAATAACTTGGTCTTTATGGTAAGTTTTTGGATAGAATAGAAATAGATAAAAGGAGGTACGTAAAACAGCTGACAGTGCTCAAATTAGAAAAGTCATCCGGTCCATGAGATGCATCCTAGGTTGCTGAGGGAAGTAAGGGTGGAAATAGTGGAGGCTTTGGCCACATTCTTTCAATCCTCTTTGGATATGGGAATGGTGCCAGAGGGTTGCAAATGTTACACCCCTGTTCAAAAAAGGGGAGATATAAACCAGGTAATTACAGGCAAGTCAGCCTAACAACAGTGGTGGGGAAACTTCTAGGAGGCCATAATCCAGGACAAAATTAATTGTTACTTGGAAGAACAAGGGTTAATAAACGACAGCCAACATGGATTTGTTAAAGGCAAAGTGTGTCTGACAAACTTGACTGACTTCTTCAATGAAATAACAGAGGGTTGACGAAGGTAGTGGAGCTGATGTTGAGAATATAGACTCAGAATGTGTTTGATAAAGTGCAACATAATTTACTTCTTAGCAAAATTAAAACCCATTGGGCTAAAGGAGCAGTAACAGCTTGGATATGAAATTGGCTGAGATACAAAAAGTGGAGAGTAGTGTTGAACAAATGCAGAGAATTGTGAAGTGATGCATTTTGGAAGGAAAAATGAGGAGAGGCAATATAAATTAAATCATACAATTCTAAAGGGAGTGCAGGAACAGAGAGCCCTGGGGGTTCACATACACGAATCTCTGAAGGTGGCAGGACAAGTAAAGCTGTTAAAAAAAAAAAGCATACAGGATCCTTGGCTTTATAAATAGAGGTAAGAGTACAAAAGCAAGGAAGTTATGGTAAACCTTTATAAATCACTGGTTTGGCCTCAAGTGGAGCATTGTGTCCAATTCTGGGCAGCACACTTTAGAAAGGATGTCAAGGCCTTGCAGAGGGTGCAGAGGAGATTTACCAGAATGGTACCAGGGGTGAGGGACTTCAGTTATGTGAATGGACCAGAGAAGCTGGGTCTGTTCTCTTTAGAGCAGAAAAGGTTACGGGGAGATTTAATAGAGGTGTTCAAAGCGATGTGGGGTTTAGATAGGATAGGGGGAAGCTGTTGCCACAGTCAGGAGGGTTGGTAACGAAAGGACACAGATTTAAGATAACTGCCAAAAAATCAAGGGGGGGGGGGGGAAACGAGAAGTTATTTTACGCAGCGAGTTACGATGATCTGGAATGCACTGCCTCTGCCTAAAAGGGTGGTGGAAGCAGATACAATAGTAACTTTCAAAAGGGAAGTGGATATATACGGTGAAAGGAAAAAGTTCCAGGGCTACAGGAAAGAACAGGAGAGTGAGACTAATTGGATAGCTCTTTCAAAGAGCAGTTACAGACACGATGGGCTGAATGGCCTCCTTCTGTGCTGTATGATTCTATGAATTAGTCTACAGGAGACCCAGACATGAGTCAAGGAAACCTCTCGCGGTGAAAAGCTTTGGGAACCATAGATCCAAAGTCACCTGTTCCTCCCAAATATGCTACATTTGCCATATGTCATGTCTTAAATTACTCACATAATATCCCAAAATATTTTCTTGAAAGAAATCTATTTAATTTGCACTTGAATGAATCAATGCGATCTGCTTCCAACCTTTCCTTAGGGAGTCTGTTCCATAGATTTACCATTCGCTCACCGAAATAATGTTTCTGCTAATTAGCATACAATTCTTGTAGATACATAGTTGCTCAAATGATAAGCACTGCTAACTACAATGCCAAAAGACATCAATATCAAAACTGAACTTTGAAGAGTTGGAGGGTTGGCCCAGTCAGGAGAGCAGCAACTCAAGTAATGCACTGGCAAGAATCTACTACAATAGTTATAAGGGAAAAAGTTCTACACATTTGCACTGGCTTCAGACAAATACTCGGAGATCAAATACTTTTGATCTTATCAAAATACCTCTAGGCATTTTTTAATAATAGTAGCATTCTATCAGCGACTGGAGTGTGGGCCTATTTTAATTGGACCAATAAGGGAGACACCGAGTTGCCCAGAGTCTCGGCACCACTGAAATACTTAACAAATATGTGGTCCAATCAAACTAAAAGATGCCAAAATAAGCAAAGTTCCAACAAAACCAAAAGGAACCTTACTAACTAAATTATATTGTTTTGGTCTTATATTGAACAGGCCAACTGCAACACCAACGTACCTGGGAACCAATTTTTTTTTTTTTTTTTTTTTTTTTATAAATAGGGTCCTAGAACAGAGGTCAGAAATACTGAAAAGGTAGGCTTTTATCTATTGGTTCTACCGCAGGAACTGGAGGCACACAATAAACCGAGAGTCGTGTTCTGAGGTCACAAATCTCCACTTGACTGACACTCTCCAAGTCTTCCAATGCATACGGACAGTCCTTTTACAAGATGGAGTTACTTCCCTGCTCCTTACTGCAAATTTACTGTTTATGCAGTGACATGTGACACTTCAAATTCAAACTATTTATTAGATCAGATTTTTACTGGTTACTCTTTCACTTTTCACACAATAATCTTAAAGTTTTCATAGCAAATACCCACCAATGTAAACCAGCTATCTTAGGCACAGGGCGGTTAGCTTTTAACGCTGAAAGTCTATGAAGGATTCAAGTGCAACAATAAACAACCGGGGAAGAGACGTTTCGCATAGATTAAGATAATTATCTCATGCATGTTAAAACAAATAAGGTTAGGCCAACAAATATTTCAAAAGAAAAATTATTTTGCCAATTGTTCACAAAAAAATTCCCCCATGGTATAATTTATTCCAAGTACATTATAAGATGCAAACGGATAAATTTAGACTTTGAAAATGCAACAAAAACATTCACAAAATCATCACATTTTTCAAACAGATCTTGAGCCAGAGAAGCTACACATTGCAAGCTACACCCCATTAAAGCCAAAGTCTTGCCTATTATGGTAATATGATAGCAATTTCTCTGAAGAATGCCTTACATCACTATTACACACGAACTACAGCCTATAAAGTGGATTACAATACAATATGAAAAAATTGCTTGCATTTTATGCATCATTAGATAGATAGGCAGTTATTTGGTTGCTGCAGTTTCACAATGCATCATAATCTGACAGGAAACTACTATTTAAGATACAAGATTACCACCTTCAATTTACATGTTATTGAAGTATGTATTCAGGAATGCTACTGCCTTACAACTTGAATCAAAAATTGAGACGGTTGTAGCATTCATTTACATTTCTTTTCCCCCCTCCCCAAAGGCACCCCTTCATCCCAGGAAAATAAAGTAGAATATTCATTTCACACGTGAAATGGTGATTTCTTTACTATTTAAAGCGCACTGTTGACTCTCTTCAAAACACCCCATCCAGTTCTCTGCATCTCGATTCCATACGTGACCTCTAGAAGCTTGCTCAGCCGTGTTGAAATGAATTCTAACTCAATCAAGAGAGGATTTTTTTAACATGATCTTTCGCTTTAATGCATACACATGGTTTGGGAGGAGGAAGGGTTAGTATATCTTTTATATCTAAGAAATAACTTGCTTCCTCTTCCCTATTAACTATGTATTCTTATTATATTTCACTATTATAAGCAGTTTTTAAAGACACGCTAAATTTTACATTTCAGTTAATGCAGCTCATCCTGCAGCACACAGCTACATCCTCCAGTAGGATTGGTTGCAAAGAAAATTGCTAAAATAAATTTTTTCAAAAATGAAAATGGAGCAAACTCACTTTGCTGCACATGGTACTGTGCAAGATATAAAAGGTTTACATTTATGTAACACCTTATCACAGCTCTCAAGCATCCCAATGTGTTTCATACACAATAAATCATCTTTTAGTGGAGTGACTGAACACTGCAGAACAGATATGACTACAAGAAACTATAAAACCTAAGTCTCAAAGAAAATCCAGCAGGAACCACATTTTAAGCTGCTCAATTGTGATCTATAGTGCAAGCTGGTGGTGCAGAACAGCTGTGAAGACAGACAGCATAAAATGGAAGTTTTGAAAATAATGCATGCTTAGAATTTTAAAAGTCTACAATAGGGAGCCAAAATATGGTATTTACGATACAGTACAATCGCTGCTGGTAGAGGGAGGTGGTATATAAAGAGTCTGTCTGCTGTATTGGCCATGGCAACAAGTATATACAAATCCAGGTTGTTAAAAAAATCAGATTTGGTGTCCATTAGACATGCTGTACAATGATTTTGGTGGGATTCACTGGGATGAGATAGAATCCAATGCTCTACTTATGTTGCGGAACCAAATCCACTAAGTATGATATGGTTGCACGTGTTTTGAATTTGTTTTATCGTGAGAGTGTTTCTCAGGTGATCCGTTTGCATTATTCTGTGGAATTGCATAGGTTCAGTCTGGAAATAAAGAGGATAATCCACACTGATAGTCTCCAGGTTCTGCACGTCGATAGTAATTTTCACTCAAAAATTCACAAAATAGCAATAACCACTAATTATACTAATCAATCTACGATCAAGGAATAATTACCCTGAAGGTGACACTAGAAGCAGTAAACGTTATTCCTGGTTGAGAAAACTGGGCACCCTGTTCCCAGCCCATATATAAATCCTTGTCATGTGTCAGAGTACTAGTTCAAGGAATATAACATCAAACCTTCATCAAAAGGTGCATTTGCACTACAACTGCAGCATCTGTGCGAAGCAGTTTTGCTTTGCATCAACACTGTAGTTATACAGGAAACTCTCGTTTAAACGGCACCTAAATATCCGGAATTCTCTATTAACCGGCAAAATTCATACTCCGAAAACAACACCTCAATAACCGTTGTGTTTTACTGTTAATGAATTAAAGAGTTATGGATTACCCTCAACTGGCAGTACTGTACTTAATCAAGCATCTTCTACCATCCATTTAACACAACATTCTGTAGCCGAGTACCCAATTACTGTATACTGCACATTTCTTGATTTTTTAATATTTGTTTGTTAAAAGTAGCCTCGGTAGATAACCCTCTCCGTCATCCGGAATTTTTAATCAACCGGCAACACGCCGGTCCCATCGGTGCTGGATACCAAAGAGTTTCCTGTAGTATAAATGCAGCTTGAAGCCAGTGTTCGGGCTTGACTCAATACCAGGTGTGAAGCAAGTTTGGTTTTCTGGAGTATGAATACACTGAGTGAATGAAGAGCAGAATGATACTTGGCCACAAATCCAAATCCAGGTCCATCATTTGTGCAAAGCTGTTGCAAAGAATGTCAAGAGAAGCAGCAACACTATACCACACATTACCTTTCTTCCAGCAACAGAATTCCAACTTGAAAATGGCCTAGTTATTATTTGTAACAATAGCTGGAGGAAAATGTGGGCCCTGCAGATGCTTATGTACTGTATGTGGCTGTTAAAGATGTCAGAATGTTGGTTGGCATAGATTTACCACAATATTTTAAAAGCAATCAATCTCGAGTGTTCTACTGCTGTGACATGTGAACACATCATGGCTAGATTCCCATCATTCTTGCATTACTCCCCCATCTGCTACCATCCGACAAAGAAAAAAGCAGTTGGATTTGAAATCGGGAAGTTTGCTAAACATAGTGACATAGAAACAGATTTTATCATCAACATATCCTCCTAAGTATGTTGCCTTGACCTTTCGCCAACATCTTCTAAAATGGCCTAGAAATAATCTAATGGTAGAACTTGCATTTATGAAGCTGAAAGGGTGTGCTGCAACTTTAAGCATACTGAAGCTTCTGCTCTCCCAACAGCTGTGATTCTGCACTTGGAGTTTTACTCCAAGTGCACTGGACTTGATTTTTTTATATATATAATATATATATATATAAAGGCTCTGGCATACCATAATACTTCTGGGATCCACTTGGGAAGCCAGTTTCACAACTATAAGATATCATTTTTAAAAAAATTCGTGCAAAAGACAGATTAACAGTGAGATTTAATGAAGGCCCACACCCAAAATTAACTCATTTGTTTTCTTCACAGATGCTACTTAACCTGCTAAGTGTTTCCAACATTTTGCTTTTGTTTCAGATTTCCAGCATCTGCAATTTTTTTTTTGCTTTTTACTAACAGTAACTGGCATGTTATTAATGATCCCAACATCATTGATTCTTTCATTGCTAATCCTAGACACACTTGCAAATTCAAATGACTACCCAGATTCTTACATAACAATATACTTGTATTTATATACAGTAGCACCTTTAATGTAGTAAAACATCCCAAGGAGCTTCACAGGAACGTTAAAAACAAAATCCGACACCAAGCCACATAAGGAGATATTAGGGCAGATGACCAAAAGCTTGGCCAAAGAGGTAGGTTTTAAAGGGCATCTTAATGGAGGAAAGAGGTGTGGAGAGGCGGAGGGGTTTAGGGAGTGAATTCCAGAACTTAGGACCGAGTCAACTGAAGGCATGGCCACCAATGTTTGAGCGATTAAAATCTGCTCAAGAGGCCAGAATTAGAAGAGCGCAGATATCTTGGAGGGTTGTGGGGCTGGAGGAGAATAAGAGATAGGGAGGGGCGAGGCCATGGAGGGATTTGAAAACAAGGATGAGAATTTTAAAAATCAAGGTGTTGCTTAACCGGGAACCAATGTAGGTCAGCGAGCACAGGGGTGATGGGTGAACAGGACTTGGTGCGAGTTAGGACACGGGCACCAGAGTTTTGGGTGACCTCAATTTTAGAGGGTAGAACATGGGAGGCCAGCCAGAAGTGCGTTGGTATAGCCAAGTCTAGGAGGTAACAAAAAGGCATGGATGAGGGTTTCAACAGGAGACGAGCTGAGGCCGGAGCGGAGTCGAGCGATGTTAGGAGGTGGAAATAGGTGGTCTTGGTGATGGTGCAGATGTGTGATCGGAAGCTCATTTCAGGATCAAATATGACATTAAGGTAAACCAAATATCTTAGCAGCAACCATGTTTAGAATAAGCTTGTTCAAAAAGGAAAGCTAATTATTGTCAATTGCTGATGACTTCTGTGTCATTCAAGTGCCTTGTCCTGTCAGCTGGGTGTAGCCCAGATGAGGAAATGGCAACTTGAATAAAAATTACTGGCAACGTGTAGGAGGTACCTGAACACATCTCAGTTCTGCCATTCCACAATAAAGATATAATTTGCTGTTTTACAGGAATAGTTTCATGTGTGGCTCACACAAAGATATCCTCCATTTTCTAAAGGCAGTTTCAGTTCAGCCACACTTAAATGCTTCATACTAAACTTAATGCACTTCACCTTTGTTTAGATTAAATTTTGTGGGATTTTTAAAAAATGTTCTCTGCTCCTCTCTTGCGATCACTTATTCTCATTGAGGTCCTGATGCATCGACACCAACAGCCCCCTCCAGTAACTCATCTTCAAATGGGAGTTTACAAACGCATACGTCAAAAGACTGTTCTACTATAAACTCAGCCAAGATCAACCCTGTTCTTACGTACCCACATGAATTTTCACATCCATTCTTCTAGCAAGAATCAAATCTAAGTTTTTCTGGTCTGTATAGCTCAATATCACCCCACTTCTTGCTTATTTTTTATTCGTTCATGGGATGTGGGAGTCGCTGTCAAGGCCAGCATTTATTGCCCATCCCTAATTGCCCTCGAGAAGATGGTGGTGAGCCGCCTTCTTGAACCGCTGCAGTCCATGTGGTGAAGGTACTCCCACAGTACTGTTATGGAGGGAGTTCCAGGGTTTTGACCCAGAAACAATGAAGGAACGGCGATATATTTCCAAGTCAGGATGGTGTGTGACTTGGAGGGGAACTTGCAGGTGATGGTGTTCCCATGCGCCTGCTGCCCTTGTCTTTCTAGGGGGTAGAGGTCGCAGGTTTGGGAGGTGGTGCCAAAGCAGCCTTGGCAAGTTGCTGCAGTACATCTTGTGGCACAGTGTGCCAGTGGTGAAGGGAGTGAATGTTGAAGGTGGTGCAATCAAGCGGGCTGCTTGGTCCTGGACAGTGTTGAGCTTCTTGAGTGTTGTTGGAGCGCCACTCATCCAGGCAAGTGGAGAGTATTCCTTCACACTCCTTGCTTGTGCCTTGATGGTGGAAAGGCTTTGGGGAGTCAGGAGGTAAGACACTTGCCGCAGAATACCCAGCCTCTGATCGGCTCTTCTTGTTGTCACAGTGTTTATGTGGCTGGTCCAGTTACGTTCTGGTCAATGGTGACCCCCCCCAGGATGTTGATGGTGGGGGATTCGGTGATGGTAATGATGTTGAATGTCATGGGGCGGTGGTTAGACTCTCACTTGTTGGAGATAGTCATTGCCTGGCACGAATGTTACTTGCCACTCATCAGCCCAAGCCTGAATTTTGTCCAGGTCTAGCTGCATGCAGGCATGGATTGCTTCATTATCTGAGGAGTTGCGAATGGCACTGAACACAGTGCAGTCAGCAGCGAACACCCCCACTTCTGACCTTATGTTGGAAGAAAGGTCATTGATGAAGCAGCTGAAGGTGGTTGGGCCTAGGACACTGCCCTGAGGAACTCCTCAGCCCCAGGACATCACTGCAGATGATTGACCTCCAGCAACCACAACCATCTTCTTTTGTGCTATGTATGACTCCAGCCAATGGAGAGTTTCCCCCCGGATTCCCACTGACTTCAGTTTTACTAGGGCTCCTTGATACCACACTCAGTCAAATTCTGCCTTGATGTCAAGGGCAGTCACTCTCACCTTACCTCTGGAATTCAGCTCTTTTGCTCATGTTTGGACGAAGGCTGTAATGAGGTCTGGAGCCAAGTGGTCCTGGCGGAACCCAAACTGAGCATCAGTGAGCAAGTTATTGGTGAGTAAGTGCCGCTTGATAACACTGTCGACGACACCTTCCATCACTTTGCTGATGATTGAGAGTAGACTGACGGGGCAGTAATTGGATTTTTCCTGATTTTTGTGGACAGAACATACCTGGGCAGTTTTCCACATTGTCGGATAGATGCCAGTGTTGTAGCTGTACTGGAACAGCTTGGCTAGAGGTGTGGTTAGTTCTGAAGCACAAGTCTTCTTCATGACAGCAGAGATATTGTCGGGCCCATAGCCTTTGCTGTATCTGGTGCGCTCAGCCATTTCTTGATATCATATGAAGTGAATAGATTTGGCTTAAGACTGGCTTCTGTGATGGTGGGGACCTCAGGGGTAGGCCGATATGGATCATCCACTCGGCACTTCTGGCTGAAGATGGTTGCAAACGCTTCAGCCTTTTCTTTTGCACTCAACATTAAAATATAATGTTTTAATGCACAAGTGCTGGTTCTCCTTTACGCAGATGCTGTAATATATTTAACATGTTGTGTATGCGCATTATTCTCGTCAAGCCTGTAACATTTTAGTGTCATACCAAAGCTTATCTATTTTAGTTACTTGAGTTCACCAAGCGTGACCTCCAAGGTAGGGGCACGCTATTTCTGATTTACTTGTTACCTCGAAGCCTTATCGCCAAGATAGATAGTGCTGCTCTCCACAAGACCCTCACCTTGGAGGTGCTAAAAATTGGGCCGCAGGCTACCTGCCTCTTCCCAGTTGCCACCACACCCCATCAGAGACCTCGGACCTCAAGCTCTCCAGCTAATGTGACCGCTACTCTTACAGAACATGGTAACAGAAGTAGACCAATTAGTCTCTCAAGCCTGTTCCGCTATTCTGTTATATCATGGTTGTACCTCAACTCCATTTACCTGCCTTTGATCATATTCCTTGACACTCGTCAAATGAAAATGTCGATCTCAATCTTGAAAATTTCAATTGACCCATCATTTACAGCCTTTTGGGGGAGAAAATTCCGTATTTCCACTACCCTTTGTGTCAAGAAGTGCTTCCTGATTTCACTCCCGAATGGCCTAATTCTAATTTTAAGATCTTGTCCCCTTGTTCTGGATTTCTCCTCATGTCACTGATCAACAATTTTCAAACATAAATGCACTACCATAAAATTCAGGCCCAAAGTATGCCACACACCTACAATACTGTGACAAAAATGCAATTGGACTTATTCAACTACAGTAAATCAATGAGTTTGATAATGTGTTGAACGCTGCATAGTGCGGAATAATGTATCCATCAACTTGTCAGAAAAGTCAAGGGAGATCCATTATTTTATTAAACCTTTTGCGTATAACATGCACTTCTTGTAAATATCACTTACTTCCTGTAGCACTTATTTCTATCCCACCATTTCCATCATTATCATGCCTGTCTGTTATGCTTAAGAACTTACCTTTATACTTATTACCCAATCATTAATTCCATTAAATGTACCATTATATATTGAGCAATTTGTAAAAGCGTAGAGCTCAAAAATGTTCCTAAAAGAATACAGCTTCCCGAATGACTTAGTGAGTTTATCCAGTAAGTATCTAAGTCCTACAGACCAAGATGGTCACAGCTACAAAGTCTTTGCTGATCTTAGCCAGGGCATTTGGAATGTGTTGATTTGGGAGGAGACAATCAGCCAGGATTCTTTATCTCACGCTCTCTTTTCTGGAAGTATGCAAATGTGACTATCAAGTGAGGGCGGGATCGGGCCCAACTGTGATGGCCTCTGCTTGAACAGCCTGCTGATATTTAGACATGAATGGTGGCTACTTAAACAAGTAACAAGAGGGCACTCAGCTCCCATGGAACTGTACCCCAGCAAGGGGTTGATGCCTTCAAGGGGGGAATAAAAGAAAATTGGTTTGGAAAGATAAACACAATGGCTGAAGCTTCAAGAAAAATGAAGACCCACTTTTGCCAAGGTAATTGCTTAAAAAGAAATTCAAAACATCTTTTGGCAAACTTAATATATCAAATGTATGGATAAATTTGGCAACAATTTAAAATAAATAGTAAAAAACTTAGGTTAATTCTGAATCAGAAACTGACAATGGCAGTGTTACAAATGAATTAATTGCAAGCATTCAAGATAGCAACTAAATTCAATATGCATCAAACCTCCTGTCAAACACAACAGAATCCATCCTTTGCTTACACTGCCAAAATATACTTGTCCATGTGATAAGAGTATCAATTAGTTCAGCCTTATTTTGTGTCACAAAAATTCCACATCCAAAAGAACACCATAAACCAAATTTAAAACAACTGTGGTAGGTGACCTAATGCTTTAATCCCATATGAGCGAAGTAACGAGCTGGCAGTATAGTAACCAAGCCTTTTAAGTGCTTATTATTTTTTAAAATATGTTAAGTGCATTATAAAATCACACATCATGTGCATAACCAAAATGGAAGCTGGGTTCTATTTTTTTTAAACCGTGAGGTGCAGGAATGAGGATTTGTTCATGCAAAGAAAAGTCACAATCCATATTTGTCAAGAACTTAAGTAAAGATTCAAGAATCACTATTCTCATGCCTAATAAGGAAGGTATCGCTAAGTCATCGAGTTCAGATTGCTCTTAACTAGGACCAATGAAAAAGATAACTATTTTACAAGTCAGACGATTAATTTCATAGATGATCATGTGTTTGTATGAAACTGAATTCAACTTCCAGATAGTACTTATCATCATGTAGGGTTTCGTTTTCTAAACCCATCATAAAGCATGATACCAAAACATTATGTGGGGAGGTGGGGCTCCATACTTGTCAACTTTCTAGGCTACAGCAAAAAGCAGGCAGGCATACTTCATGAACCCTAATGGAATTAGGACTGTATTGTGTTTTCACTCATCGCATTAATCAGATTGGATATACACTAAGACTTTATTAGGATTTTAGATAATTGGCATCACCCTGTTCTGCCATAATTAAGTAGACCCCTAGTATTCTGTAATATAAAAGACAATTACTTCTTACTATACACAAGCAGATCAGCTGAATACTCAAGACCTCAGTTACAGATTGGCTGCTGTGCTATCTCGAAGTCTCTCTGGAAACTACATCCCCATGTGGGACAGTCAACCATTTATCTGGATGGTAAAGGTCTGAGACTCCATCAAAAGAGAGCAAATTTATAAACCAAGCCTGGCATGGCCACTAAGGGGCTGCCAGGATCAACCCAGCCACCTTCTCAATGAGAAAAAAAGCAAATAGCAACATCCTTGTAAAAAGATAGGGTCACACTCAAATGGCAGGAGCTCTGGGTTTCCAGTAACTAAAAGACATGGAATTGTAATATTTCAGAACAATAAAAGTTACTTAGCTTCTTGTTCTCCATTGTGTCAAACATGCTGATTGATAGAATTACAGAGAAGGTTGCATCTGATAGAATTACAGAGAAGGTTGCATCTCATACTAGAGGTTAATGTTTTATTAATATAGAAGCTCTCATGATTCTTTCCATCCTTGAGGAATATTTCCTTGGCCCCTTTCTGGAACTGGCTGCAAATTCACATGATGCAACTATATTGCTGGGAAGGCACCAGACACACCAGTCATGACTATTGGTGACCACAAAAGCTTTCCAATACAAATTTAAAAGTCAGGACTTGGCACAAAATGCTATTCCCCACTACAGGAACAGAGACTGAGAGAAATTGTTGTGTGTGGATTCTGACTGACGGCAATGGCTGCAGAAATGACACAGGGGTTCAACCTAGGAACTAGGAGCGGAAAGCTATATAGGGAAAGACGCAGGAGAATTCTTAGGTAATCTTAAAAGGAACAAACATGAACATTCTCCCTGTGGAATTTGCTGGCAGTAGATCTACACTCAGTATCTGGAGAATAAAGGTAAAAGTTAGCAATAATCTAAACCAGCAAAGTTACAATATTTACAACAAAGGATGAAGAGTTAAATGATGTAATTTATCCTGTGTTTATATTCTTTGATGATCAAAGAAAAACTTACAGTAAGCTTTAGGATATAAACACACATACAAGAGGAGGGACAAGAATAATGGGGCTTGGCTCAACAAAATAGGATTTGCTGGCTCGTCTGATAAAGTAGAATGAAAAAGTATTTTCCTACCCTAAGGTCTCAATGATGCTTAGCTATATCAATTCCATTATATAACACTAAAGAAAAAGTTTGTGTAAAATCTTAGCACTATTCTTGTCAAACTATTGGGCTCTGGAATAACTAACCACCCAACATTTCAGCTTTCATCGAGTGTAAACTGAGAACAAGATGGAACAGACTGTGTGAAAACATACAATTAACCCTTTGGGTACTGCACTTAACAATTCATAGCATTCAAATTGATTGTATTACAGCTGCAATTTGAATGCTATATTGTATAACGTAATGGCTAACATATCACTGCTCAGTTTGAAACAGCCCAAATAGTTTGCATCCATTATAATGTACAAGTCTTTGGAGTGGGTGGCACAAGAGAGAAAGAAATGTATTTTGGAGTTAAATCAGAATTGTTGCTTATTTGATTTCCAATCCTTACCCTAATTCGCTGGCGGTCATCCTTCTAGCCTGTACAAAATTCTTGGAACCATGGATTCCCGAATGACCATGGTACACAAGAACATAAGAAATAGGAGCAGGAGTAGGCCAATCGGCCCCTCGAGCCTGCTCCGCCATTCAATAAGATCATGGCTGATCTGCGTGATCAACTTGCAATAAGCTCAATTCTAGCAGGGTGAGCTGGGCAATGCCAGTTTACATTCCCCTTCAGAGATGAAAGACCACCATATAACATTCCATAGCACAACCCAAGTGCAAACCAACAAAATCTAGCCAATTGAAGGAAGTTTACTTGAAGGGTAAGGCAGCTGTAGGAATTAAATTTGCAATCTTCTGCATGGTACTTAAGAACTGTGATGTACAATATTAGACCACTTAACTTTTTTTGACTGGCGGTACTTCCAACATCTCTGGGAATCATGGAAGTCACACGAAAATTTGCAAGGAGAAGGAATTTGATTTTTTGCTGCAGTACAGCTTGAAGTGTTCATATGTTTTCCAGTTACATGCCACAATGCAGTGTTGGTTAAAAAAAAATGATTTGATTTCTTCATACTTCATTTGCAGATTTTTTTTTTTTTTTTTTTGAACAGAAAAGAAACTTTTAGATTTTCCATCAAGTGCATTCCTGTCTCCTTGGTTTCTAACGGTATTCCTGGGATTTTAAAATGAATCTTGTGGATTCTCACACATTAGGAGTTCATTGCTATTTTGGAAAAAAAATATTAACCAACTCCTGTTATGAAAATTTAACTGCAGAAGAGGCAGCAAAATAATTCTCATATTTTCAGCTCTGAAACAGGTTTACCTAATCATGGAAAAACTGACTAAAGCTAATCAAGTCCACTCTGTAACCATTTATAGCTCAACTGTCCTTTTTCAACAGTAATGTGTCATTCGTTGACATATTATTTTACAAATAGATACTAAAGCACACAAACTTTGGAATGTAAATCACAGGCATGCCCACAGGGTCCATGTGGTTTTTATGATTCAAGGATAATTCTTCCTAGGAACTTGGATTAACCATTACAGTCTATTGCTACATGGCCAAATATGGGAATATTGGTACAAAACAGAGAAACGGCTGGCTCTGGACTGATTCAGTAAGTCCTGCACTACCAATCATCCTCCTTCAAGCCAAGATTAGAAAGACGGAATCAGTTTCCTATTCCCATAACAAATTCAAAATTGTCAGAAATCAAAATCAGCTGAATTAATATTTTCAAAAGGGAAATGAGACGAAGTAGTCTTCATTACTGTGTATTAGTCACTCGTCTTTCCAGCAATCTTCTACATGGTTTTGGATTCTCGTAACCATAGGATTATTACTTAGGCCTCCCGATTTATCACAATATAGTTTTATTTCTACAAGATAATAATGCAACTGAACAGTGGCATATCCTGAGGTCTAGTCTATGTGCAATTACATCACTTTTGCATCTGAAAGAGGCACAAGTGCACATCTGTGCACAGGGTGTAATACAGGGTACATCATTTAACCCTGTGGCTTACTGAGTAAATGCACTGCCTGGTACAGCACTAAGCCATACAGAGTTGGTCTCCAATCTATGCTGAATGAGCTAATCTCAGTCAGAGCAGAGTTTGGAGAAGGAGGGAAGCTGCATTTTCCTGGCACCCCTGGCAGGTAAGGGAAAAAAATCTGATAGGGTTACCATTCCTCATCACTATTCAGTGCCTTCTGTTGGAAGATGCCTGTGTGGACACCAGGTGAGACCAGGGTGAAGATCAACTATGGTGCCCACCAATGTCCCATAGCCCACCAACACTCACTCTTCAGGCATACACATGATTAAACATAATTTGGGCGAGGTAGTGGAGGACTGCTAACATCGATAGAACCACACCCTAGCAGGAGTTGGCACCTTAAAAGGCATTTGAAAACTTAAATTTACTTGCATCTTATGGAATGCTAACATACACTACAAAACTGAAATTGTACAAGTACAATATTTGCCACATAACATTTTAGTAGATTCAGTTTTAAGATTCTGAAAAGAACTAAACGAATCCAAAATTTGTATATGACTTTTGTGTAAGTCCAAGACCTCAAAGGCACCATTTTAGGGTTCCTCAACTGGAAAGAGTGAGGAAAAGAGAACCAAAGATCCGAAGACTGTTATCAGAAATAATCCTATCACTTTTTGAAGTGGAGGCAAGCTTCGTTGAATGAATGAATTCTGTGATTAGCCTATCAGAATATTATTAGTGATTTCTATGACACAAGTAGTTAAAGTTGAAATGTTTGCTTTGACACCTGCCGCAAATAAGCTATTTTAGAATGTATGGCATGAGTATACAAGTTTGTATGAATTAACAACTCAAAAACATGCAGGATTAACAAGACAAAATTAATCCAATTAAATTTTGATTACAGGCAGTGACAGACATGATTGGCCACCTCCGGATAACCAACAGCTATCTCTAGACTAACAACAGAAAATGCTGGAAACACTCAGCAGGCCAGGCAGAACAGATGCGGCGGAGACGGAGAAACTGGGAGAATGGAATAGAGTCCTTACAGGTAGCTGTGGGACTACACTTCCTCCCACCCCGCTTCCTGTAAGGACTCTATTCCAGTCTCCCAGTTTCTCCATCTCCGCTGCGTCTGTTCTGATGATGCCACCTTCCATACTAGTGCTTCCGACATGTCTTCCTTTTCCCTCAACCGAGATTTCCCTCTACTGTGGTTGACACGGCCCTTGACCGTGTCCGTTCCATTTCCCGCACTTCTGCTCTCACCCCTTCCCCGCCCTCCCAGAACCACGATAGGGTTCCCCTTGTCCTCACTTTCCACCCCACCAGCCTCCACATTCAACGGATCATCCTCCGCCATCTCCAACGTGATCTCACCACCAAACGCATCTTCCCCTCACCTCCCCTTTCAGCATTCCGAAGGGACCGCTCCCTCTGCGACACCCTGGTCCACTCCTCAATCACCCCCAATAGCTCTTCCCCTTCGCCTGGCACCTTCCCGTGCAAGCGCAGGAGATGCAACATGATATACCTATCAATTCATCCAATGAAAAGCGACGAGTTAAGAAAGTAACTATAGGTTTTTATTGGCTAATTAACAGAGCCCACCCTCGTGGGTGATCGGATACAACAAGGAGGAATGCCAGCCAGTCGACTACCTTTATACCTGGGCAGGTAGGCGGAGTCATGGGCGGAGTCAGCAGTGGTCAGTCCAGGTATAGCAGCGTGACAAGAGGCGACCTCGTATAGTGATACAACAGTGTGAACAGTGATAACCATAGAGTAACGATATAACAGTGATAACTATAGTGTAACGATAGTGAACGATAAAAGTGGTTTACCACACAACATCTGCCCTTTTACCTCATCCCTTGCCACTGTCCGGGGCCCCAAACATCCCTTCCAGGTGAAACAGTGATTTACTTGTACTTCTTGCAGTTTAGTACAGGAAATTCTCTTTTAAGCGGCACCTAAATAACCGGAAATCTCTGTTAACCGGCAAAATTCAGGAGTAGGTTCAAGTAAGTTTTACTTCATATTAGTGGCAGTTCCTGGATCTGTGGCTGTGTAACTGGGGTTCGTGCACTTGTTGCTAAGCAACAGGGATGCTTGGTCTGTGGCCGGAGTTCCTGCACATGTTGCTAAGCAACAGGGAAGCCTGGATTTGTTGCTGTGTACGGAGCTCTCTTATCTTTTAACTATACCTCTCTGTAATCCGGACTTTTTGATAAACCAGCACCACGCCGGTCCCGTTGGTGCCGGATAATAGAGTTTCCTGTATACTGTATTCACTGCTCACGATGCAGTCTCCTCTACATTGGGGAGACCAAACGCAAATTGGGCGTCTGCTTTGCGGAACACCTCCGTTCAGTTCGTAAAGGTGACCCTGAGCTTCTGGTCACCTGTCACTTTAATTCTCCACTTCACTCCCACTCTGATCTCTCTGTCCTTGGCCTCTTACATTGTTCCAATGAAGCTCAATGTAAGCTCGAGGAACAGCACCTCATCTTCCGATTAGGCACTTTACAGCCTTCTGGACTCAACATTGAGTTCAACAATTTCAAACTATAACCCCTGCTCCCATTTTTCATGCTGTATGATTTTGCCATGCCCATTTGCAACATTTTATCTTTCCTGCCTCTTACCTCAGCACAGTATATTCCTTCAATTCCTTCCTCCCCTCCCACCCAACTTCCCCCCTCTCTGTCTCTGCACCTGTTTAATATCTGTTACATCTCAAGCTTTTTCCAGTTCTGATGAAGGGTCCCAGACCTGAAACGTTAACTCTGTTTCTCTCTCCACAGATGCTGCCTGGCCTGCTGAGTGTTTCCAGCATTTTCTGTTGTTATTTTAGATTTCCAGCATCCGCAGTATTTTGCTATTGTATTAGCTATCTCTAGACACTTTGTGCAAACAAAGGCAATACAGACAATTAACTTTGAAGTGCTACTACCCAAATCATGCCTTTAAATTAGATTTTTTTTTAAAAAGATAGATCAACCTAACAGAATTTTTTCCCTATTTGAGACATGACAGAGCTCTGCGTCCACCACTCTCTACTGGCTTTAGTTCTGCAATCTACAAATCCACTGTCACACAGGGTTCTGTTGAAATGCTAGAACCAATGTTACTGATAAATATATCAATGGAATACATATTACCCAAAGTCTAGAAAATGCTGGAAAGCAGTCATATCAAAACAATCGCAACCATTGAAAAAAAGTCCAGTTTAGATAAATGTAACAAGTTTCTTCAGATCAGAGGTTAAATTGTACTGCATTTTTGTAAATTTCCAATCCATTTAAAGTAGTAATAGTACATGGTTGAATATTTTGGCTATTGATGGATATTTCATAAAATGCATAGCTGTGAAATTGTAACAGTCTTCTCATTTAATAGACTCAAGAACCAACAATATCATTAAGTGTCAATTCCACTGCTCAACAACTAGTTACCACTTAGCATAGCCTGTTAGGACATATTGGCCTAGAAATTGGGTTGGGGCGCCAAAGTGGCGCAAAAGTCGCCTGAGCGCAGGATTTAGCGCAGCGATCGGAGTAGTTCCGATCGGCAGAAATTCAGTTTCAGTGCCGCTCGAGGGACACGGGGCGAGGCTCAAGGCGCTCCACGTCCCTCCTAGGGCGCTGAAACTGATTATCGCAGCGCAACACGCTGCGGCACGGCATGCTGCAGGCCTTCCTCCCGGCCTTCCTCCCACTGTTAAGGGGGAGGTGCCTGCAACAGCACGATCCCCGATTGCCGGCAAATGAGCCCAGCAGCAAGGAGAAGTGCCGGGCTCTCGGGAAACAGCCGGCAATGCCGCGGGGGGGGTTAGGAGGCCGGGGACGGAGGTGCTGGCAGGCGGCCGCTCCGCACCTCCACCTTACTGTGCCGGCAGCGGCGCAAGTTAAGGCCCCGTGAACCGGGCGCGGGTAGCGAGCGGCGCAATTGCAGCGTTCGCTACCAAATATCGCGAACGGGGCACTGCGCACACCAAGGACGTCATCGGTGGCGGTGCAGCGCAAAAGCCTAACGCCACCATTAGCGCCCCTACTGAATATCGCGGGAGACGCAGCCAGTGGCGCTACAGCCACTGACTGCCTCTTTAGGCGCTAACAGGTGGCGCTACTCACCCAATTTCTCCCCCATTGAGTCCAGCAACATTTGTTCCTAAAGCTTCTTTTAAAGCAGGACCAACAATTCCTCTACAACCACCACCCCCACCCCCCTTGCGCCTACCACAATGCTCCCAAAATCCAAGATCCCCTTCTCAGGGTACCACTCCCTGGACCCCCAGATATCATTTGGGCAATATATTTGTGGGTACTGTACAACACTTTTTAGTTAACCAAAAATTTTCTTGAACCTTAAACTATTACTTCATACTTAGACTGGTTACAATCTACTTGAACACGTGACTTTTAAGACTGGAAACAAAATATTTCAAAGGACACTTTTTCCCCCCCCCTATTCCCAGAACATTTAAATAGCTGGCCTAGCCCACAGACACATTCAAAAGAATCTGAAATATAAACATCAGACACTTTGTCTCCATCTATTGAAGTGCTCTCTAATTAGACGTAAATTTTGATCACCCAGTTAATGTTTGAACAAGAGCATAACTGATTTTTAATTCATTCTCAGGATATAAGTGTTGCTGGCAAGGTTGGTATTTATTGCCCATCCCGAGTTTCCCTTGAGAATATAGTGGTGGACCTACTTGAACCATTGCAGTCTGCGTGGTGACAGTACTCCCACAATGCTATTAGCTAGGCAGTTCCAGGCGTGAGACCCAGTCCCATCTAAGTCAGGATGGTGTGTGCCTTGGAGGGGAACTTGGAGGCGATGGTGTTCCCATGTACTTGCTGCCCTGGTCCTTCTAGGTGTTGGCAGTCACGGGTTTGGGAGGAGCTGCTGAAGAAGCCTTAGCAAATTGCTGTAGTGCAAGGAAGGATGGATTTTGAAGGCATGCTCAATTGAAATTTTAAATCACTATTTCCTTAAAAAGAAAATATTTTTGCCTATTTGTTTTTAAGGTTCCTAATCTAAATGGTTTACCATAACCATACCTTAAGAACTACACACATACACAACTATCAAATAAAACTTAATTATTTATAAACCTAAAAATTACTTAGGATTGCTAATTCAATAAATTGGGTCCAATTTAAAAGGCCTGTTACCCATGGCCAACATTACTGCTTACAGTGCTTCAATCTGAACTGTGTACACCACAACTTTACAACTTGCACCTATTTTAACAAGAAATAGTATTTTTGTTTTCTAGGCTTGTCTTGGCAGCTGGTCTTTAAATTCAGTTGTAATAAATAAGGAGTTATGGCCAGGTAGTTTAAAAATAACCCATGTCATAGCCAAATTTGATACATTTGTTGCAAGATCAGGTTAAGCTGGTTTTTCAAATTGTAGGTTTGTTCAGTTGAATGTATGATGGACAATTATTTTTGAATCAATATCAGTTATAAAAATTTAAACAAGACCTGGCAACCACTGAAAGGGCATTTTAGTGGCTGGATATGTTCAGTGAGTGAGTTGGCAGAAGATAGCCAAACTGCTTGTAATCTCACAGGAAAAGATAAGACAGATTAGCTGGCTCCTGCAGTCTGAAAAGATTACAAGAAAGATATGAAAGTTATCTTTAGACTAGATTTGCATTAGATTGCAACTTTTATTGTTTTTCCTCCACTCAAGGAATTAAATAGACTTCTAACTGTGAATACAGGTGTCAACCTCGGCACTGTGACAGCATTTATGCTTAGGAGTCAGAAAGTCGTGGGTTCAAATCCCCGTCCACAGACTTGAGCTTATAATCTAGACTGACACTTCAGTGCAATACTGAGGGAGTGGCTGCACTGGCAGAGGTATCATCTTTTGGGTGAGACATTATACCTACCTGAGGGCAGATGAGGCCTTGGTTTAAAGAGAAGAGTTCTCCTGCTGTCCGAACCAATATTTATCCCTCAACCAACATGATTAAAACAGAATATCTGGTCATTATCTCATTGCTCTTTGAGAGACGCTGCTGTGTGCAAATTGGCTGCTGCGTTTCCTACATGACTACATTTCAAAAAAGTACTTTATTGGCTGTAAAGGAGCTTTGGGATCTCCTCTGGTCATGAAAGACGCTACATAAATGCAAGTTCTATTACATATTTTTATTATATTCTTTAATCCTTTGTTTATTTAATAAATTCAACTATTATTTAAAAATGAGATCTGATGTGATATTCTACTGCTTTCGAAGGCGGCACAGGATAAATTCCAGCAGCTTGAAAATAATCAACACAGGGTTTTCTGTTTTGCCACCATGGGTGTGTTACCAAAAAATTACCTAAATCTCAAGGCTAACAAATACACTCTCAAAAAGGTATTAGAAGCTGCGACTTTCCCCAGAGTGATCCGGAAATGCAAGAGCCAATTTAATTTAGAGTAAGGCTGGAAAAGATCAAAAACACAAAGAAAAAAATATTCGGAGCTTTCAACTGCCAATAATCAATGTTATTCTGATTCAAATGAAGACCCTCCAGCCTATTTGAACTCACCTTCTAGAATACAAACCTTGCAGCAACTAGTGGTTTCTTTAGTGGGACCAGTGTCATTCTCCACCACTTACTTGCATTGTAACTCATTCCAGCTGTTGATCACCCTGTGTAAAGAAATACTCCCCAATATAGGTCTTAAAATGGACCTTTTTAACTGTGAACCTGACCCTCTTGGCCTGTTGCCCTGGTGTATCAAAGCAGCTTTTCAGGTTTGCTTCCTCTAGCCTGTTAAGTACATTATAGGCCTCTAAATCATCCCGTCTAAAATGTCAGAACTATGGCCAGGACACTGCACAGCATGAACATGATCTTTGATTATTTAAATTCAAATCAATCCATTAGTATTTAACTTTCTTTATTGCTGACTCACACCAAGACCAAAATCAAATCTAAAATTGAGGTGATATCAGTTTACCAGCTGATCAGCAATAATTCAAAAGATACAGTATAAAGATTCATGTACTGAACAAAGATGGCAAAAAGTGAATAGCCAGGGTCCAAGCACATGCTCATCATTATTTCAAGTCAACATTCAAATCGACCTTATGTTCTTAAGTAACCATTACAATAGCTGGGGGTGGGGTGGGCGGAGGGGAGAAGAAAGAAAAGGACTTGCATTTATGTAGTGCCTTTCACGACCACCGGACATAAATTATATTGTTAAATTCCTTATAGCCAAGTAATTTATTTTTTGGTCAGCATTGTTACCAATGTATTTGAAAAAGCATTAGAAAGTTAAAATGTGAAATAAGAACATAAGAAATAGGACCAGGAGTAGGCCAATCGGCCCCTCGAGCCTGCTCCGCCATTCAATAAGATCATGGCTGATCTGATCCTAACCGCCAATCTACTATCACAGAACCATCTCCTGAATCTAACAGAATTAGACACACGAAATAGGAGCAGGATCAGGCTACACGGCCCCTGGGCCCGCTCCGCTACCCACAGGGCCATGACCGATCCGAACCTAGACTCATGTCCAAATTCCGGCCCGCTCCCCGTAACCCTCAATTCCCTTTACTTCTAGGAAACTGTCTATTTCTGTTTTAAATTTATGTAATGTAGCTTCTACAGCTTTTTGGGGCAGCATATTCCATGGACCTACCACCCTCCGAGTGAAGTAGTTCCTCCTCATCTCAGTTTTGAAAGAGCAGCCCCTTATTCTAAGACTATGCCCCCTAGTTCTAGTTTCACCCATCATCGGGAACATCTTCCCCGCATCCACCCGATCCAACCCCTTCACAATCTTATATGTTTCAATAAGATCGCCTCTCATTCTTCTGAACTCCAATGAGTAGAGTCCCAATCTACTCAACCTCGCCTCATATGTCCATCCCGTCATCCCCGGGATTAACCGAGTGAACCTTCTTTGTACTGACTCGAGAGCAAGTATGTCTTTTCTTAAGTATGGACACCAAAACTGTATGCAGTATTCCAGGTGCAGTCTCACCAATACCTTGTACAACTGAAGCAATACCTCCCTATTTTTATATTCTATCCCCCTAGCAATGAAAGCCAACATTCCATTGGCCTTCTTAATCACTTGCTGCACCTGCATACTAACCTTTTGAGTTTCGTGCACCAGGACCCCCAGATCCCTTTGTACTACAGTACTTTCCAGTTTCTTGCCATTAAGATAATAACTTGCTCTACGATTTTTCCTGCCAAAGTGCATAACCTCACACTTTCCAGTATTGTATTCCATCTGCCAAATCTCTGCCCACTTACTTAGCCTGTCTATGTCCCCTTGCAGGTTTTTTATGTCCTCCTCACTCACTACTTTCCCTCCCATCTTAGTATCATCAGCAAACTTTGATATGTTACACTCGGTCCCCTCCTCCAAATCGTTTATATAGATTGTAAAGAGTTGGGGACCCAGCACTGACCCCTGCGGAACACCACTAGTTACTGATTGCCAGTCTGAGAATGAACCATTTATCCCAACTCTCTGCCTTCTGTTAGATAGCCAATCCTCTATCCATGCCAGAATATTACCCACAATCCCGTGATTTTTTTATCTTAAGCAATACTCTTTTGTGTGGCACCTTGTCAAATGCCTTTTGGAAGTCTAAATACACTACGTCCACTGGTTCCCCTTTATCCACCCTATATGTTACTTCCTCAAAGAACTCCAGCAAATTTGTCAAACATGGCTTCCCCTTCATAAAACCATGCTGACTTTGTCCTATTAAATTATGATTATCCAAATGTCCTGTTACTGTCTCCTTAATAATGGACTCCAAAATTTTACCTACCACAGATGTTAGGCTAACCGGTCTATAGTTTCCAGCCTTCTGTCTACTGCCCTTTTTAAATAAGGGTGTTACATTAGCAGTTTTCCAGTCTGCCGGGACCTTTGCGGAGTCCAGGGAGTTTTGGAAAATTATTACCAATGCATCCACAATCCCTACCGCCACTTCCCTCAAGACCCTAGGATGTAAGCCATCAGGTCCAGGTGATTTATCCGCCTTGAGTCCCATTATTTTACCGAGTACCACTTCCTTAGTGATTTTGATCGTGTTTAGCTCCTCCCCCCCCTATAGCCCCCTGTTTGTCCAGTGTTGGGATATTCTTAGTGTCTTCTACTGTAAAGACTGATACAAAATATTCATTCAGTGTTTTTGCCATCTCCATATTTCCCACCATTAATTTCCCGGTCTCATCCTCTAAGGGACCAACATTTACTTTAGCCACCCTTTTTCTTTTTATATAACTATAAAAACTCTTACTATCTGTTTTTATATTTTTTGCTAATTTACTTTCATAATCTATCTTCCCTTTCTTAATCAATCTTTTTGTTATTTTTTGCTGTCTTTTAAAGTTTTCCCAATCCTCTATCCTCCCACTAGATTTGGCTACCTTATATGCCCTTGTTTTTGTATGTTTTGCAATTAGATTGCTTTTCCCTCTTGGTTTGTTTTCTGCCTTCTTAGCTATGGCTTCCCACCTCCAGAAACAAGAGCTTGACCAACAGGACATCCAATCTCTTCCTAAATTTCTGGCAATGCTGCTTTTAAACAGATTGCTCACTGGTATGTGACAATACCAGAGATGCATTCACCAATTTATTCTCCTACTTTCCACTGATTGTCCAAGTGAGAGTGTTAATTTACTTGTGTGGAAAATTCAAAGGAAAGCCCTCCTATTTCTCATTAGCACAGCACATTAGTGCATCATTACACTGTGTAACATCAGCACATCAACATACGTTACCAGTGGATAGTGACCTGAGTGAGATTGCGTTCACTTAAAATATAATAGAAAACTGCAAACGTGTAAAGATTTAACGAGGGGGCTCGACATTCAGGGGAAATTAGAACTTGTGCGAACTTGGCTCAGAATCAATTATTCCTGTAACCTCTCCTCTAAGAGTGGAATTTATCTCCTGCTCAAGTTGTGCATTAAAAATGTGTTCTCAAAATAGAATAGCAATAACTGGTATTGTCAGTAGTTTCTAGCTCAGGAATGCTCATACCAATGTTTACTCGAGTCAAAAATATCTAAACCCAAGACTCAATTTAACTCGACATGTCCAAGCTTTAAAACTGGCCCCAGATTGATGCAACTGGTAGATAGCTTATCAAGCTGATAAGAGGATGGGTGAACTCAGCAAGTACTGAAAAACCAGTGTCATCATTAAGCCAATTGGCATCTGCCAGCTCAATCTGTGGAAGGAAACATTTCTCTAAAATGGTGGACAGCTCCAAATCAACAACAAAACTCAGCTTCCTGCGGAAAAGGGACAGGAAAGAACCAGTCAACTGTTCCACAGCAGGTACAATTGTTATTCAGTACAGCAACTGTCCACTGATTTAAAAATAGCATTTTGAAGTATGACTATTTGTGATACAATAGCAATAAATTCTCAGCTTCCAAAAATATATATAGACCGAAAGGATTAGCAGGAAACTTTCAATGTTTACCGCGTTTCCCACATTACAACAGTAACTCCACTTCAAAAGTACTTTATTGGTTGTAAAGTGCTTTGAGACGTCCAGTGGTCGTGAAAGGCGCTATATAAATGCAATCCTATCTTTAGATTTTTCCCCCCTTTTTCTTTGTTTTTGACTTCACTAATATGGCATTTTTCTAGTTTGTTATTATGAATGACTATTAAAGGACAAGGCAAATGGTTGTGAGATTATAAGGGAGGTGAAGAGAGGGATAAGCAACATACTTTGTGTGCTCATCCCATCTAGGATAAACTTAAATACACGCATTTATACAAGACTCCTACCTGACACGAGGTATTTTCTTTCAAGGTTATCATGGCTCGCCTCACAAACCCACCATTTTACATCAACTGAAAAGCTCGATGATGGGTCAGGCGGCATCAGGCATGCAACCTATAAGAAAGTGGTTGCATAGGGAGTAAAACAGATTGTCAATGTTTCCATTTCTAGGTGCTGATTGGAAGGCACCCAAGCCGAGAATTTTCAGCAAGCTGTGTACCAGTCAGTACCAAAGCTCAGCAACTCACATTTCCCTATTCTGTATTTTTTTTTAGAACCATTCCTATAATTAATTTCAACTGAGCAGCGTCTTTAAGTCACAGAGACCTGAAAAGTTAGGCTTCGGAGGGTAAGTAACAAAGGCCAAATCTCTCATCGGGTAGGAGTCCCTATAAATTTTTTGGGATCATGGTGCCTGCAGTTCTCTGCTTTCTCATTTATTGTTTTTTTCTGCTTTAATTATCTCAATCACATTCCACAAAAGACCACCAATTACATTCTAGAAAAAAACATCAGCTGCAGTCACAAATCACATTCCATACAGCTGCCTTGACAATCAATCAGTCCCCACCCCAGCTTCAGACTTTTTACTCAGGCTGGTGAGATCTTGGCCTCAGTAATTTGTACAGGAGCAGTGTTAAATAATATAAATTCTGATAGGAGTATAAATATTTGAGCCAAGCAAAATTCACCCGTGACATTGTTAGAGCATTATGAGGTTGTTCAGAAACCTCGTTTTTAAAAACAAAAAAGCCACTCTGGGACCAACTCACTTTACAGCCCTGATCTATGGACTCCCAGCCTAGGTTCATGCCCTCTTCTTCCCAGCCTGGGAAGAGAGGAGGTGGGGGGAAATGCATTACACCAAAAGTACTGAAACCTGCACTAACTACTACAGCTGGAGAGAAGACTTGGTCTTGACTCTATGTGCAACTCCATCAGAGAATGACTAGTTCCATATCTGCAATGTGAAAACCCAGTCATATGTACGTTATTACATAGGGACATAGACATAGAAGATAGGAGCAGGAGTAGGCCATTCGGCCCCTCGAGCCTGTTCCGCCATTCAATGCGATCATGGCTGATCATCCAAATTCAGTACCCTGTCCCTGCCTTCTCCCCATATCCCTTGATCCCTTTAGCCTTAAGAAATATATCCAACTCCTTCTTGAATATATTTAATGACTTGGCCTCTACTGCCTTCTGTGGTAGAGAATTCCACAGGTTCACCACTCTCTGGGTGAAGAAATTCCTCCTCATTTCTGTCCTAAATGGCTTACCCCTTATCCTTAGACTGTGACCCCTGGTTCTGGACTCCCTGACCATCGGGAACATCCTTCCTGCATCTAGTCTGTCCAGTCCCGTCAGAATTTTATATGTTTCAATGAGATCCCCTCTCATTCTTCTAAACTCCAGCGAGTATAAGCCCAATCGACCCAATCTCCCCTCATACGTCATTCCTGCCATCCCAGGTATCGCTGAACTCCTTCCATGGCAAGAACATCCTTCCTCAGATAAGGCGACCAAAACTGCACACAATACTGAAGATGTAGTCTCACCAAGGCCCTGTACAACTGCAGCAAGACATCCTTGTTCCTGTACTCGAACCCTCTCGCTACGAAGGCCAACATACTATTTGCCTTCTTAACCACCTGCTGTACCTGCATGCTTACCTTCAGCGACTGGTGCACAAGGACACCCAGGTCTCGTTGCACTTCCCCTTCTCCCAATCTATTGCCATTCAGATAATAATCTGCCTTCCTGTTTTTGACACCAAAGTGGATAACCTCGCATTTATCCACATTATATTGCACCTGCCATGCTTCTGCCCAATTACATTAACAAAAAGCACCCAGTGTTTTACACCTATAGACAAAGTCACTGATTTCCATTTTTCACAGAGGAATGGACTCATATTTGGAAGAGGGTTCCCAAATCGCTGGTAAAAATTTTAGAAAATCTCAATCCTATGTAATGGAAGTGGAATTTGATTAGTCAGTCAATCAGCAAAACCAATAGGCCGAGAATCGTGGAAGATGATCCCTAAAACACTGGACAATATTCCAGAATCCCATGTAATAAAGACAAAATTTGACTCCTTATGCAACCTCTTTCTTATAGGTAGCATGCCTGATGTCTCCTGACCTATCATAGAGCTTTTCAGTTGACGTAAAATGGAGGGATTTATTCTGTCACCATAAAACAGCAGTCCTCTTTATAGTATAGGGTTGCTTTTGAAAATTGCTCTGTACATTAGCTTTGCTTTCCTGCTGCAGAAAGCATTCCATCTGCTGGAAGATGAATAGAGAAAGCAAAGCCTAAAACAGACACCATCAGTCCACCTACCTGATCCCCTCGACCCAACACCCCGCCGCCCCCAACCCAAAGCTCATATACCTCTCCTTATATCACAGTTGAAGCAGTTTTGGGATCAAATAGTCCTCAAAAATAAAACAAATCTGCCAGCTGTTGAAACTCCTGAAGGAGCCGTGGCACAAGTAAAATTAAAATTTCTATCCAGACCAGTCACCAGGGTGTCCCTGCAAGTATCAGCAGCAGTGGCACTTAAAACATCAGGAGCGCGGATCTAATTGGAGGCGGTATCAGCGGCGGCCGAACCTTCGACGATTTCCAAAAAAACAAGGAGTGATGTCACAGGACAGCAATTTATATTAACGATTTAGACTTTGGAATCAAAAACACTTTCTAAATTTGCGGATAGTCAATACTGAGGACCGCAACAAATTATAGGAGGACATTAATAAACTTGCAGAATGGGCATATAATTGGCAAATGAAGTGCAACACAGATGTTCAACACATAAATGTGAGGTATTACATTTTGGTAGGAAGAATAGGGAGGTCACTTATTGCTTGGAGGATGCGAGTCTAGGTGAGGTAGAGGAACAAAAGGATCTCGGAGTACAAACACACAAATCACTAAAAGTTGTGACACAGATGAGCAAGGTCATTAAAAAAGCAAACCAAGCACTAGGGTATAGAATTGAAAAGTAGGGAAGTCATGCTAAACCTGTATCGAACCTTGGTTAGACCACACGGAGTACTGCGTACAGTTCTGGTCACCATATTATAAAAAGGATATAGAGGCACTGGAGAGGATGCAGAGAAGATTTACAAGGATGATACCAGAAATGTGAGGGTATACATATCAGGAAAGGATGAACAGGCTGGGTTCTCTTTTGAAAAAAGGCTGAGGGGGTGACCTGACAGAGGCCTTTAAAATTATGAAAGGTTTTGATAGAGTGGATACAGAGAGAATGTTTCCACTTGTGGGGAAGAGCATAACTGGAGGCTGTTGAGATACCGCGGCAAACGTGGGAGTCGAGACCAGAGCTAGTAAAACACAACTGCTTTTATTCTACCTCATGGCAAAGAGGAATTGGAAAAGCCCGCGCATCCAGTTAAATACTCCCCAGACAGGACGTGCTCCCGGCAGCCTGTCCCTGCGGGAAACAAGTTGCTGGAGGAAAGGGCCCCCAGCTGGGGGCGTCTGCTTAAACTGTCCGTGCCGCCGTGAGCGGATTATGTCCAGTGGTGGCGTGTCGCCACAGAGCTCCCCCCAGAATCCGCTTAGGAGGAGTGGACGAGTCGTGACGGTGGTCTGATGGTTCTGCCGCAGCGGCTCTGAGTGGTCGCTGGTCTAGTCGGTGGGGCCGGGCGGTTCGCCGCCGGCTGTGCTGGCTTGCTGGCGGGACGGCCTCTAGTTGGAGGCCGGGTCACGGGGACCTGTTCCCCTGGTTGTGTGTGTGCTGGTTTGAGCCGGTCGATGGAGACTGTGTCGACCCTGTCGCCGAGTCGCAGCTTGAAGACCTTGTCCCCGGTTTGTAGTACCTCGTACGGTCCATCGTACGGGGGTCGCAGGGGCCTGCGGTGCGCGTCGCACGAAGACGAAGCGCACCTGCTGTAAATTTGGCAGGACGTGAGGTGCGAGTTCGCCGTGTCGGTTGACCGGAAGTGGGGCGAACTGCTGAGCAGAAGAGAAAGAGTTGAGCCGCTGCTGTTCGGCCGACCAAGGCGTGGTAGCCTCCGGAAGGAATTCGCCTGGGACGCGCAGCGGTTGTCCGTAGACTAACTCCGCTGCCGAGGACTGGAGGTCTTCCTTGACCGCGGTGCGTAGGCCTAGTAGCACCCACGGTAGGCGGTCAGTCCAGGTACTGTCCTGCAGGCCGGCGCGGAGTGAGGCCTTGAGTGACCTGTGGAAGCGTTCACAAAGCCCGTTGGCCTGCGGGTGGTACGCCGTGGTTCGGTGGAGCGTCACCCCGAGGTTGCGTGCTGTGGCCATCCAGAGTTCGGAGGTGAACTGGGCGCCTCTGTCGGAGGTTATGTCGGCCGGTACGCCAAACCTCGCAACCCAGGTGTTAACGAACGCCCTGGCGATGTCGGCTGCGGTGGTGGAGGTCAGCGGCACTGCCTCAGGCCAGCGTGTGTAGCGGTCGACCATCGTGAGGAGATCAGTTTGGCCTTGCGATGGCGGCAGAGGACCGACGATGTCGACGTGTACGTGGTCGAAGCGGCGGCTGGGTACCTCGAAGTCTCCCAGGGGTTCTTTTGTGTGTAGCTGTACCTTAGCCCGTTGGCAGGCGAGGCAGGAGGTGGCCCAAGTCTGAACATCTTTGCTGAGGCCGCGCCAGACAAAGCGCTGGGAGAGGAGTTTGACGGATGCACGGGAACCCGGGTGGGAGAGCCCGTGGAGCGCGTCGAAGATGCGGCAGCGCCAGGTTGCAGGGACGACCGGCCTGGGTTGGCCGAGTGAGACGTCGCAAGTGATTGCCGTGGCTTCGGGCCCGTGCGCAACCTTGGCTAGGCGTAGCCCTGGCAGGCTGGTAGCCGCCGAGAGGAGGTCTGGGTCCGTGAGCTGGGCCGCTGCTAGTTGCGCGTAGTCGACCGCGAGGTGATTCGCGCAGATGGCGGGACGGGAAAGGCAGTCGGCGACAACGTTGTCTCTACCGGAGACGTGCTGGATGTCCGTGGTAAACTCGGACACGGCCGCGAGCTGGCGTTGCTGCCTAGCGGACCAGGGTTCGGTGTGCTTGGCCATCGCGTATGTGAGCGGCTTGTGGTCCACGTACGCGGTGAAGGGGCGGCCTTCCAGGAGGAACCTGAAATGGCGGACCGACAGGTGGAGCCTCGCGGTCGAAAGTGGAGTATTTGACCTCCGGGGGGCGCAGTTGGCGGCTGTAGAAGGCAAGTGGCTGCCACGCGCCATTGACCCACTGCTCAAACACGGCGCCGACCGCGTGGTCGGAGGCATCGGTGGTGAGCGCGACCCGGGCATCGGCCCTCTGGTGCGCGAGCAGGGTGGCGTCGGCGAGCGTGTTTTTGGTGGCGTCGAAGGCGGCTGACGTGTCAGTGGTCCAGGCTACGTCCATCTTGCCGGGTTTACCTCTGAGGGAGTCGTGTAGGGGCTTCATGAGGGCTGCAGCTCTGGGGATGAACCTGTTGTAGAAGTTCACCATCCCGAGGAACTCCTGGAGGCCCTTGATGGTTGTGGGGGCGGGGGAATTGCTGGGCGGCCTGCACCTTGTTGGGCAGGGGGACGGCCCCAGCAGGGGTGATGTGGTGACCGAGAAAATCGATCTCGGTTAGGCCGAATTGGCACTTCGCCGGGCTGAGGATGAGCCAGTGTTGGGCTAGGCGCCCGAACAGGATGCGAAGGTGTTCGAGATGTTCCTGTTTGGAGGAGCTGGCCACGAGAATGTCGTCTAGATAGACGAATAGGAAGTTCAGGTCCCGGAGGACTGAGTCCATAATGCGCTGGAAAGCCTGGGCTGCATTCTTGAGGCCGAAGGGCATCCTCAGGAACTCGAACAGGCCGAATGGGGTGATGACGGCCGTTTTGGGGATGTCCGCGGGGTGTACGGGGACTTGGTGGTAACCGCGCACCAGGTCGACCTTGGAAAAGACGGTTCGTCCGCCCAGTCGGGCCGAGAAGTCCTGGATGTGTGGCACCGGGTATCGGTCGGGGGTGGTGGCGTCGTTGAGGCGGCGGTAGTCCCCGCAAGGGCGCCAGCCTCCGCCGGGCTTGGGGGCGATGTGGAGGGGCGAGGCCCAAGGGCTGCTAGAGCAGCGGATGATGCCGAGTTGTTCCATGGTGGTGAACTCTGCCCGCGCGATTTCCAGCTTGGCCGGGTTGAGTCTGCGGGCGTGGGCAGAAACTGGGGGGCCGGTGGTGGGGATATAGTGCTCCACACCGTGTTTGGCGGCTTTGGCCGAAAAGGTCGGGTTAGTGAGGGCGGGAAACTCGGCTAGGAGTGCCGAGTAGTTGTCCGTGGCTCTGGCGAGGCAGTAGGTCGTCAGGCCGGCCGAACGGGCCGGGGTAAATGCGCCGGGGATGGGGGCCATGATGTTGATGTCGACGAGGCGGTGCCTCGGAATGTCGACAAGGAGGCCGTGGGCGCGTAGGAAGTCGGCGCCGATGAGTGGGCAGAGGACCTTGGCTGTGAGGAACTCCCAGCGGTAGCGGCGGCCCGTGAGGTCGAGCGTGACCATGCGGGTGCCATATGTGCGGATGTCAGAGCCATTGGCTGCGGCCAGCGTGATACCCCGTGTGCCGCGTTGGATTTCGAGGGCGGAGGCGGGGGTGATGCTGTGCTGGGCCCGTGTCGCACAGAAATCGGCAGTTGGTTCTGTCGTCGGTGACTTACAGTAGAGGCCCCTTTTGCCCCGCGGCTATCGCGGGGGCCGGTGCGGGGGGGGGGGGGGGGGGTGTGAAAGTACACGGTGGCGTGCAGCGTTGGGCCCTAGTGCCAAAACAGGTGTGGTAGTAGCAGTGACCTGGAGTGGAAGGGCGGTCGGGCCTAGTGGGCCGGGAAGACCGCGAGGTCGTTGCCGTGAGGTCGGGCGCGACGTCGCGAGCGGACTGTGCAGAGAGCAGCCGGTCGGCCTTTTCGGCTATGTCATTCAGGTCCGTGGAGCCAGACTCCACAATGAGCGGGCGGATGCTGCCGGGGAGCTGCCGAATGAAAAGCGTGCGAAAGAGGGTGCCGGTGGTTTTGTCGTCAGAGAGGGACAGCATGTGGGAAAGCAGATCCGAGGGTGAAGCATCACCAAGGCCGGGGAGGTCAAGGAGTTGGCAGTTGCGCTGGTAAGAGGACGTTTGAAATTTTTTAAGGAGCGCAGCCTTCAGATGTTCGTACTTGCCTTCCGGTGGTGGACCCTGCAGCGCTGCCCAAACCTTGGGGACTGTGGCGTAGGTGAGAGAGGAGACGAGGTAGTCGTACTTTGTGGCGTCGACTGTAATGTGTTTCAGCCGGAATCTGGACTCAGCTTGAACAAACCAGGCTTCGGCCAGGTTCTCCCAAAAGTCCGGTAGTTTAACCGTGGCTGCGTTTGTATCCGCCATGCTAGCTTAGGATTCGTCCTGAGCGTCGGGGTCACCAGTGTTGAGATACCGCGGCAAACGTGGGAGTCGAGACCAGAGCTAGTAAAACACAACTGCTTTTATTCTACCTCATGGCAAAGAGGAACTGGAAAAGCCCGCGCATCCAGTTAAATACTCCCCAGACAGGAAGTGCTCCCGGCAGCCTGTCCCTGCGGGAAACAAGTTGCTGGAGGAAAGGGCCCCCGGCTGGGGGTGTCTGCTTAAACTGTCCGTGCCGCCGTGAGCGGATTATGTCCAGTGGTGGCGTGTCACCACAAGGCCATCAATATAAGATAGTCACCAAGAAATCCAATAGGGAATTCAGAAGAAACTTCTTTAACCAGAGTGGTGAGAATGTGGAACTCGCTACCACGGAGTGGTTGAAGCGAAAAGTATACATGCATTTAAGGGGAGGCTAGACAAGCATGAGGGAGAAGGGGATAGAGGGTTATGCTGATAGATTTAAATGAAGAAAGATGGGAGGAGGCTCGAGTGGAGCATAAACGCAGGCATGAACTGGTTGGGCCGAAAGGCCCGTTTCTGTGCTGTATATCCTATGTTGCTATTTACCATTTTCATTAAAGACCTAGATGTAGGTGTTGGGCGAATGATCTGCAAGTTTGCAGATAATACCAAGATATCTGCAATAGTCAGGCCTGTAGAGGATTCTCAACTACTACATGCAGATTTAGATGCGCTGGTTGATTGGGCCCATGACTGGCAAATGACATTTAACTTAGAAAAGTGCAGTGTTATGCATGTGGCCACTCCTACTCAAGGAGTTTGCTATAGACTAGGTCAAAAAAAAGGCAAGTTACTCTATGAAGGTATGAGAAAAAAGAGTTACATTTATATAAGCACCTCATGACATCCACAGGACCTCCTAAAGCTCTTCACATTCAATTAACTTCTTGAATTTTAGTCATGATTGTTATATAGGCAAACTTGGTAGCCAAATGTGAATGATCAATTAATCTGTTTTTGGTAGTGCGGAATGAGAGAGAATTGTTGGCCAGGACACAGAGAAAACTCCCTACTCTTCCCTGAATAGTGCCACAAGATGTCTTACATCCATCTGAACAGGCATCTAGGGTCTCTGTTTTATGTATGATTTAAAAAGACAGGACCTCCAATTTAGAGTAATGCTTCAACCCACAACCTTCTGACTCAAGGCGAGAGTGCTACTAGCGAAGCCAGGCTGAGATCCTCAAAAGGCATATTTTTTTTGCAGATAGAAAGTAGATACCAATAGTATATAAACTGGGAAAATGTCCAAGCAGTTTGAAATCCAAGTGAGTAAATGATATCTATACTGCTTTTTGACCCATTTTGATCGGGATGCTTCATGAGGTAACTCAGATCTCGACTTGTTAATGACAAGTGATCCACATCTCCCTTGGGGATGGAAGCAGTGGCAACCTGGACAAGAGCAACCATAACATGATTAAATTTGACATGACCTGGGATAAACTAATACTCAGATGTACTACTTTAGAAAGTCTAATTTAAATGGAATGAAGGAAGAGCTTAAATAATATCACTGGGAGATGGGGAGGGGGCAATAGTACTCAGGAAAATCAATCGAGACCAAATGGAATACCTTTAAGGATACATTACTGAGCATGCAGAATAAATATGCAAACAAAACATCACCCGAAATTGATTTAAAATGTTATACAAAGTGATACAATTAAGAAAAACAAACTCTATGAAGCTTTTAGGAAGAAAGGCGAGGGAATCCCCCAAGAAAAATACAGATACCTCCTAAAAGTGTGTACTTCTCACTAAGAATATTAGCAGCATACCATTCATTATATGGAATTTTACAAGTAAACAATTACTTTGAATGCACTTGCATGGAGGTCTTAAGAGGGTTATTAAAACCTACAGGATGGTTGGTATATACTCAAGGGTGCTAATGTGACTGAAGAAATGCTGACCATCATAACGAAAACACCAATTAACCCGGGGTGGGGGCAGGATCCTGCCGGACTGGAAACAAGCCAAACACATATCCACTGGTGCAGGTTGGTGCTTGGGGTGGGTGATCCACACTCCCGAATTTGCTTGCCTTTCCTGGGCCTCAGGACTTTTCCTATCTTTGCCAGATTTTCCATGCTTCCCTCTTCCTCTGCTGCATCCAGTTACACCTCCTCTGGACCCATCTTTTGTCCTTTTGCCTTACACCATCATTTTAAGCACTTAATCACTCCTGCCCTCCACTTTTATCAAATTTGTTCCTTTCCTGCCACCCCATCCCAACCTTTTCCCAGGCTCTGTACTTGCTCAAAAGTTGTTCATCTGTAACATCTTCCAGTTCTGATGAAAGGTCACGGTAACTTTTTCTCTCTCTCCACGGGAGCTGCCTGACCAGTGTGTTTCCAGCATTTTCTATTTTTTACCAACCATCGAGTCTTATATCAGTATTGGCAAAATAATGTAATCTAATTAGAAACAAATTTCATGACTATCTTTATCAATGTAATCTGAAACAGTAGCCAACATTGCCCGGATTTTCCGGGGCCTATTACTGTGTATGCACCACGTACACGGCCATAAGTGCCTTGCAAGTTCCGGGTTTACACATAGGCTGTGCATGCGCGAAAACCCGCATGAGCAGGAAATGGACATTCGCTGGCAGAGAGTTGAGCTACTTGCCCAAATCTTGCCCAGCGAATGACCATGAAACTCTTACGCCTGGTAAAAGCAGGCGTAAGACATTTTTTTTTTAAACCAGCGTAAGGGTGAAAATAAATACTAAAATAAAATTATTTAAAAAAAAATTTAAAAAAATTCAAAAACATGTAAAATAAGTTTGTGTTATTTTTGGCCCCTTCAAAAATGTTTAAATTTATTTTTCAAAAAATTACATTTGTTTTAAATGTTTAAAATTAATATACAATTTAATTAAACAATTTTTATTTCAGTGCTGTAAAAATGTATTTTTTGGGTGATTCCTTTTATGCTTATGGGGATTCCGTACATAAATGGAATTCTAATAGCATAATGGGAATCCCCTTTGATTGGTTGGGCCGGCCCACGTGATCCCAGGGATGCTTGCGAACTGCCTGCGCCCCATGGGATACGTGGGCCTCAACACAGGCCTTCACGTAGAGGCCCAGGATCGTGAGTCTCTGTGGATCCAGGGCCATCAGGTAGGTGCGTAGATTTACTGCCGTTCAGAGCCATCTGCCTCTGGCCGCAAATTCAGGCCCCATGGTTTCATAAGGGGACTTCCTACCTGATCAACCTCCTTGACTTTTCTTTTGAGAAAGTGAGATTTCAATAGATCTTGGAAAAATCTATGATGTCGTTTACCTGTACTTCCACGAAACCTTAAAAAAAAAACCTGCGTGAAGATGCTGCACAAATCTTCTAGGGAAACTTGGAGTTGAATACGGAATTTTCTGAAGGAGGTGAAGCAGCAGGTACTAATTAGGAGATTGATATCAAGCTGGGAAGGATACTAGGTAGAGCGCACCAGGGATCAGTATTGGGACATTTCCGGTTTCTAATCTACATGCATTAACTGAACTGAGAATTGAAAAGCAAGTTCATCATAGTCAAAGATGATACTAAATTGGGGGGTGTAACTAGTTAACTCTAATGAAGCAGCTAAGGAACTACAGAAGGATTTGAACAGAATTTCAAGTGGGCAAACTTATAATAAATACAATACATGATGTTGAACACTGGAAGAAAAAAACATGGGGACATAATTATCAAATGTGTCAAACTAGTTAATCAAAAGGGTGAAAGAAATTTGTGAATGATTGTAGACTGAGGAGGATGCAGAGAAACTCCAGTATGATTTGGACAGGTTGGGTGATTATACTGCATCTGCCCAATGTGGATAAATGCGAGGTTATCCACTTTGGTGGCAAAAACAGGAAGGCAGATTATCTGAACGGCAATAGATTGGGAAAAGGGGAAGTGCAACGAGACCTGGGTGTCCTTGTGCACCAGTCGCTGAAGGCAAGCATGCAGGTGCAGCAGGCGGTTAAGGCAGCAAATGGTATGTTGGCCTTCATAGCGAGAGGATTTGAGTACAGGAGCAAGGATGTCTTGCTGCAGTTGTACAGGCCTTGGTGAGACCACACCTTGAGTAGTATGCGCAGTTTTGGTCGCCTTATCTGAGGAAGGATGTTCTTGCCATGGAGGGAGTGCAGCAAAGATTCACCAGACTGATACCTGGAATGACAGGAATGACGTATGGAGAGAGATTGGGTCAATTGGGCTTGTATTCGCTAGAGTTTAGAAGAATGAGAGGGGATCTCATTGAAACTTATAAAATTCTAACAGGACTAGACAGACTAGATGCAGGAAGGATGTTCCCGATGGCAGGGGAGTCCAGAACCAGGGGCCAGAGTCTAAGGATAAGGGGTAAGCCATTCAGGACTGAGATGAGGAGGAATTTCTTCACCCAGAGAGTGGTGAACCTTTGGAATTCTCTACCGCAGAAGGCAGTTGAGGCCAATTCATTAAATATATTCAAGAAAAGGAGTTAAATATATTTCTTAAGGTTAAAGGGATCAAGGGATATGGGGAGAAAGCAGGGACAGGGTACTGAATTTGGATGATCAGCCATGATCTCATTAAATGGCGGAACAGGCTCGAAGGGCCTACTCCTGCTCCTATCTTCTATGTTTCTATGAACCATTCAAGAGGCAGGGTGCTCAAAGGGTCAAATAGCCTCCCTCGTCTGTACTTATATTTGTAATTTACAATTGCTCTTCGTGCCTCTGAGCTAAAGAGGAATAGCATGCTGATAATTACCATCTGGGCTCACATACAAAAAATGGCAATTAAATGAGGCACCCAAGAGCTGCAAGTGGCCCAGAACTGTACTGCATCCAGAATCAACAAGGTCAGGAGAGAAAAATGTACGATCCATTACTTTATAAAATATAGTTAGACGCACATAACTTTATATTTGGCTCATCTTTGGCTTATTGTCAAACCATTGCAATTTGTCTTTTTAGTGGATAGAGATCCGAGAGATATCAATAGCTTGTATACTTCAACTCCCTGAACAGCTCAATCGAAAAAGTAACAAAAAAACAACTCGACACACGCACTTCCTGGTCTTGGTCAAACTATCTGGGGGAAGGCACCAAGTAGACAAGACACAAGGGGAGGGATGAGGGAGGAAAGGAGGGAGGGAGAAAAGTAAGTGAGCAAGTGGCTTCAATCCATTGTTGCTGCTGATTGCCAGAGAATGCTGAATGGTATGGAGAGGTAAAACAACTTTATGAACTAATAAGAAAGTTGTGGGGGGGGGTAGGGAAGGGCGTGGAAGAGAATAGAAAAGAAAGGAACTTGTAAAAAAAAAAAAAAAAAAAAAAATTAATTCTGGTTATCCTGATTAATGGGACCAATACCACTATTGCATGAGGTCTACATTTAAATGCTCATGAAACAGTACTAGACTTGATCTGTACTAGTAATTATTTACGTGATAACCATACTGCTTGAGCATAGCAGTCAGGCGGAGTTAATATAGGAAAAGCTTTGGAATAAAGATGATTTCTAGCTTTGAAGCACAAAACAGGAGAATCTTCACAGTCATACCGAGATGGTTTAACTGCTTTGTGACCATGTAAACAGATTCACAATTCAGAATCGCTTTCAAACAGCCGCTAGGCAAAAAGAGTGGGCTAAAGTTTGTGCTTACAACATGGATGTTTGCGGCATTACCATATTTGTAGTGTAAATAACACATGCAGCAGAAAGAATTATGCAGTAATCAGGTACGTGATCAGAGATTCTTGAAGGCTTTAGTAGTTTTGGAACTTTTAAAAAAAAATCAAAACTGCATTACAGGAAACTTTCGATTAACCGGCCCCTAAATAACCGGAAATGTCGGTTAACCGGCAAAATTCAGGCGTAGGTTCAGGTAGCTTTTATTACTTTTTTTACTCCATTTGTTGCTGTGCAAGGGTGTAGGTGCAGCTGTTGCTAAGCTACAGAGATGCTTGCAACTTGTGCCGATTGTTCTGAAGCTGAGGGTTTGTTGCTTTATACGGAGCTCTGAGCTCCGTATCTTTTACTATAGCGTTTGGTTATCCGGAATTGTTGATGAACCGGCACCACGTCGGTCCCATCCGTGCCGGATAAAAGAAAGTTTCCTGTACATAATTTCCCAAGTGGTTGCAATGGGCTCCCTACATGTGCAAAAAAGTTTATTGCAATTATACATGCCATTGGCATCCAAGGTTAATGGTTGAGGCAGAAACTAGGTTAACATTATCAAGATTCGATTGAATAGGTGGATGAAGGAAAAGGGGTTGAAGGGATATGGGAACAGGGTGTGTAAATGTGATTGGAACTATTCGCTCACGTGGAGGGTAAACACCAACATGGAATGGTTGGTCTGAATGTCCTGTGTCTGTGTTGCAACTTCGATGTATTTCTATGCATAACAAGGATCACCACCAGTATCAAAGCCCTTTCACCCTGGGTTTACTAGAATGCCATAGTAGCAACAGAAAAAGACAACTTTCACGGAAATTTTCTCCACTGGAAAAAATTTTGCAAAATGGTTCATTTCTATACAGTTCAGAGATAGCTACCAATGTCACTTCATAATTTACTCCTATATTTCTGAAAAGGAACCTAATAATGGTGACGAATATGCATTTAAAACTCTAGGGTTGAAAGCCGAGCATCTGGCACATTTTGCTACGGCTGGGATTTTGAAAAGCATTTGAAGTGCCATAAAATACATAATCAGCACAGCTTTCACATTTTTCCACTGCAACGTCAGCAAAGGAATGAGAAACATTTGTTAACCAACCGGATTTTTTAATTTATTCTTAGCTTGAAATGGATGCATTCAGTAAGATGTCACAAGTATTATTAAAACCAAGAAAGGACGTCAAAACCTTGGAAAGGGTGCAGAAGATATTTACTAGGATGGTACCAGGGATGAGGGGTTTCATTTATCTGGAGAGACGAGAGAAGCTGGGATTGTTCTCCTTAGAGCAAAGAAGATTACAGGGAGATTTTAAAAAAGTGTTCAAAATTATATGGAGATTTGATAGAGCAAATAGATTGGGAAAAGGGGAAGTGCAACGAGACCTGGGTGGCCTTCTGCGCCAGTCGCTGAAGGTAAGCATGCAGGTGCAGCAGGCGGTTAAGGCGGCAAATGGTATGCTGGCCTTCATAGCGAGAGGAGCAAGGATGTCTTGCTGCAGTTGTACAGGGCCTTGGTGAGACCACACATTGAGTATTGTGTGCAGTTTTGGTCACCTTATCTGAGGAAGGATGTTCTTGCCATGAGGGAGTGCAGCAAAGATTCACCAGACTGATACCTGGGATGGCAGGAATGACGTATGGAGAGAGATTGGGTCGATTAGGCTTATATTCACTAGAGTTTAGAAGAATGAGAGGGGATCTCATTGCAACTTATAAAATTCTAACAGGACTGGACAGACTAGATTCAGGAAGGATGTTCCCGATGGCCGGGGAGTCCAGTACCAGGGGTGAGCCATTTAGGACTGAGATGAGGAAGAATTTCTTCACCCAGAGAGTGGTGAACCTGTGGAATTCTCTACCACAGAAGGCAGTTGAGGCCAATTCATTAAATATATTCAAGGAGGAGTTAGATATATTTCTTAAGACTAAAGGGATCAAGGGATATGGGGAGAAAGCAGGGACAGGGTACTGAATTTGGATGATCAGCCATGATCGCATTGAATGGCGGAGCGGGCTCGAGGGGCCGAATAGCCTACTCCTGCTCCTATCTTCTATGTTTCTAGTAGATAGGGAGAAACTATTTCCACTGGCAGGAGGGTCGGTAACCAGAAGGCATAGGTTTAAAATAATTGGCAAAAAAGCCAGGGGGGAGATCAGGAGAAAAAAAATTTATTCAGTGAGTTGTTACGATTTGGAACATATTGCCTGAAAGGATGGTGGATAGAGCATCATTAACAACTTTCAAAAGGGAATTGGGTCTCTACTTAAAAAGAAAAATATGCAGGGGTATGGGGAAAGAGCAGGGGAGTGAGAATAATTAGTAGCTCTTTCAGAGAGCTAGCACAAGAACAACTTGTATTTATATAGCACCTTTAACGTAGTAAAATGTCCCAAGACGCTTCACAGGCGTATTATAAGACAAACAATTTGACACCGAGCCACATAAGGAGAAATTAGGACAGGTGACCAAAAGCTTGTTCAAAGTGGTAGGTGTTAAGGAGAGTCTTAAAGGAGGAAAGAGGTCGAGGGGTTTAGGCAGGGAATTCCAGAGCTTAGGGCCTAGGCAACAGAAGGCACGGCCACCAATGGTTGAGCAATTGGATGCTCAAGAGGACAGAATTAGAGGAACGCAGATATCTCGGGGGGGGTTGTGGGGCTGAAGGAGATTACAGAGATAGGGAGGAGCGAGGCCATGGAGGGATTTGAAAACAAGGATGAGAATTTTGAAATCGAGGCGTTGCTTAACTGGGAGCCAATGTAGGTCAGCGAGCACAGGGGTGATGGGCGAACGGGACTTGGTGCAGGTTAAGGTTAGGACACTGAGTTTTGGATGACCTCAGGTTTACGTAGGGTCGAACGTGGGCGGCCAGCCAGAAGTGCATCGAAATGGTCAAGTCTAGAGGTAAAAAAAGCATGGATGAGGGTTTCAGCAGCGGATACGCTGAGGCAAGGGCGGAGGCGGGTAATGTTACGGAGGTGGAAATAGGCGGTCTTAGTTATGCCACAGATATGTGGTCGGAAGCTCATTTCAGGGTCAAATATGACATCAAGGTTGCAAACAGTGTGGTTCAGCCTCAGGCAGATATTAGGGAGAGGGATGAGTCAGTGGCTAGGGAACAGAGTCTGTGGCGGGGACCGAAAGCAATGGCTTCGGTCTTCCCAATATTTAATTGAAGAAAATTTCTGCTGATCCAGAACTGGATGTCGGACAAGCAGTCTGACAATTTAGAGACCGTGGAGGGGTCGAGAGAAAAGTGGTAGTTAGGTAGAGCTGGCTGTCATCAGCATACATGTGGAAACTGACGCTGTGTTTTCGGATGATGTCGCCAAGGGGCAGCATGTAGATGAGAAATAGGAGGGGGCCAAGGATAGATCCGTGTGGGACACCAGAGGTAACAATTCAGGAGTGAGAAGCCGTTGCAGGTGATTCGCTGGCTACAATTAGATAAATAAGAACAGAACCAGGTAAGTGCAGTCCCACCCAGCTGGGCGACGGTGGAGAGGCGTTGGAGAAGGATGGGGTGGTCAGCCATGTCAAAGGCGGCAGGCAGTCAAGAAGGACAAGGAGGGATAGTTTACCTTTGTCAGTCACAAGGGATGTCATTTGTGACTTTGATGAGAGCCGTTTCGGTACTGTGGCAAGGATGGAAACATGATTCAAGGGATTCAAACATGGAGTTGCGGGAAAGATGGGCACGGATTTGGGAGGCGATAACACCTTCAAGGACTTGAGGGGAAAGGGAGGTTGGAGATGGGGTGGTAGTTTGCAAGGACGAAGGGGTCAAGGGTTGGGTTTTTTTGAGAAGGGTGATGCCGGCAGATTTGGGGAGAGGGGGACAGTACCTGAGGAGAGAGAACCATTAACAATGTCAGCTAACATGGGAGCCAGAAAAGGAAGTTTGGTGGTCAGCAGTTTGGTGGGAATAGGGTTGAGGGAGCAGGAAGTGGGTCTCATGGACAAGATGAGCGCGGAGGTCATGAGGGGAGATCGGAGAGAAACTGGAGAAAGATGCGAGTTCATGGCTAGGGCAGGGGGGGTACCTTAGAGGAAGTTTGGCCCAGTGGGTTTGGGGAAGAAAGGGAAGTGGCCGAAGCAGCTGAACAGATGGTCTCAAACTTAGAGACAAAGAAGTCCAGGAGCTCCTCACACTTGTTGTCGGAGGCGAGGGTGGAAGCGACAGGGGAGAGGGGTTTAAGAAGACAGTTAGCAGTGGAGAATAGAAGCCGGGGTTTATCTTTGCATTCCAGAATGATTCTGGAATAGTGAGCAATTTTGGCAGATGAGAGCAGGGCGCGATAATGCTTTATGCGGTCCAGCCAGATCTGGCGGTGAGTGGCTAAACCAGTTGTCTGCCATATCCGTTCAAATCTGCGTCCTTTGGACTTAAGGGAGCGAAGATGAGGGCCGTATCAAGGGATAACGGCCAGGGTGAGATAAGAGTAATTGTTTGAATAGGGACTACGGCATCAAAGGTGGTGGTGAGGGTGTGATTGAGCAGATTGGTAGCTGCAGGAATGTCATGGTGAATGGAGGGTCAAAGGCTTGACAGTTGGGATTTCATAAGTGCAGTTGTAAGAGAGTTGGGAAGAGAGTTTTTTTCCCAAACACAGAAGGAAGTAGGGTTGTTGGGGGGGGGGGGGGGGGGGGGGAGAGAAATGGCCAAATGGCCTCCTTCTGTGCTGTATGATTTTATTCTATTACTAAATATTAATCTTAGAATTTTTCAAGACCACTGCAGGGCTCTCTTAAAAGCAATTCAGAATATCACATAAATGATGGGAAGTTATAGAAGTTCTTTCATGAATATGAAGGGCCCATCATTCATACACACTGCAGATGCAGGTTCATCATGACAGCCTTTTGCACCGATGAAATAAGGAGCAAGCCTGAAACATTCACTGGTGATATTTCTTCTGCCTTCTCTCTTCTACCCCCGAAGCACGTCATCCCTGGAAGAATGTCATCAATATCTTTTAAATGATTCTTTTGCTAACAATCAACTGCCATTCAATGGGATGAATCTGATATAGTTTGCCAGTTGCGACATATTGATTCATTCTTGCAGGATAATGGACTAGTTGGGCACGGACAAAAATTAAGAGTCACATTTCAAAAGTGCAATGGTGTAGAAATTCAATTTGAACATTTTCAAGACACATGCACTCAAGTGAGACACCAAAGCTTTAAATTAAAAATTACACATGCTGCATAAAGGTCACTGAAGGAAAAGCATTTTAGTATCATGCTGAAACCTACCATGATCAAATGAAAAATGATGCCAATTAGCAATTACATAAAGATAACCGAGAGCAAATCGACATTATGCCAATTAACAAAAATTATTAAATTTCTTCAATTCCCCGATAAACAAATGAGGTATTGAAAATAAGTTATTACCAATGACACTAACCACAGAATATTTCATGTCCGGAAATATTTTTTTAAATTACCACGAGTAGAATGGCTCACCCAAGATTCTGCAGTTCATTTAAAATAAAACAAGTGTCCATAGGATAGAGCATAAAAATGAGTTTTAAGTATCTGTGCTGGTGCGAAATCCCAAAGATTCAAAAGCTATATGCGAGAATAATTTGAAAATTGTGTGTTAATAATTAGTGATTGAAAAGGAGACAGGTAGAAGTAGAGAAGCTCCAAACAGATTATCTAAACCGCGCTAGGGTAGGTACATGTAGCGAAGCAAGCTGAAGAAATAAACATCAGGCCACAAAGCAAGCTTGAAAAATAAGAATCATAATCTTCATGAAAATGACATGTGAAGAGCAAGCAAAGCTAGAAATGGATAGTCACTTAATTAATGCCCCAAGGTACATCCAGTATCCTAGATATCAAAGTCCAATAGCAGGATGACACATTACCAAATGATTATACAGGTTCTCATGGTAGGGGCTTTGACAAAGGCGTGTCCGCCTCGAGGCCGACTTCCCCTCCAGGGTGATGCAATAATTTCCCAATTTTGTTCAAATCCAGCTCACAGATTGATCCTGGATTTTGAATATCAGTTGAAGAAAATGTGCATGCCCAAGAGCTCTGAACCATGAAGAGCTGTTGGGCACAATTCTTATACGCTCACAAACATAAACTGGACTGGAAATTTTACTGTCACTGAACAGAGACTAGAAAGACAAGAGCAACCGCTCTGCTTTCTCAAAGAACTATACCTATCGATGGGTTTGTAAATATTATATTAAGAAATGGGTAATTAACAGAAAATGTTTTCTGTTAAATGTTAACTATTACACATTACTAAACTTCCATTTCATAACTGCTGGCTTCAGATTGGAAAGCTAAAAGCCTGCCACAAAGTTGCTATTCTTATAGACACAATGGCCAGATTTTCCTGCACCAACTTCCTCTGCACGTTCCCAGAGCAGATGAAAAGAATATATAAACAATACGCCTGATTGTAATTTATTAAAAGACTATCGGAGGAAAAGCATTCACTTGCCTAACAGTAGGAAAACTACCTCTATTGCACTCCCAGTGATCCCAAAACTGAACTTACAGAAAATATCAAAACCCAGTATCCAGCTATAATAATGGAAACACCCACATGGCAACTAAGAATTTCTTTAACGAGCAGGGTTCCTCAATGGCTCAGTGCACTTACCCTGTAAGTAGCTGAGTCACACAAAGCAGGAATGCCCCAGATTCAATCCTCAGTTAGTTGATCTCAGTTGGAATGGCGGTATGGGCACAATTGGCCTCAGCAAAACTGCATTAAGGGCCTTGGTAGTGCTCGTGTGTTGACATCTATTGAGGAAAGAATCAAGCTCGCCTGCGGCATTGAACAGCCTACTGGTATTCACTACGGAGGATCATTCATTGAGGTTTAAAAATAAATTGAACTGTCAAGCTAGAGAGAGGGGTACAGTGTGAACAGATCAAAAGCAGCAGGTGCAAGTTTGAAACCCAGTTGCACTTGTAGTAGAGCTATTACAGGGCCAATTAAAGTTAGCCAGCTCAAACTGGTTTATTCAGGCATCACAATAATTTAAATACTTTTGCCAAATGTTAAAGCTGCAATTAAAGTGTTCAAACCTTACTGTAAGGTGCAGTAAATACTTCGCTAACTTTAAATGTTTCAAAGTGAATGCTTTGACAAACATTGGAAGGTCAAAGTAAAAGCATACAAGAAAATTAATAGTTTACGGTTAAGTTATGCTCAAATTCCTCAAAGCACTATGCCCAAGTGCACAGGGAAATAAAGGAATGAATAGGTTTGTTTGTTTAAATGTTAGAGACGACATTTCTGGCAGACTCGTATTCAAACCATAGATTGTAACAATTGCCCAGAGCTCCAAATGGTGGATTGGAACTGTTCAGCAAAAAGAGGAATAAAGCATCATTAAAGCTGTACTTTCTCCATCTTTAATTTGTGATGCTATCAAATTTAGTGTTAGCTCAAATAGCCCTATCCTATTATTCCATTTTTTCTTCTTTAATGAGTTTATGCAGTTAAATTTCCCATTCTTCAATTCACTCCACTTCTTCACCCAAACAAAAACTCTGTTTTACAGCCCAACTATTGCTTATGTATCCTAAATGATAGGTCTTCAAACTGGTAATCTGCCTACTTAAAGCACCCAAGACAATCACTGAATGTGCAACAACTGCCTGGGCTGGTTTCCTTTATTTCCCGTCCCTCTCCTTGTGCTGAACCAGAGCTTCTGTTCACCTCCTCGCTACAGCCTGATCTTAGTGTGTGGAGATACAGGGGTGAAACCCACATCTGATCACTGCACACCACAAGAGCATCCTTCTCTGCACACTCATTCAAATACCACAATTATTTTTTTTAATTCCGCGGCATTCCACTGTGGCACCTCCTTCATGTGTCCCTTCCTTTTACAAGACCAAAGCTCAGTGTATTAACATGACTACTTGTTTACTTAATCATCTCTTACTTTTTAAAAATCTTGGTGCTGTCCCCAGCTTCTTTTCTCCTATACCAACTGACTCCTTAAACCAGTTTCCCTTGCTGCCTCCACCTTCATTTTGAACAAACATGAGGAACTCCTGTACTTCTTTGTCACTAAGATTCAGTCAGCTGCCTCTGCTACTACCTCCTTCCTCTTGTTCAAGTCAAACCTCACCCCATACTTCTCCATTCCTAGCTTTGAGCCCATATCTTTCTAGTTTTTCTCTCATCTCTCTAAGCTCCTCTCATCCACAAGACCCAACTCCTATTCCCTTGACCCCATTCCCACTAAACTGCCAACCTCCCAACGTCATTTCCTGACATACTAGCTGACACTGTAAATGGTTCCTTCTTCGCAGCTATCTCCCTCCCTTTCAAAACATGTCAATAATCTCCTACTCAAAAAACCCACCCTTGACCCATTTATCCTTGTATAAACTATCACCCATTTCTGCTATCTTTCCACTCCAAGCTCCTTCAATGTTGTCACCTCCTAAATCAAACCCATCCTTCCTTCAACTCCCTGGTTGATTCTCTCTAAGGTTTCCACCCTTGCCATAGCACCAAAATGATCCTAATCAGTCACAAATGGCATCATCTGTGACTGTGGTGCACTATCTGCCTCATCTTCTATGCAGCCATCGATACGGTCGACCATACCACCCTCCTCCAATGCCTCTCCCCCATTGTCCAGTTCAGAGGGACAGTCCTTGCTTCATTCCATTCTTACCTATTCAATCATAGCCAAAGCATCTCCAGAATGGCTTCTCTTCCCACCCCTGCAGAGTAAATTGGCCACATCGTCCAGACATTGGGTCACCTTCCACATGTACACTGATGACACCCATTTATACTACCTCTCAACCCTTCCACTACCTCGGTTTTGCCAAGACGGCTAGGTTGACATCCAGTCCTGGATGAGCCAAACTTCCTCCAGTTAAACATTGCTAGAACAAAATCATTGTCTTTGGCACCGGCCACAAACTCTGTACTCTTACCACCAATTCAGTCCCTCTCCCTGGCCGTTGTTTCAGGTTGAACCTGATATAAAGAGAGGTAAGGAGGCAGTGGAGACTTTATGGGTAGAATTAAGAAGTAGGAAAGGATTTAAGACTGCAGTGGGAGTTGTGTATAGGCCCCCTGGTAGTAGCTGTGAAGTGCTAGATTGTATAAATGCAGAGATTAGACAAGCGTGTAGCAAAGGCAGAGTGGTTTTAATGGGGGATTTTAACTTTCATATAGATTGGGATAAGCAACCTATCAGAAAGGTAGTGAATTTCTGGAATGTGTCCGGGATAGTTTTCTACAACAATGTCCTAGAAGTAACAAAGGGGCAAGCCATATTAGATTTAGTCATGAGTAATGAGCCAGATTTAGTTAACAGCCTAACTGTGCAGGAACATTTATCCAATAGTGATAATAACATGATCGAGTTCAATGCATCGTTTGAAAGGGAGAAATGCGAACCAGACCAACTTAAACGGGATGAGGCAGAGAGTGTCCACAGTAAACTGGACAAATCTGTTAATGGGTAAAACGACAGAAGATCAGTGGGAGATGTTCAAAAGAGAATTTAATGTGATACAGAACCAGTTTATACCCGAGGGGCAAGAGCTCGACTTGCCAAAAAAAGCCATGGACGACTAAAGAGGTAAGGGACAGCATAAAACTAAAGGAAAAAGCATACAAAAATGCCAAAAATAACAGATCCTGGAGAATGGGAAGATACAAAAGAACAGCAAAGGGTGACAAAACAAAAAGTAAGCTACAAAAAGGGAGTATGAAAAGAAACTTGCAAGGGATATCAAAATCAATACAAAGAATTTTTACACTTCCATTAGGAAAAAGAGGGCAGTCAGGAGCAATGTTGGCCCCTTAAAAACTGAAAGCGGTGATATTGTCAATGATAATAAGGAAATGGCGGGCATGTTGAATAATTATTGTGTGTCAGTATTTACAGAAGGAGGAGGATAGCATGCTGGAAATCCCAAGGAAACTAATATTGAATCGGGGACAGGGACTCAATAAAATTAACATAAGTAAAACAGTAATGAAGAAAATAATGGCGCTAAAGACAAATCCCCAGTACCAGATGGTTTCCATCCCAGGGTTTTAAAGGAAGGAGGTGAGCACATTGCAGATGCCCTAACTATAATCTCCCAAAGTTCTCTAGATTCAGGAACCGTTCCTTTAAATTGGAAAATTGTGCATGTCACTCCATTATTTAAGAATGGCGAGAGGGGGAAACCAGGGAATAATAGCCTAAAATCTGTTGTCGGGAAATTGCTAGAGTCCATAATTAAGTACAGGGTGATTGAACACCTTGAACATTTTCAGTTATCAGAGAGAGCCAGCACGGATTTGTGAAAGGCAGATCGTGCCCGACAAACCTGACTGAATTTTTTTGAAGAGGTAACTAAAGTACTGGACAGGGTAATGTTATTTATATGGACTTTCAGAAGATAAAGTCCCACATAAGAGACTGTTAACTAAGGTAGTTGCCCACGGAATTGAGGACAAATTATTGACCTGGTTAGGAAATTGGCTGAGCAGCAGGAGACAGGCAGTAGGGATAATGGGTAGGTACTCAAATTGGCAGGATGTGACTAGTGGTGTCCTGCAGGGATCTGTGTTGGGGCTTCAACTAGTCACAATATTTATTGACGACTTAGATGATGACATAGAAAGTCATCAATCCAAATTTGCCGATGACACAAAGATAGGCGGCATTGTAGGCAGTGTAGATGAAAGCATAAAATTACAAAGGGATATCGACAGATTAAGTGAATGGGCAAAACTGTGGCAAATGGATTTCAATGTAGGCAAATGTGAGGTCATCCACTTTGAACCTAAAAAAGGATAGAACAGGGTACTTTCTAAATGGTGAAAAGCTAAAAATAAAAGTGGATGTCCAAAGAGACTTGGGGGTCCAAGTACAGGTAGACTACCCTTTATCCGGACTTCCGAAAACCAAAACCCTCTAAAAACCAAAGGTTTTTTCGGACAGCGTAAGTCGTGCGCACGACATGACCAGAGTGGCGCACGACTTACAGGCCTAGCCGGATAAGGGATAGTGTAGCATTTTTCCGCACTTCTGAAAACCGAAATTTTTATCCACACATCCGAAACCAGAAAACCTCTGAAAGCCGAAAGTGGAGCAAAGCATGACTTCTGAAAACCGAAATGCGCACGACCATGACCCCCGCCGACCCCCACCCCCGACCCCCCGGCCGAACCCGACCCCCACCGACCCCCCCCCGCCGTACCCCACCCCCGCCGAACCCCACCCAATTTCGGATAAGAGATAGTGTACCATCCTTTATCCACACATCCGAAACCAGAAAACCTCTGAAAGCCGAAAGTGGCGCATAGCATGACCCGACGCTGCCGATGCTTGACCCACGCAGGTGTTATGCTGCTCTGTGTGATATTTGCTGCTCTCAGATATTTGCTGGCTTTTAACAATTTGTGAAAATGCTAAAAAGAGCTGCAGATACCCCAATGGGTAACAGTGAGAAGCAGAGAAGGAAGCATCGCTCATTATCGATATCGCAGAAAGTGGAGTTATTGCAGAAGCTTGATCGTGGTGTGTCTGTGCGACATCTTACTGAAGAATATGGTGTGGGAAGTACCACCGTATATGACTTAAAGAAACAGAAAGACAAGTTGTTGAAATTTTACACTGACAGTGATGACCATAAACTAATGAAAATTAGGAAAACATTGCATAGGGCAAAAAATGAAGATCTTGACCGTGTGCTGATTGAGTGGATTCGACAACGCAGAGGTGAACGTGTGCCACTGACTGGTTTGATGGTCATGAAGCAAGCTAGAATATACCATGAAGAACTGAACATTGAAGTTGAGTGTGAATATTCAGAAGGTTGGCTGCATAAATTTAAAAAGCGTCATGGTATAAGATATCTGAAAATCTGTGGTGAAAAAGCTTCTGCTGATCATGAAGCAGCTGAAAATTACATAGATGAGTTTGCAAAAATAATATCGGATGAAAACCTCGGTCCTGAACAAATTTACAATGCTGATGAAACAGCTCTGTTCTGGCGCTACGTTCCTAGAAAAACATTAGCAACGGCTGATGAGAGTGCACCAGCAGGTTTTAAGGATGCTAAGGACAGGTTGACTGTTCTTGGGTGTGCCAATGCTGCAGGCACACACAAGTTAAAGTTGGTAGCGATTGGAAAAAGCCAACATCCGAGATGTTTGAAAGGTGTATGCAATTTACCTGTGCATTATTATGCGAGCAGGAAAGCATGGGTAACCAGAGGAATATTTTCTCACTGGTTCAATAACCACTTCGTACCAGCGACACGAGCTCATTGCAGGCAAGTTGGACTGGAAGAAAACTGCAAAATTTTATTGTTCCTGGACAACTGCTCCGCACATCCCCCTCCTGAACTTCTTGTGAAAAGTTATGTTTTCGGCATTAACTTTCCCCCTAATGTGACATCTTTAATACAGCCTTGTGACCAAGGAATTTTACGCTCCATGAAGAGCAAGTATAAAGACGTTTTTTTGAACTCTATGCTTGATGCAATCAACAGAGGCGAAGGAATCCAAAGCTTCCTGAAAGAATTCAATGTTAAGGATGCCATTTATGCAGTTGCTGATGCTTGGAACGATGTTGACAAACCAACATTAACAAATGCTTGGCACAGACTTTGGCCTTCAACGATGTTTCATGAAGATGGACCTGCAGATGACGAGTTTGAAGGATTTCCTGTCAGTCAGGAGAAGATGATGATATCAAACCTCCTCACTTACGCCAAAGGTTTATCATCCGAAAGTGTAAATACGTTAGAGGAAGCTGACATCGAAGAAGTGCTGAACATTGACAATGATGCACCTGTTGTGAATTCGTTGAGTGATGGGGAAATTGCTGAAATGGTGTTAAATAAAGACAAGCATGAGGACAGTAGTGATGATGATGATGATGACATTGTGAACACAGGTGAAAAAATCCCCATAGACGATATGGTGACAATGTATGATCAGTTAATTGCTGGCCTTGAAAAATGTGCATTTATCAGTGAGCAAGAGATTATGCAAGTTTACTCAATTAAAGAGAGACTGCTTAGACAGAAACCAATGTTAATGAGACAGATGACACTGGAAGAAGTCTTTAAAAAGGCCGTCTGTCGTAGTCATGCTTCATCACTTGAGAATCCTGTTCCTGGCCCATCTTCAGATGTCCAACTCCAACCTGATGACAATGATGACAACACTGATGTACCATCTTCTCCAAGATCCTCAAGCCAGATGCAATGTACCTTTATTGCATGTTTATGTACAGGTATTTAGCTTAGTTTGTACCTGTACATGTTTGAAGTTTTACTGAATGTTTTCCTTACAAATAAACTGTACTACAGTATTTATCCCTGTAACTACAGTATTTATAGTCGTTATTTTCGGATAAGGGATAGTGTATCCTTTATCCGCACTCCCGAAAACCGAATTACCTCTGAAAACCGAAGTGTTTTCGCGCACCTTCCGAAAACCGAAATTTTCCTAAAACCGAAACACGGCTGGTCCCGAGGTTTTCGGATAAAGGATAGTCTACCTGTACACAGATCATTAAAATGTCATGAACATGTACAGAAAATAATCAAAAAGGCTAATGGAATGCTGGTCCTTATATCTAGAGGACTAGAATACAAGGGGGTAGAAGTTATGCTGCAGCTACACAAAACCCTGGTTAGACCACACCTGGATTACTGTGAGCAGTTCTGGACACCACAACTTAGGAAGGATAGATTGGCCTTGGAGGGAGTGCAGCGTAGGTTTACCAGAATGATACCCGGACTTCAAGGGTTAATTTACCAGGAGAGATTACACAAATTAGGGTTGTATTCCCTAGAATTTAGAAGGGTAAGGGGTGATCTGATCGAAGTTTTCAGGATATTAAGGGGAACAGATAGGGTAGATAGAGAGAAACTATTTCCGCTGGTTGGGGATTCTAGGACTAGGAGGCATAGTCTAAAAATTAGAGCCAGACCTTTCAGGAGTGAAATTAGGAAACGCTTCTACACACAAAGGGTGGTAGAAACTTGGAACTCTCTTCCACAAGCGGCAATTGATGCTAGATCAATTGTTAATTTTAAATCTGAAATTGATAGCTTTTTGTTAACCAAAGGTATTAAGGGATATGGGCCAAAGGCTATGGAGTTAGGTCGCAGATCAGCCATGATCTCATTGAATGGCGGAACAGTCTCGAGGGGCTGAACTACTCCTGTTCCTATGTACCATACTGTTCTCAACCTCGGCGCCCTATTCGACCCCAAGCTGAACTTATGACCCCATATCTTCTGAAAAAACAGAGCCCACCTGCTTTCATCTCCGTAACATTGCTGCCTCTACCCCTACCTCAACCTAGCTGCTGCGGAAACCCTGATCTATGGCTTTTGTCACCTCCAGACTCAAGTACAGGAAATTGTGCGCTATCCGGCACCGACGGGACCGAGCTGCTGCCGTTCCCTCAAAACTGCCGTACACTCCAGAGCTAATGTTGAAACATACGGAGATTTTCATCTCCGTATGAATCAACAAACCCTGTTGCTTAGCAACAGCCTCTAAATAGTCGGCAAGCGTCTCTGGCTGAAGCTGTTGCTTAGCTACAGACGTTGCAGAGCTTGACTGTTCAAAAAAAGCAAAGAATAAAAAACAGCTCCTGATTTTTGCCGGTGGCTCGAGCTTGCCGGACGGTTCGCCTCCGGATAACACAAAGTTTCCTGTATTCCAATTTATGGAGTTTGGACTTTCTGGTGCCTGCTCTCAAGAAAGACTAAGTAAAGCCTATGGAGCTGGAACTGTTAGGGCGATGCTTGCCTTGGAACAGCGAGAGGGATAAAAGAATGGACTTAAAACCCTGGATAGCAGGGTGAATACATGCCAAAAGAGCATAATTTGGTTAAAGTATGAACAGCAAATGAAGGATAACTTATGTGGTCAATACAATCAAGACAAATTTACAGGTAGACTAGTTGGGATTGATAGCCTACTGCAAAACGGATCCATTGTATCAAAATACCACTGGAGCAAATATCATAGATTTTGTTATTACAGTACTCCAAACTGCCTTGAGAAAAACTCTGCTTCTGAAGGACACTGACTGCTAACAATGACAGATAAACAAGGTTGAAGGTAAGACAGCTGTCTGATGGACCTTGGGAACTAGGTGAAACACCAGCTGTTCTGCCCAGCAACAAACTTGGGGAAAAAATAAAACACAGGTTTACAATGATTTTTTTTTTTTTTTTTTTTTTAAAAAGGAGACCACGAAGCAGTCAAAGAAGTAGTCATCTACGAAGAATCAACCCTCTTATCTCTCCTGAAGCAGAGGAACTAATCATTGAGTTTTGAGTTGCACGCCCCAGAATAAGGTTATATGGCTACGTTATCTGGAAAACTGTCGTGTCTTAAAGTCAATAAAATGAGTGTGCTTGAAACCATTCTGAAGTGTTTCAATCTCGGTTGATTCATACCTTTCGAGACCACTAAAAATAATTAAATCATACACACCGCTCTCTTGGGCGGTCTCGCATCATCCACTCAACTGCGGCTGAACCAAACTCGGCTGTCATTTCCTATCCTGCAACAAGTGCCACTCCCCATCAGCTCTCTTCTCACTGACTTGGCTCACGGTCACCCAATGCCTCAAAATTAACATTCGTATCCATGTGCTTAAATCCCTTAATGGTCTCATCATTCCCCATCTCATGTAACCTCCTCCAGCCCTACTATTCTCCTAGCCCCGAACTCTGTGTTCCTCTCGACTCTGCCCTCTTATGCATCTCCACATTCGTTCCACCTTTGGCAGCCATCTCTTCAGCCACCTAAACTCCATGCTCCAGAATTCCCCTCCCTGAACCTTTCCACCTCCCATTCCTTAAAACATACCTCTGGCCTAACTGTTGGTCACCCGTCCTGATGACGCCTCTGAAGCATCTTGGAACGCTTTCCTACATTAAAAGGTGCTATATAAATACAAGTTGTTGTTGTGCCAATGGAGGCCTTAGCCCCTACATAGAAACAGGCCGTTCAGTCCAACTAGTCCATGTTGACATTTATCCTTCACAGAAGCAATAGTCCTAACCATATGTCCTCGTTCTGTTTCCATAATCCTTTTGTTCTCCTTTCCTTCAATAATCACCTATCTTTAAATGTTGAGATGGTTTCTGCTTCAATTACTAACTCTGGTAATGTATTCCACAGCTCAATGCCCTGTGCAAATAAGTTTCTCCTGCTCTGTGTCCTAAATCAATTTACGTCCCCTTGTTCTAGCCCCCTCAATCACTGGAAATGTTCTGTTTCTATCTACTCTGGCCCACCCCTTCATAATTTTAAACACATCCATCAGATCACCCTGTAATCTCCTCTGTTTTAACAAAAACAAGCCTAATTTTCTTGTCTTTCTATTTTCTCATATCAGACAGCATCCTAGTGAATCTGCACTGTACCCTCTCCACTCCTCTGATAGTTGGAGCCCAAAACATTACTCCAACTATGATCTTGCTAAGGTTTGATATAGATACATCTCAACTTTAATATTTTACACCTCTTGCCTTAAAACCTAGTTATTCCATTAACTTTTTTTTACAGCCTTATCCACTTAAGGTGGTGCTTTTAATGCCGTGACAAATTCTTCTGCTCTTTCACATCACCCAGCTTTTCCCCAAAGTATCAACCAAAATATACCACTTAACACGTACTGACATTGAATTCCATCTGCCACTTTTTTGTCCATTCCACCATCTTAACAATTTCCCCTTGCAGCTGTGTTTGGTGTTCAGAATCATTTAATATGCCTCCTACTTTAGTATTGTCTGCAAATGTGGATACTACTCCCTCTAGCCCTATATCCAAATCATTGATGGAAACAGTTAACAGAAGCAGTCACAGAACAGAGCCCTGTGAGACACCGCTACCCATTTCCAACCACTTCACACAGGTTGCTCAATTTTTAAAAAGTCTACCGACATGCATGCTTTATCATTCAAAATACATTTGCTTGAACAGAAGCAGTGATCCAGATTTGGGCAAACCTCACAAAAGGTTAAATATTCTTCAAAACTTTCAGATGCTGAAATTGGAGCCAAAATTTCAATATCTTACAAAAGATGAATATTAAGTGCACATCAAGTTAACTATTCAGGGATTTAAAGCTGCGTGAGGTAACAGTCATAGAATTTATAATACAGCGTTTCTACTACCACCCATTGATAAAAGATGAAAATGTTTAAAACCAAGCGCACTAAAACAAAAAGCTGTAAAACCAAAAATCAGTCACTTTACTTAATCAAATCTACCAGGTTTAAGGGAGTGATAGGTACATCAGTTCCATACCCTAATCTTGTCTTCCCTTTTTCCCACTAAACCAAGTTGCCCAGGCAGCTGTACTTTTACATCAGGAATAGTAAGCCACCATCAAATACATTGCCCTACATGCTCATCCCTGCATTTGCATTATACTGAAACCAATACTCATCTCACCATCTCCTATTTGTTGATTCTTTCCAAAAATGTAAAAACTGTACAACACTACTTCCCTCAGCCTCCCATTTCTTTTACAATCTACAGGGTTTTAAAAAGCAATGCTTGGCTTCATCCAACCACTACTAGATAAACCTATCTTTTCCCTCCTACTCTTGTTAATCATTGCTACCTTTGTCTTTCACCTAGGTTTCTCAATTGAAAAGGGAATTCTATCAGAATTCCCAGTTGTTCATCATCAGAAAATAATGCAATTTCAAGAACTTTAAGTAGTTCTTACATACACACACTTGTATGCTGAACTCCATTTCCTGTTTATTTTATCCAGTTTCATTTCTCAATTCTACTTAGAACAGAGAAGGTCATAGACTTAGGTAGCAGTGGGGAAATTAAAAACCAGAGCGTGCCAGGAAGGGGCAGAAGGTATGGAGTAAAAGGTAAAGTAATAAAAAGGGCAAAAGCAGGAACTAAGTGTCACAAAACATTTGAAAATTCTCTATCTGAATGCACGTAGCATTCGTAACAAAATAGACGAGTTAATGGCACAAATAACTACATATGGGTATGATCTTGTGGCCATTACAGAAACATGGCTGCAGGGTGACAATGCCTGGGAATTAAACATACCAGGTTATTTAACGATCAGGAAGGATGGAAGGGGAGGTGGGGTGGCTATGTTAATAAAGGAAGGAATCACTAATACAGAGAAATGATATTGGGTCAAAAGATCAGGATAATGAAACAGTTTGGGTGGAGATAAGGAATAATAAGGGGAAAAAAACACTAGTGGGCGTAGTCTATAGGCCTCCGAACAGTTGCAACTCTGTTGGACGGAGTATCAATCAGGAAATAGTTGAGGCTTGTAATAAGGGAACATCTATAATTATGGGGGATTTTAACTATCATATTAATTGGACAAATCAAATTGGGCAGGGCTGCCTTGAGGATGAGTTCAGTGAGTGTATTAGGGATGGGTTTCTTGAGCAGTATGTAACTGAACCGACCAGGGGGGCAAGCAACCTTAGATCTGGTCCTGTGTAACGAGACAGGATTAATTAAAAATGTCCTAGTAAAGGATCCCCTTGGAATGAGTGACCATAACATGGTTGAATTCCATATTCAAATAGAGGGTGAGAAGGTTGGATCTCAAACAAGCGTGCTAAGCTTGAATAAAGGAGACTATGAAGGTATGAGAGCGGAATTGAGTAGAGTGGATTGGGAAAATAGATTAAAGGGTAAGACGATACATGATCAGTGGTGTACATTTAAGGAGTTATTTCACAACTTCCAAAAAAAATATATTCCACTGAGAAAAGGGTGTAAAAGAAAAGACAGCCATCCGTGGCTAAGTAAAGAAATTAAGGATAGTATTCGACTAAAAACAAGGGCATATAAGGTAGCCAAATCTAGTGGGAGGAGAGAGGATTGGGAAAACTTTAAAAGACAGCAAAAAATAACAAAAAGATTGATTAAGAAAGGGAAGATAGATTATCAAAGTAAATTAGCAAAAAATATAAAAACAGATAGTAAGAGTTTTTATAGTCACAGGAAACTTTGTGCTATCCGGAGGTTGAATGTCCAGCAACTTCGAACTAACGGCAGAAATCAGCAGCTGTTTTGGTTAGGTTTTTTTACTTCTCCTAGCATTCTTTTCACAGGCAGGCTCTAGAAAGCGTCTCTGTATCTTAGCAACAGCTTCAGAGGCACTTCCAAGCCACGGGCCGAGTGCTGACAAGCTGTTGCTAAGCAACAGTCTTTGTTGTCAGATACGGGGATGAAAAGCTCCTATCTGCTAACATTGACGCTGGTCTATCCGGAAGTTTTGAGGCAACGGCAGTAGCTCGGTCCCGTGGGTGCCGAATAGCACAAAGTTTCCTGTATATAAAAAGAAAAAGGGTGGCTAAAGTAAATGTCGGTCCCTTAGAGGATGAGACCGGGAAATTAATGGTGGGAAATATGGAGATGGCAAAAACACTGAATGAATATTTTGTATCAGTCTTTACAGTAGAAGACACTAAGAATATCCCAACACTGGACAAACGGGGCTATAGAGGGGGAGGAGCTAAACACGATCAAAATCACTAAGGAAGTGGTACTCGGTAAAATAATGGGACTCAAGGCGGATAAATCACCTGGACCTGATGGCTTACATCCTAGGGTCTTGAGGGAAGTGGCGGTAGGGATTGTGGATGCATTGGTAATAATTTTCCAAAACTCCCTGGACTCAGCAAAGGTCCCGGCAGACTGGAAAACTGCTAATGTAACACCCTTATTTAAAAAGGGCAGTAGACAGAAGGCTGGAAACTATAGACCGGTTAGCCTAACATCTGTGGTAGGTAAAATTTTGGAGTCCATTATTAAGGAGACAGTAACAGGACATTTGGATAATCATAATTTAATAGGACAAAGTCAGCATGGTTTTATGAAGGGGAAGTCATGTTTGACAAATTTGCTGGAGTTCTTTGAGGAAGTAACATATAGGGTAGATAAAGGGGAACCAGTGGACGTAGTGTATTTAGACTTCCAAAAGGCATTTGACAAGGTGCCACACAAAAGAGTATTGCTTAAGATAAAAAATCACGAGGTTGGGGGTAATATTCTGGCATGGATCGAGGATTGGCTATCTAACAGAAGGCAGAGAGTTGGGATAAATGGTTCATTCTCAGACTGGCAATCAGTAACTAGTGGTGTTCCGCAGGGGTCAGTGCTGGGTCCCCAACTCTTTACAATCTATATTAACGATTTGGAGGAGGGGACCGAGTGTAACATATCAAAGTTTGCAGATGATACTAAGATGGGAGGGAAAGTAGTGAGTGAGGAGGACATAAAAAACCTGCAAGGGGACATAGACAGGCTAAGTAAGTGGGCAGAGATTTGGCAGATGGAATACAATACTGGAAAGTGTGAGGTTATGCACTTTGGCAGGAAAAATCGTAGAGCAAGTTATTATCTTAATGGCAAGAAACTGGAAAGTACTGAAGTACAAAGGGATCTGGGGGTCCTGGTGCACGAAACTCAAAAGGTTAGTATGCAGGTGCAGCAAGTGATTAAGGCCAATGGAATGTTGGCTTTCATTGCTAGGGGGATAGAATATAAAAAGGGAGGTATTGCTTCAGTTGTACAATGTATTGGTGAGACCGCACCTGGAATACTGCATACAGTTTTGGTGTCCATACTTAAAAGACATACTTGCTCTCGAGTCAGTACAAAGAAGGTTCACTCGGTTAATCCCGGGGATGAGGGGATGGACATATGAGGAGAGGTTGAGGAGATTGGGACTCTACTCATTGGAGTTCAGAAGAATGAGAGGCGATCTTATTGAAACATATAGGATTGTGAAGGGGTTGGATCGGGTGGATGCGGGGAAGATGTTCCCGATGATGGGTGAAACTAGAACTAGGGGGCATAGTCTTAGAATAAGGGGCTGCTCTTTCAAAACTGAGATGAGGAGGAACTACTTCACTCAGAGGGTGGTAGGTCCATGGAATATGCTGCCCCAAAAAGCTGTAGAAGCTACATCATTACATAAATTTAAAACAGAAATAGAGAGTTTCCTAGAAGTAAAGGGAATTAAGGGTTACGGGGAGCGGGCAGGAATTTGGACATGAGTCTAGGTTCGGATCGGTCATGGCCCTGTGGGTAGCGAAGCGGGCCCAGGGGCCGCGTAGCCTGATCCTGCTCCTATTTCATGTGTCTAATTCTGTTAGATTCAGGAGATGGTTCTATGATAGTAGATTGGCAGTTAGGATCAGATCAGCCATGATCTTATTGAATGGCGGAGCAGGCTCGAGGGGCCGAATGGCCTACTCCTGCTCCTATTTCTTATGTTCTTATGTAATATTCAAATAATCAGTATTCTTCAAACAATTAGAGAATTATACTTGGTTCTTCAAAAATTCTTCACCTCAATGGATTTAAAAAAAAAATCAATTTCCCCACCTCTTTATAAACACAGCACTATTAAGTAGCATCAGTATAGCGATGGATAATTCCAGTAGCAAAGTGGGCCATAACATTTATAATGCTATGTGAAATCGACGTGAAACCTTCATCTTTATTGATCTACTGTTCTGATCAGTGTTTTTTTTTTTACTTTAATCACACACATGCACAGCAACATACTTAAGAGTCATACAGCACAGAAGGAGGCCATTCGGCCCATTGTGACTGTGCCCGCTCTTTGAAAGAGCCATCCTGTTAGTTCCGCTCCCCTGCTCTTTTACCATTGCCCTGCAAATTCTCTCTTTCCAAATATTTATCCAATTCCCTTTTGAAAGTTACTATTGACTCTTGCTTCCACCACCCTTTCAGGCAGTGCATTCCAGATCACAACTCTAAAAAACTTCTAATCTCCCTTCTGGTTCTTTTGTCAATTAGCTTAAATCTGTGTCCTCTGGTTACTGACCCTCCTGCCAGTAGAAACAATTTTTCTTTATTTAATCTACAAACCCCCTCATAATTTTGAACACCTCTATTAAATCTCCCCATAACCGTCGCTGCTCGAAGGAGAACAATCCCAGCTTCTCTAGCCTCTACACAGAACTGAAGTCCCTCATCCCTAGGATCAATTCTCTTAAATCTCCTCTGCACCCTCTCCAAGGCCTTGACATCCTTCTTAAAGTGTAGTGTCTATAATTGGACACAATACCCCAGCTGAGACCAGTGATTTATAAAGGTTTAGTGTAAGTTCCCTGCTTTTGTACTCTATGGGCAGGATTTTCATTGGGCTGTGGAGGCAGGATTGGAGGTGTGGGGGTGGGGGTTAAAATCCCGAAATCGGAGGTCCCGACCCCAACCCGCCTCCATGCCAGTTTCAAAGGAGGCGGGTACCCGACCCACACTGGGACCCGCCTCCCCGAGGCGGGAAGGGGATTAGTGCCAATTAACTGCCTGTTAACAGGTAGTTAACAGGCAGTTTTTAGCCTAATCCCTATTTTTAAGGTTGAAGTGTGGGATTCCCGATGGCTCCAAACCACGCCAGAGGAGGCGGACCATTGGGTTGAAGGACTTGGAGGGTTCGAGATGTTGGTGTTCAGGTGAGTGATGTGTGCATGAATGCAAAGGTAAGTGTGTTTGGAGTGTTTAAAGAAGTTTAAATTACCTTTTCTTACCTTTACAGCCTTCCTTCCTTCCTTTAGGTCTCGGGAGTCCGTCATCTCACCGGCACAGAAAGCAGAATGGCTGCGATCTGTCAAAAGTGACAGCCTTCAGCTTTCTGTGCAGGAGAGATTTCTAACCGAGTCTATGGAGAAGGACTCATTTTAGAAGTAAGACTGTCAGTCAGTGTTTGACAGCTTCAAAGAGCTGTCAAACACTGATATTTCATCTGTCAAAACCTCTTAGGTGAAATTTCAGTCTGTGACATCACCTTTTGCCGGGTGGCCCTTAATTGGCCTGCTGGGCGGGCTCAACAAGGTCAATCAAGTTAAAATCGCGTGGATTGGCCACATCACGATGGAGGCGGGACAACAACCCCGAAAGTTGTAGTCCTGCCTCCATCACGTCCCCTGAATGAAAATCCAGCCCCATGTCTCTAGGAAGCCCAGGATCCCGTATGCTTCTAAAGCCTCATCAACTTGTTCTGCCACCTTCAAGGATTTGTGTATGTGAACCCCAAGTGTCTCTGTTCCGACACCAGAGTTAAAATTGTAGTTTAGTTTATACTGCCTCACCTCATCCTTACTTGATCTAACTCAAAGTCATCCTTTCAAACCAACTGAAGATATCTTAGGACAATGAAAAAAATGTCTTCAAGATACAGGTTACAATTCATATTACATAATTTCCAACACAAGGGAAATATCACATTTTAACAAAAACATGAGCAGTTTCAAGAAAAATATTATTTTCTATGACTCTTGCATGATTAAGTAGTAATAATGTGCATGCATCAATTGAGTTCATTCTCAATTTCTCAACATAATACCGATGCACAAGCATAACCTTAAGCATTAAAATGTCATAAATAAATATATTACAGGAAACTTTGGTTTATCCGGAGGTTAACTGTCCGGAATGCTCGAGCCACCGGCAAAATTCAGGAGTCGGTTCATTAAGTTTTTTTTCTTTTCGTTGCTTTTTTTTTTCCACCAGTCAGGCTCTGCAAGGTCTAGCTAAAGCTGTTGCTTAGCTACAGAGACGCTTGCAAGCTACGGCCGACTGTTTAGAAGCTGTTAGGGTTTGTTGCTAGATACGGAGCTCAAAAGCTTCCGTATGTTTTAACATTAGCGCTGGTTTGTCCGGCAGTTTTGATGGGACGGCAACTGCTCGGTCCCGTCGGTGCCGGATATCACAAAGTTTCCTGTAGTATCCATAAATCATCCCTCATTGCTAGTTGTGTGTGGAACTTTCCCTAATGTAAAATTGCAAACCAACAAGAATTGTTCTCTCTTCCTAATGCCTTGGGATTAGGTAACAATTCAGTAGAAAACCTATCCCTATAAGTATAGTGCAACACATCCACATTCAAAACTCATCACAATTTAACAATCATGTTAAGTCAGACAGTAAAATAACTTTTGGATTTAAATGGGAAAGAATTGCCATTTCAAAAAAAAAGTGCTGAAACAGCTTGGAATCCATTTTATTTATCAACAACTATCTGATTGATTGTGAAATGCTGTCATGTCCTCAAAAGCAAACAGATCCATGATGCCAGGTCATTAATGAAGAAAACATCACTTACTGATTCATCCAAGGCATAACGTAGACAGCCATGTTCGTATAACACAAAGAATCTGCGCTGCCATTTCTAGAGGTTGGGGAAGAGGAGCAGAGAAGAATTACAAACTGAACACCTGCAACAATTTGGTTCAACACTTCCATTTGCATCATTTTCCGCAGGAAACTATTTTGTATACCCAAGATATACAAACAATAAAGCTTATTACTTCAGTTTGAGTCAAGTTAAATATCCTGATCTCATCTTTGCTGCTTTGCGACGGTGCTTCCCCACAAAAGGAAAGTCATTCTGGGCTGCACCAGGCTAGTTTTTAATGCCAGTTGCCTTGCAGCAGATAACCAAGCCCCAAGACATGATGATAAATACATCCGAGAAATAGAAAATCTCACTCATGAGAAAAGAAAGTCAGCAAGACAGAGAAGGGAACTTTCATTAGGATCGGAGAATTTTTGTTAACAGCTATCCAAATTATTCCCTTTGTAGGAATTAATTAGCGGGGATGGGGTTATTGTCTCTGGCCAGTCAGAAGACTCTGAGCTGCTCCAGAGCCCCGCGCGGTTTCGAAGCGCTCCCCTTTTCCTGGTTCTGACCGCCGGACTTATTCGGTAGCGATGTAGACAGAAACGAGACTCATGGTTGGGTGCAAAACAGACCAGTATTTATTGAAACAAAAAGAAAACTTAAAATAATGAATACAACACACCTGTGCTCGATACAGCACTTTTACTTAACACAGTACACTTAATGTCCACTACAGCACTCTTTTGCTTAGTGCAACACTGTTACTTAACAGGGAAGGAGAAAACGGACACAACGAGGGAAAATTGACTAAAACCACAATTTAACAAAATCCCCCTTAATTCCCACCCGTAAATACCTATCTAAGTTGCCTTGTGATAGGCCAGAAAAACTATGCTCACCAGTGAAACGCCTGCTCCGTGCACCTGCGGTCTTAGATTCTTCACCACCCTGAAATGGAGATACCCCAGTGTTTAAAAGTAACTGCTGGTATTCCACTCCCTTGCGCGGGCTCCCGAGTTGTAGATAGGGCACGGAGGCGAGGCTGCAGAGAGAGCGCGAGATGGCTTCCTGAGAAGCTATCTTATACCCCATTTGGGGCCGAAATCTTCCCGCCCAAATCCGGATGTTTCTGGGCTGAACAAAAGGGATCCAAACTGTCCCCATTGCCTGTGATTGGGTTTGGATAAATTACCCATTTCCCTTATGATGGGTTTTTGAATGTATCCCCATTCATCATGATGGGTTTGAATAGAGCTGTCTCGGTTTGGGAAAAAATGTCTATTTCCTTAATTGCTGAGTAAACAGCCCTTGGATGTTAGTGTAAACAAAGCCATTGTCCTGTGGTCACTGGAACGGCAATTGATTGGCAGTCTCAAGTGGTTACGCCTTTGTGTCAACATTGTAGACTTCCTGTAAACAAACATCGATTGTCTTGCGGTGAAACTCCTCGAACTGCCTTTGATTGACAGTTTAAATACTCCACTGCTTCAGGGGCTGGTTTTTTTTTCTAAATCCTTTGTTGGCCATCTTTGATTTTCCCTTTCAGGCTGTGTGGTGTCTTCTGCCACGAGGTCGGACAGCCATCTTTGATTATCCTTTTCACAGCACACACACACAGGTTGCCTTTCAAGTCCTTTTTGTCAGCCCGTGCTTTGCAGAGAGACTGTCTTTTGTCTTCTGCCACGAGGTCCGACGGCCATTTTGATCCCTGGATTTTTAAAGGTATATACTACCCAGGTTATCTTTAATCTTCGGCTGTAGAAATTTCGGAAATTGTTGTGAAATCTTACACCTTGAAATATACTCATAACTATTGCCTTATACTTAACTAGCAGGGAAGCCCAGCGTTGCCAGGGCAATTTTGGGCCGCGCGGTCTCCGTGACCCTGTCTGTCCCCCCTCTCTGTCCCTCTCCTGGTCTCCATGTGCTGTCCTCTCCCTCCCTCCCCTCTCCCTGTCTAGCGCCTGAGGCCCGGTGCCGTTGTGATAGCGGCCGTGCGGGGCCGAATGGTTGAGGCGCGGCCGGGCTGTGACGGACCAGAGCCGAGCTCCCCCGCGGATCGCGCGGCTGGCGGCCGGCCGCTGCGGCTCCCCCAACCGCTGTGTGTGTCGGGCCGAGCGGTTGCGAGGCACGGCCCGAGTGAGCCCAACTTACCTGCTGCTCCGGTGTAGGATTGGTCAATCGTCGAGTCACTCGACACTCAACTGTAGGACGGCACGCGCCAGGAACCCGCCGTCCGATTGGTCGACCTCGACGTCACACGGTCGCTAATGACATGCTAATGAGCGGAACGCTGAACGTTTTTCGGATACCGCGGGCGCGGTTTTTGTCCGGCCGAAAGGTAAATACGCCTATGACCGGTCCGGAATCGCAAGCTTTCTTTTGAGGCGACGCGCGCGTCGGTACGCTCTGTAACTTTCAAACGTATAGAACACGGACAGACAGACAGACATCGGGACAGACAGAAGAGCCGCTTTATATATATATATATATAGATAGAGATATAGATATATTGTCCTTTGCATTTACAAAGTAATTCTTTCAAAAATGTGTGGAGAAATAAGAGACAAGAAATACCACTTCTACTTGTATAGCATCATAAATTACAAAGTAGTGCCAAGTAGTTCTTCAGATTTTATTTGTTAATAAAATTCCTCATTTAGTCAGCTTCAATTGTTAAGAAATTAAATCTTCTCACTCCTAGCTGGGACAAACCATCATGTAATAATTTATAACGAAATACATTCCTAGCTTGTGTGTAATAAATTTTTCTAATCATATCGCTAGTTAAAAATCTACATAGCTTTTGCATATCATGAAAGAATTCCATGACTTTATAAAAATAGGACAGACATTTTTCACCACGCCCCTTACTGAAAATCATGGAATGTTACAGCACAACAGGTCATTTGACCATTCAGTCTGCACCAATACTCATTCATACCGATTGTGAAGTAATTTATTTTACTGAAAGTATTTTTTTTTAAATAAAAGAGACACACCCAATGTGGCAAGTCCGACTAACAGACTAAAACAAGATGGTCAAGATTGGAAAAGGCCATCTTGCTCATGTCACTATTCAAGTCCTGTCTCAGTACCCAAAGTGGCCATTTTTCATTTTTTTTCTACCCAAGTTCATGTCCCTTCTTTATTCTTCTGAATCTGGAATTGCGCCAATTCCCTTTGAATGCTTCTACTGAGGCAGCATCAAGCATGTTTAGTGCAGTCTATTTCAAAAGTCAAAAATCAATCCAAGCATGAAGTTATACGGAGTTTAACTCATGGTTTCTTTAGTTTATAATGGTGTCCTCCTGAGCTTTGATCCTATTTTTCTACAACATACTGCTCTTCATCGTTCTATAAACTTAAATGATGCCTTCCTTTATTTTGCTATTGAGAATAAATTGAGCTTCTCTTCGTAACTCAATCATCTCAAACCCAAAACCATCTTTACAATAGCAAAATACTGCGGATGCTGGAAATCGGATATCGATAGCCTATCCCCAGAAATGGAGACAGAGAAGTCAAGGAAGGAAAGGGAAGAGTCGGAGATGGACCACGTGACGGTGAGGGAAGGGTGGAAATTGAAAGCAAAGTGAATGCGATAGCCTAGCATTTTCTGTTATCCAAAACCATCTTTGTTGCCTCTCTGAATTCTTTGTCTCTTTACCTTTCCATCTGGGGATTTCTCTCTGAAATGCTAACCGAATAAGGAAAGCCTCACCTCTATTCGGAGCTCCTCTGCCATCGGGAAAACAAACTGCTTAAAAGTATTTTGTTTGGTTAGGCTACACTGTAAAACCTATACAGCCGACATTCAAATACCAAATCATAAACATGCAACGAAGTTCAACACAACTGAAATGAATATAATCCATCAAATTGAATAGCATTGTTGAGATTCACAATTGGCCAATTGCAGTTTTTCCAGTGAGGAATTTCTCAGTATCTCCACTGTTTTGCAAGTGTTATGGACGTCTATAGAATTAATGAAACTAGCATTACCCTAGTTGGAATACAGGCAATGTAAATTAGATGGAGGTGGGTCAAAGATAGATAGCACACATCTAACGTCTCTAATACTGCACAGTAGATACTGGAACAGGGGGGGGGGTTTGATTGAGGTTTTTAGGATTTTGAAAGGAATTGATAGGATAGATAGAGAGAAACTTTTTCCACTGGTGGGGGAGTCTAGGACAAGGGGACATAACCTCCGTTCAGGAGAACAGTTACTAAACAATTCGTCACGCAAAGGGTGGTAAGCAGTCTACAGTTTAGCCTAAACAAACAAGATAATTATAAATCGGAGATCAACAAATTTTTGCTAGCCATGGGTATAAAGGTATATGGAGCCAGAGCGGGTGGATGGAGTTAGGATACAGTCCAGCCATGATCGCATTGAATGGCGGAACAGGTGTCAGGGGCTGAATGGCCTACTCCTGTTCCTATATTCCTTGACTCGGTGCCTTAGTCAGAAGGTTATGGCTTCAAACCCCATTCCAGAAACCTGAGCACATAATCAGACACCAGACAGGGGGGGGGGGGGGGGGGGGCACGGTGGCATAGTGGTTAGCACTGTTGCCTCACAGCGCCAGGGACCCGGGTTCAAATCTGGCCTCGGGCAACTGTCTGTGTGGAGTTTGCACATTCTCCCTGTGTCTGTGTGGGTTTCCTCCAGGTGCTCCGGTTTCCTCCCACAGTCCAAAGATGTGCAGGTTAGGTTGATTTGGCTATGATAAATTGACCCTTAGTGTTAGGGGATTAAATACGTGGGGTTACGGGGATAGGGTGGGATATGTGTGGGTGCAGGCTCGATGGGCCGAAATGGCCTCTATCTGCACTGTAGATTCTGTGATTCTGTGATTCAGTGCAGCACTGAGGGAGTGCTGTACTGTCAGAGGTGCTATCTTTCAGTTGAGACATTAAACCCTCAGGTGGTTGCAAAAGATCTCATGGAATAGTCGAAGAATCCCCCGTGTCCTGGCCAACATTTAGTCTTCAGCCAACATCACAAACAAATTACCTGTTGTGGGATCTTGTAGGCTAACGTGACATCAATTTGCAAACAACATTGACTACATTTCAAAAGTACTTCAATGGTTGTGAAGCATTTGAGGTCACAAAAGGCACTATGTGGCGACACGCCACCATTGGACATAATCCGCTCACGGCGGCACGGACAGTTTACGCAGGCGCACTGCCGGCAGCAGCCGCCCCCAGCCGGGGGCCCTTTCCTCCGGCAACCTGTTTCCCGCAGGGACAGACTGCCGGAAGCACTTCCTGTCTGGGGAGTATTTAAGTGGTTGCGCGGGCTTTTCAAGCTCTCTTTTTGCCATGATGTAAATTAAAGCAGTTGTGTTCCATCAACTCTGGTCTCGACTCCCACGTTTGCCACGGTCTCAACACTGGTGACCCCGACGCTCAGGACGAATCCTAAGCTAGCATGGCGGATACAAACACAGTCACGGTTAAACTACTGGACTTTTGGGAGAACCTGGCCGAGGCCTGGTTCGTTCAAGCCGAGTCCAGATTCCGGCTGAGAAGCATTACAGTCGACGCCACGAAGTAAGACTACCTCGTCGCCTCTCACCTGTGCCACAGTCCCCAAGGTTTGGGCAGCGCTGCAGGATCCACCAGAGGAAGGCAAGTACGAACATCTGAAGGCCGCGCTTCTTAAAAAATTTCAGGCGTCCTCTTACCAGCGCAACTGCCAACTCCTCGACCTCCCAGGCCTTGGCGACGCTTCACCATCAGACCTGCTTTCCCACATGCTGTCCCTCTCGGACGACAAAAACCCCGGTGCCCTCTTTCGCACGCTTTTCATCCGCCCGCTCATGGTGGAGTCTGGCTCCACGGACCTGAATGAGATAGCCGAAAAGGCTGACCGGCTGCTCTCCGCGCAGACTGCCCGCGACGTCGCGCCCGACCTCGCGGCAACGACCACGCGGTCCCCCCGGCCCACTAGGCCCGACCGCCCTTCCACTCCAGGTCACTGCTACTACCACACCCGTTTTGGCACTAGGGCCCAACGCTGCACGCCACCGTGCACTTTCAAACCCCCCGCCGCACTGGCCCCCACGATGGCCGCGGGGCAAAAGGGGCCCCTACTGTACGTCACCGACGACAGCACCAACCGCCGATTCCTGTGCGACACAGGAGCCCAGCACAGCATCACCCCCGCCTCCGCCCTCGAAATCCAACGCGGCGCACGGGGTATCACGCTGGCCGCAGCCAATGGCTCTGACATCCGCACATACGGCACCCGTATGGTCACGCTCGACCTCGCAGGCCGCCGCTACCGCTGGGAGTTCCTCACAGCCAAGGTCCTCTGCCCACTCATCGGCGCCGACTTCCTACGCGCCCATGGCCTCCTTGTCGACATTCCGAGGCACCGCCTCGTCGACATCAACACTATGGCCCCCATCCCTGGCGCATTCACCCCGGCCCGTTCGGCCGGCCTGACGACCTACTGCCTCGCCAGAGCCACGGGCGACTACGCGGCACTACTAGCCGAATTTCCCGCCCTCACTAACCCGACCTTTTCGGCCAAAGCCGCCAAACACGGTGTGGAGCACTATATCCCCACCACCGGCCCCCCGGTCTCTGCCCACGCCCGCAGACTCAACCCGGCCAAGCTGGAAACCGCGCGGGCAGAGTTCACCACCATGGAGCAACTCGGCATCATCCGCCGCTCCAGCAGCCCTTGGGCCTCACCCCTCCACATCGCCCCCAAGCCCGGCGGAGGCTGGCGCCCCTGCGGGACTACCGCCGCCTCAACGACGCCACCACCCCCCGACCAATACCTGGTGCCGCACATCCAGGACTTCTCGGCCCGACTGGCCGGACGAACCGTCTTCTCCAAGGTCGACCTGGTGCGCGGTTACCACCAAGTCCCCGTACACCCCGCGGACATCCCCAAAACGGCCGTCATCACCCCATTCGGCCTGTTCGAGTTCCTGAGGATGCCCTTCGGCCTCAAGAATGCAGCCCAGGCTTTCCAGCGCATTATGGACTCAGTCCTCCGGGACCTGAACTTCCTATTCGTCTATCTAGACAACATTCTCGTGGCCAGCTCCTCCAAACAGGAACACCTCGAACACCTTCGCATCCTGTTCGGGCGCCTAGCCCAACACTGGCTCATCCTCAGCCCGGCGAAGTGCCAATTCGGCCTAGCCGAGATCGATTTTCTCGGCCACCACATCACCCCTGCTGGGGCCGTCCCCCTGCTCAACAAGGTGCAGGCCGTCCAGCAATTCCCCCGCCCCACAACCATCAAGGGCCTCCAGGAGTTCCTCGGGATGGTGAACTTCTACAACAGGTTCATCCCCAGAGCTGCAGCCCTCATGAAGCCTCTATACGACTCCCTCCGAGGTAAATCCGGCAAAATGGCCGCAGCCTGGACCGCTGACACGTCAGCCACCTTCGACGCCACCCTGCTCGCGCACCCGAGGGCCGATGCCCGGGTCGCGCTCACCACCGACGCCTCCGACCGTGCGGTCGGAGCCGTGTTCGAGCAGTGGGTCAATGGCGCGTGGCAGCCACTTGCCTTCTACAGCCGCCAACTGCGCCCCCCGGAGGTCAAATACTCTACCTCCGACCGCGAGCTCCTCGCGCTCCACCTGTCGGTCCGCCATTTTAGGTTCCTCCTGGAGGGCCGCCCCTTTACCGCATACGTGGACCACAAGCCGCTCACATACGCGATGGCCAAGCACACCGAACCCTGGTCCGCTAGGCAGCAACGCCAGCTCGCGGCCGTGTCCGAGTTTACCACGGACATCCAGCACATCTCCGGTAGAGACAACGTCGTCGCCGACTGCCTTTCCCGTCCCGCCATCTGCGCGAATCACCTAGCGGTCGACTACGCGCAACTAGCAGCGGCCCAGCTCACGGACCCAGACCTCCTCTCGGCGGCTACCAGCCTGCCAGGGCTACGCCTAGCCAAGGTTGCGCACGGGCCCGAAGCCACGGCAATCACTTGCGACGTCTCACTCGGCCAACCCAGGCCGGTCGTCCCTGCAACCTGGCGCTGCCGCATCTTCGACGCGCTCCACGGGCTCTCCCATCCGGGTTCCCGCGCATCCGTCAAACTCCTCTCCCAGCGCTTTGTCTGGCGCGGCCTCAGCAAAGATGTTCAGACTTGGGCCACCTCCTGCCTCGCCTGCCAACGGGCTAAGGTACAGCTGCACACAAAAGAACCCCATGGAGACTTCGAGGTACCCAGCCGCCGCTTCAACCACGTACACGTCGACATCGTCGGTCCTCTGCCGCCATCGCAAGGCCAAACTTATCTCCTCACGATGGTCGACCGCTACACACGCTGGCCTGAGGCAGTGCCGCTGACCTCCACCACCACAGCCGACATCGCCAGGGCGTTCGTTAACACCTGGGTCGCGAGGCTCGGCGTACCGGCCGACATAACCTCCGACAGAGGTGCCCAGTTCACCTCCGAACTCTGGACGGCCACAGCACGCAACCTTGGGCTGACGTTCCACCGAACCACGGCGTACCACCCGCAGGCCAACGGGCTGTGTGAACGCTTCCACAGGTCACTCAAGGCCTCACTCCGCGCCAGCCTGCAGGACAGTACCCGGACTGACCGCCTTCCGTGGGTGCTACTAGGCCTACGCACCGCGGTCAAGGAAGACCTCCAGTCCTCAGCAGCGGAGTTAATCTACGGACAACCGCTGCGCGTACCAGGCAAATTCCTCCCGGAGGCTACCACGCCTTGGTCGGCCGAACAGCAGCGGCTCAACTCTTTCTCTTCCGCTCAACAGTTCGCCCCACTTCCGGTCAACCGACACGGCGAACTCGCACCTCACGTCCCGCCAAACTTACAGCAGGCACGCTTCGTCTTCGTGCGACACGACGCGCACCGCGGACCCCTGCGACCCCCGTACAAGGTACTACAAACCGGGGACAAGGTCTTCAAGCTGCGACTCGGCGACAGGGTCGAAACAGTCTCCATCGACCGACTCAAACCAGCACACACAGAACCAGGGGAACAGGTCCCCGTGACCCGACCTCCAACTAGAGGCCATCCCGCCAGCACAGCCGGCGGCGAACCGCCCAGCCCCACCAACTAGACCGGCGGCCACTCGGAGCCGCTCCGGCAGAACCATTAGACCACCGTCACGACTCGTCCAGTCCTCCTAAGCGGATTCTGGGGGGAGCTCTGTGGCGACACGCCACCATTGGACATAATCCGCTCACTGCGGCACGGACAATTTACGCAGGCGCACTGCCGGCAGCAGCCGCCCCCAGCCGGGGGCCCTTTCCTCCGGCAACTTGTTTCCCGCAGGGACAGGCTGCCGGGAGCACTTCCTGTCTGGGGAGTATTTAAGTGGTCGTGAAAGGCGCTATAAAAATGCAAGTCGTCGTCTTCTAAATAAATGTTACTTCAGACTCAACCGGCAAAGCAGTACAGGAAGCTTTGGTTTATCTGGAGGCTGAATGTCCAGTGAGCTCGAGCCACCGGCAAAAATCAGCAGCCGTTTGGTTAGGTTTTTTTTCTTCTCGTGGCTTTTTTTTCCCAACAGTCAGGCTCTGCAAAGTCTCTCTGAGGCTGTTGCTAAGCTACAGAGACGCTTCCAAGGGACGGCCGACTGTTTAGAAACTGTTGTTAAGCAACAGTGTTTGCTGCCAGATACAGAGATGAAAAGCTCCGTATGCTTCAACATTAACGCTGGTGTGTCCAGCAGTTTTGAGGGAACGGCAACAGCTCAGTCCCGTCGGTGCCGGATAGCACAAAGTTTCCTGTATATTCACAAAGCTAATGCAAAACAGTGTAAAGTGCTACTTTTTTCATAAAAGATTTTTTAAAGTTTTAATTTCTTAAATCATGAAAGTGATGGAAGGCTGGTATCACCAAAACTGAAGCTGTTTAAATGTTAAGCATGAAAATGGGAGGAGGGTTCTCCATGGCTCGCCATGTCAATCCCTCAAAAATTGCAATGCTGAGCCACGGAGACCAGAAAAGTTCTATGTTTGACTCCTAATCAACTCAGAGCATGTTCTTCTCGGCTGGAGTGACGGTGAAGGAAGTTTAAAGAAGAAAGTCTTAAGTATTCTTCCTGATTTCTGGACAGGCTCAAGCACAGCCTCCAGTTTAATAGCCAGCTGACATTGACTGTCTAGGTATACAAATGAAGGACGGCAACTTGGATAAGGTACTGGAGCGCTGCCAGGTCCTGTGGAACTATACGCCACATAAGTCACTGCCTTCGGGTAGAGAAGAATGAAAACGAAAAAAATTCTACAACATGCAGCTGCTTCACAAGATATTTAATAATCAGACAGAGCAAGTTCTATCCCCAAAGTCATTAGTATCATCATAGCATAATCTCACAATTGATAGGTCATCAGTGTATGGCTGAGCACTTGAGAACATTTTGTAAAAGTACATCTGATGCTAGAAGGTCTTTGTGAATTCGTTTTCAGCACAGATTTTACTAGCGATTTATTTCCAGAGTTCCGCCAAAGCACAAGAGCATAGTAGTGTAGTGATTACTGTGCTGGACTACCAATCCAGAGGTAGTGAGTTCAAATCCCACCATAGCAAGCTGTAGAACTGAATTCAATACATCTGGAAAAATGCCTAAAGCTGCCATTTAGTCATAAAAACCCAATGGTTCACTCATGTCTTTAGGGAGCGGAGCCTGTCAGTGACCTAGTGTGGCTTCCATGTGAAACTCGATGGTCAATGAAGTGGTCTAGCGAGCCACTCAGTCGCAGAACAATTGCAGAAGAGGATGGACTTAATTGGCGACCACCCAGGCATAAAATTAGGAAAAAACTCAAGCAAGCCCAGCCGAAATTGATCCTGCAAAGTCCTCTTCAGTAACATTTTGAGGACTGGTGCCTTCAAGTTGGGAGAGCTGACCTAGAGAATAGTCAAAAGAGAGGCTTGATACCGGTCAGCCAACACCGCAGACTCCTTCCTCAAAAACCATCCTTGGGTTTGTGCTGTTGGACTGAGAGAACATGCTTATACGAGGTGGGGGCACAGAGGTATACAGTATGCAGGCATGGCCCGGGAAGTCTTTAACATTGACTTCAGACCCCATGATGCCTCATGGCTTCAAGTATAACAAGGCTCAGGAAACCTCCTCATTACTGCCCCTGCCTACAATGAATCCTCGATGTTGAACACCACTTGGAGAAAGCAATGAAGAAGCAAAGGCATCCATGAGGAAATATGGACCATCATGTCTTTTTTTTTTTTTAATTTTTAAGAGGTGGGCATTTCCGGAAAGGCTGGCATTTATTGTCGATCCCTAGTTTCCCTTGAGAACATGGCAGTGGGCCGCCTTCTTGATTTGCTGCAGTCAATGTGGTGACAGCGTTCCCACAATGCTGTTAGGTAGAGTTTTCCAGGACAATGAAGTAATGGTGATGGTCAGGATGATGTGTGACTTGGATGTGGTGATGTCCCCATGCATCTGCTGTCTTTATCCTTCTAGGTGGTAGAGGTCGCAGGTTTGGGAGGCCGTGTCAAAGAAGCCTTGGCGAGATGCTACAGTGCATCTTGTAGATAGAACACACTGCAGCCATGGTACCCCGATGGTGGAGGGTGTGGTTGTTTCGGCTAATAGATAATGTGTTGCTCAAGTGGGCTGCTTTGTCCAGGATGGTATTGAGTATCGTGTGTTGTTGTAGTTGCACTCATCCAGGCAAGTGGACAGTATTCCATCCCACTCCTGACTTGTGCCTTGTAGATGATGGAAAGACTTTTTTTTTGTTCCTGGGATGTGGGCGTCACTGGCAAGGCCAGTATTTATTGCCCATCCTTAATTGCCCTCGAGGTGGTGGTGGAGTAGCCTTCTTGAACTGCTGCAGTCCGTGTGGTGAAGGTACTCCCAGTGCTGTTAGGGAGGGAGTTCCAGGATTTTGACCCAGCGACGATGAAGGAATGACGGTATATGTTGCCTGGGCTGGGGAATTTTAGCTATGAGGAAAGATTGGATAGGCTGAGGTTGTTTTCTTTGGAATGGAAGAGGCTGAGGGGAGACCTAATTGAGGTGTATAAAATTGAGGGGCCTATATAGAGTGGATAGGAAGGACCTATTTCCCTTAAGCGGAAAGGTCAATAACCAGGGGGCATAGATTTAAAGTAATTAGTAGGAGGTTTAGAGGGGATTTGAGGAGAAATTATTTCACCCAGACGGTGGTGGGGGTCTGGAACTCACTACCTGAAAGGATGGTAGAGGCAGAAACTCTCATCACATTTAAAAAGTACTTGGATATGCACTTGAAGTGCCGTAACCTACAAGGCTACGGACCAAGTGCTGGAAAGTTGAATTAGGGTGGCTAGCTCTTTGTCAGCCGGCATGGACAAGATGGGCTGAATGGCCTCCTTCTGTGCTGTAAATTTCTATGATTCTATATTTCCAAGTCAGGATGGTGTGTAACTTGGAAGGGAACTTGCAGGCGATGGTGTTCCCATGCGCCTGCTGCCCTTGTCCTTCTAGGTAGTAGAGGTCGTGGGTTTGGGAGGTGCTGCCGAAGAAGCCTTGGCGAGCTGCTGCAGTGCATTTTGTAGAGGGTATACACTGCAGCCACAATACGCTGGTGGTGGAGGGAGTGAATGTTTAAGGTGGTAGATGAGGTGCCAATCAAGCGGGCTGCTTTGTCCTGGATGGTGTCGAGCTTCTTGAGTGTTGTTGGAGCTGCATTCATCCAGGCAAGCGGAGAGTATTCCATCACACTCCTTACGTGTGCCTTGTAGATGGTGGAAAGGCTTTGGGGAGTCAGGAGGTGAGACACTCACTGCAGAATACCCAGCCTCTGACCTGCTCTTGTTGCCACAGTATTTATGTGGCTGGTCCAGTTAAGATTTTGGTCAATGGTGACCCCCAGAATGCTAATGGTGGGGGATTCGGCAATGGTAATGCCGTTGAATGTCAAGGGGCGGTGGTTAGACTCTTGCTTGTTGGAGATGGTTGTTGCCTGGCACTTGTGTGGCGCAAATAACATTCGCGCCACACATCAGCCCAAGCCTGAATGTCAACCAGGTCTAGCTGCATGCGGGCACAGACTGCTTCATTATCTGAGTTGCGAATGGAACTGAACACTGTGCAATCATCAGCGAACATCCCCACTTCTGACCTTATGATGGAGGGAAGGTCATTGATGAAACAGCTGAAGATGGTAGGGCCCAGGACACTGCCCTGAGGAACTCCTGCAGCAATGTCCTGGGGCTGAGATGATTAATCTATCATTCTCAGTTTTGTTATTCTCAATTGACCAAGCCTCAACAGCTTTTTATTGGGGGGGGGGGGGGGGGGGGGGGGGGCGTGGTGGAAGAAAGAGTTCCAGATTTCCACTACCCTTTGTGTGAAGAAGTGCTTTCTGACATCACCCCTGAACAGCCTGGCTCTAATTTTAAGGTTATGCTCCCTTGTTCTTGACTCTCCCACCAGAGGAAATAGATTCTCTCTGTTTATCCCATCAACTCCTTTGATCATCTTGAACACCTCAATTAGATCACATCTTAATCTTCTATATTCAAGGGCACACAAGCCTGTCTATGCAAACTGTCCTCACAATTTAACCCTTTTAGCCCCATTATCATTCTGATGAATCTGCGCTGCACTCCCTCCAAGGCTAATATATCCTTCCGGAGGTGCAGTGTCCAGAACTGAATGCAGCACTCCAGAGCTCTGTACAGCTGCAACATAACTTCCACATCCTTTGTATTCCAGCTCTCTTGAGATAAAGGCCAACATTCCATTAGCCTTTTTAACTATTTTTTGTACCCGTCCACTAGCTTGGAGTGATTTCTGTACCTGGACCCCGAAATCTCTCTGCACCTCCACAGTTCCTAACTTCTCACCATTTAGAAAATACTCTGATCTATCTTTTAGGTCCAAAGTGGATGACCTCACACTTTCCTACATTGAACTCCATCTGCCACACTATTGCCCACTCACAATCTATCAATATACCGTTTCAACTTTCTGCTCCCATCTACACAATTTACTGTGCCACCTAACTTAGTGCTGTTAGCAAACTTGGATATACAACTCTCTATTCCTTGTAGCTTCTCCAGTGCCTCAATATCCTTTTTGTAATATGGAGACCAGAACTGTGCACAATACGCCAACTGTGGTCTAAACAAGGTTCTGTGCAAGGTTAACATAACTTCTCCGCTTTTCAATTCTAATCCTCTAGAAATGAGCCCCAGTGCTTGGTTTGCACTTTTTATGCCCTATATAAAAATGTAAATGCTCTTTTCTTCGTTCTTCAATGTTGAGGGGATAAGTAATTACTGCAAGCTAACCTTGTCCTTCTTTGTATCATGTGTTACTGGGGAAACTGGATCAGGCTGCAGATGGGTTGGAATAAATAGCTGTAGTTTCCTCAGCACACAACCATTCAAAATGGTGAGTGACAGATTATTGGGGACAAAAATAACTACAAGCAATTCTGGAGTCAAATGATCAAAAAAAAGTGCCCGTTGTCACTGCTGCCCACTGACTAGCTGCATGGGTTTCCAAGGTTCAAGCAGCATAATGTACAGCATGCAACTTTTAACGCTTAGCCCATCTAAAACTAAAAAGAGAGGTCACCTCCCCCACACGCAGGTGAAAAAAAAACTTGTGCATTCCTGGAAAGTGCTAAGAGTTGACTGAAAGGTTCTCTTCATTCCCCAGAGGCAGCTTGAAGAACAAATGTGGAGTCTGTGCAGTTCACGTTTTTAATGAAAGCATCAGGAAATACAGCAGTCGACATGACGGGGTCTGGCTCGACCCTTTTACTTTGTGACCCCTGCAAATCTCCCATGGAAATAACTCGTACATACTCCGTAGATCCTCTACCCAACCCCCCACCCTCGTATACCCTGCTTAGATCTCCAACACCCTCAGCTAGCCTGCTTACACCCAGTTAACACTCGTGCACCCTCCTTAGACACTGTACAAGCTCGCACACCCTCCTTTAATGCCGTTCGCACTGGTGCATCAACCTGAAACCCCATACACACTCGTACACTTTGACACCCCACACTCTGATACCTTCGTACTCCCGTACATCCTCGGTATCCTCATACGCTCTGTACACCCTCGACTACCCCCGCACAACCCTGTACGTCCTGGGCTACTCCCGTGCACCTAACCCCCCCCCCACCCCCTCGGATACCCTGTACATCCTCAGATACCCTCGTACATCCATAACTTGCACACAATCCTTAGACCACCGCTTCAACTCCCTCGGCTACCCTGCTTAGACCGTCAATACCCTCGGCTGCCCTGCTTAGACTCCACCCCCCCTCCCCCCCCCCCCCCCCCCCCCCCCCCCCAAAAACACCCTTGGCTCGCCTGCTTACACCCAGTTAATACTCGCGCACCCTCCTTAGACCTTGTAGAAACTCGCAGACCCTCCTTTAATGCCACTTGCACCATTCTTAAACTCCATACACCCTCATGCACTTTATATGATCCCGTACGCTCTCTGCTACTCCGTACAACCCTGTATGCCCTCGGCTACCCTCGTACACCCTCTTAAATAATGGAGTGACACTGGCAGCTTTCCAATCCAAGGTGACAATTCCTGAATCGAAAGAGTTTGAACTGCTTCATTATCTGAGGAATTGCAAACGGAGCTCAACGCTGTGCGATCATCAGCCCCACTTCTGACCTTATGATGGAGGGAAGGTCACTGATGAAGCAGCAGAAGATTGTTAGGCTGAGGACACTGCCCTGAGGAACTCCTGCAGTGATGCCCTGGAACTGAGATGATTGGCATCCAACAATCACAACCATCTTCCTTTGTGCCAGGTATGACTCCAGCCACTGGAAAGTTTTTCCCCTGATCCCCATTGTTTTCAGTTTTACCAGGGCTCCTTGATGCCACCTTCGGTTGAATGCTACCTTGATGTCACTCTCGCCTCACCTCTGAAATTCAGGTCGTGCCCATGTTTAAACCAAGATTGCAATGAGGTCTGGAGCAGAGTGGTCCTGGTGGAACTTAAACTGAGCATCAATGAGTAGGTTATTGATCAGTAAGTGCTCCTTGATAGCACTGTTGACAACTCCATCCATCGCTTTGCTGATGATGGAGAGTAGGTAGGTAGGGCAGTAATTGGCCCGGTTGGATTTGTCATACTCTTTGTGGACAGGACATAACTGGGCAATTTTCCACATTGTCAGGTAGATGCCACTTTTGTAGCTGCAGTGGAACAGCTTAGCTAGTGACCCAGCTAGCTCTGAAGCACAGTTTTACATTGCCAGAGCTGGGTTGTTGTCAGGGCCCATAGTCTTTGCTGTGTCCACTGAAGAAATTTGAACCCCTAACAATTTTAAAATTTCCCATAGATATTTAGAATACTTGTAGTTACAGATTAAAACGATTTAAAAAAAAAAATCTAGCACCAGTCTAGAAGTTATACACATAGGAGACTAAATTTCAAAAAGTAAATTTAAAAAAAAGACACACTTGGAAACTTACCCTAGATCTCTGCATTGGATTTTCAAAATCGGTGCCTTCAGGTGCCAAACACAACCAGCCTCCGTAGATGGGTTTAGCCTATAATCAAAAGCAGCAAAAACAAACCATTATGAAAATTTCTCCAACCTAAATTTTACAGCATGGAGAGATTTAATTAACTTATTCATTTGCCATCATGAACAAATCTGAGTAACAATCTATATTAGCCAAATATAAAATAAAAAGGCAAAGAAATGGGATTATGAACACTGCACAGTTACAATACACAAACTGAATGCTTTTTCAGCTGAGAGATTGAGTTATGATGTTCACCTGGTCAAACAGTCATATGTTCACTGTCCAAGCTCACACGTAATCACGTGGGAAGATGCCAGAGGCTCCCCAGCACCCAAATATACATGAGTTGTTTAAAAAGGGAGAAAGGGATAGACCGAGTAATTACAGGCCAGTCAGCCTAACCTCGGTGGTTAGAAAATTATTGGAAAAAATTCTGAGGGACAGGATAAATCTTCATTTAGAAAGACACGGATTAATCAGGGACAGTCAGCATGGATTTGTCAAGGGAAGGTCGCGTCTATCTAACTTGATTGAATTTTTTGAGGAGGCAACAAGAAATTTCCACGATGAGGGTAGTGAGTTTGATGTAGTCTATATGGATTTTAGCAAGGCTTTTGATAAGGTCCCACATGGCAGACTGGTCACGAAAGTAAAAGCCCATGGGATCCAAGGCAAAGTGGCAAGTTGGATCCAAAATTGGCTCAGAGGCAGGAAACAAAGGCTAATGATCGAAGGGTGTTTGTGTGACTGGAAGGCTGTTTCCAGTGGGGTTCCACAGGGCTCAGTACTGGGTCCTCTGCTTTTTGTGGTATATATTATTGATTTGGGCTTGAATGCAGGAAGTATGATTAAAAAGTTTGCAGACAATACAAAAATTGGCTGTATGGTTGATAATGAAGGCGGCGGCTGCAGACTGCAGGAACAGTGGCAAATGGAATTCAATCTGGAGAAGTGTGAGGTAATGCATTTGGGGAGGGCTAACAAGGCAAGGGAATACACATTAAATGGTAGGACACCGAGAAGTGCAGAAGATCAGAGGAACCTTGGAGTGCATGTCCACAGATCTCTGAAGGTAGCAGGACAGGTAGGCAAGGTGGTTAAGGCGGCATACGGGATACTTGCCTTTATTAGCCGAGGCATAGAATATAAGAGCAGGGAGGTTATGCATGAACTGTATAAAACACTAGTTAAGCCGCAACTAGAATACTACAGCAGTTCTGGTCACCACGTTACAGGAAGGATGTGATTGCACTAGAGTGGGTGCAGAGGAGAATTACGAAGATGTTGCCTGTGCTGGGGAATTTTAGCTATGAGGAAAGATTGGATAGGCTGGGGTTGTTTTCTTTGGAACAGAGGAGGCTGAGGGGAGGCCTAATTGAAGTGTATAAAATTATATGGGGCCTAGGTTGAGTGGATAGGAAGGACCTATTTCCCTTAGCAGAAGGGTCAATAACCAGGGGGCATAGATTTAAAATAATTGGTCGGACATTTAGAGGGGGCTTGAGGAGAAATGTTTTCACCCAGAGGGTGGTGGGGTCTGGAACTCACTGCCTGAAAGGGTGGGAGAGGCCGAGACCCTCATCACATTTAAAAAGTACTTGGATATACACTTGAAGTGCCATAACCTACAAGGCTACTGACCAAGTGCTGGAAAGTGGGATTAGGGTGGATAGCTCTTTGTTGGCCGGCGCGGACAAGATGGGCCGAATGGCCTCCTTCTGTGCTGTAAATTTCCACAATTCTGCGTGACTTTTAAGCACAGTCACTTGCATATGGATGAAAGCAGCCAGTTGATTTTAGATCATCCTCCACAAAGACCCTAGAATTACCCTGGCATTCAATGGTTCTAAGATTTTTGCCTCCTCGACTCTAGCCAGAAGTCCATTCCATGAGTTGAACCCACTGAAGAACTTTATGACATCAGTCCTAAATTTCCCTTTCACTAGTTTGAATTTGTGTCCCCCTTCTCCTGTGATCCTACTTCCAGTTTAGTACTTTTTTCCATGCAGTTTGATACCTTGTGCACTTCTCCAAGGTCAGTTCTCAACTGTCTGCTTTAAAGGTTGAAAAGCCAAGTTTCTCCAGTCTTTCCTCAAAACTCAATCCTCTGATGCTATAGACCAGCCTAGTAACTCTTCGAACTGTTAGCAGTGCTTGCATGTCCCCCTTGTGTCTCATCTGTTTCGTTATCCTTTTTGAAAAAGGAATCATGTTGGCCCATTTCCAATCTACTGGGACCTCCCCAGTGTTTACCAACTCCCTCATAATGAGTCAGTCACTCATTACAAATCTCCTCCCTTGTCTCTCAGCCTTCTGGGATAAATACAATCTATCCTTGTGAATCTATTGGTTTCAAGTCTCTATAGCCTATTCCATCTCATTTATATTGAAGTTGTCAATTCTACTTGGCTTACTGCTACTTGGGGACTGTGTTCTGTTCATGTCTTCATGGGGAAAAAACAGGGGAATGAGACTATTGGATAGCACGACCAAAGGGCCGCACAGGCACAATGAGCAAATGGTTTCCTTCTGTGCTGTATCATTCTATGATTCGATGACTTCTCTACTGAAAAAGTGAAGAAACTAATCCTTTAGGTTAGAATGCATCTAGCAAAAAATAAACTCCCAGAAACTTCAAACCACGTTGCATAAATTATATGTAAAAAGGTTATACAAGGCTACTAGATTATACAATCTTTTTCAAAGAAAAAACTTTATTCAGCACAATTACTATGCTGATTGCAGGGTAATTTGATCAATTTTTGTTAACCTGCATTAGCATTAATTAGAAACATTACAATTGCAGTCAGTAATGTTGCATCAACAATCCAACCAGTGAAAATAATTTAGGAACAGGCTAGAAACAAACATTCCACAATACTGCAGTGGGGATTTACTCTTAGAGTCATTATATCTTGGAGTCAATGCCTTTGCCTGTTGCTTTTAAATAGATATTTTTCTTAGACTAGTCAATACAAGGTACAGCTTAAAATAGGAGAAAAATCAGGTGCACACAAATTTTAAATAAGCACAGCCATGCAAAATTTAACAATTTTGATGGTATGGCCATTTTGTATTGTTGAAGTTTACCATTAATTAAACAGCTTTTTAATGGAGACTTAAACTAGGCTCCAAGGTCATCAGATTTTTGTATTTGTTGATTTACTAGCGTGGTTATTTTTTTTTTAAACTCAGCAAAGACCAAGGATGATTAAACCTTGTTTTTTCCTGCTGTGTACGGCTTAGCTATTCACTGGATAAACTCAGATGTGTGGAGCTTTCGGAACCTCTATTTGCATGTACACAAACCTTTGAAGGTGACAAGCTGAGAAGGCTGTTAAAGCATATTGGATCCTTGGCTTTATTAATAGAGGAGGAGTACAAAAACAAGGAAGTTATGCTAAAACTTTATAAAACACAGGTTAGGCCTCAGCTGGAGTATTGTGTTCAATTCTGGCCACCACACTTTAGGAAGGATGTCAAGGCCTTGGAGAGGGTGCAGAAGAGACTTACTAGAATGGTACCAGGGATGAGGGACTTCAGTTATGTGGAGAGACAGGAGAAGCTGGGGTTGTTCTTGTTCTCCTTAGAGCAGAGGAGATTTATAGAGGTATTAAAAAATCATGAATGGTTTTGATGGAGTAAATACAGAGAAACTGTGTCCAGTGGCAGAAGGGCCGGTAACCAGAGGACACAGATTTAAGGTGATTGGCAAAAGAACCAGAGGTGACATGAGGAAACAAACACCGCAAGTTGTTGTGATCTGGAATGTACTGCCGGAAAGGGTGGTGGAAGCAAATTCAACAGTAACATTTAGAAGAGAATTAGATAAATACTTGAAGGGGAAAAAAATTACGAAGGTACGGAGAAAGAGCAGGGTAGTGGGATTAATTGAATAGCTCTACCAAAGAGACAGCACAGGCACGATGAGCCGAATGGCCTCCTTCTGTGCTGTATGATCCTATTTGCAAGTTTCCCTTTTTTACAGAGTCAATCAATTTGAAAGTTATAAAATGGCAAGCTTCCAGAACCAATTAGTTTGGCCAGTCATTTACTCTTAACTGGAAAATAATGGTACCAGCACACCATACTAAAGAGAGCCGGTCAGCTGTGACTCAGTGGTAGCACGCTCACCTCCAAGTCAGAAGGTTGTGGATGCAAGTCCCACTCCAGAGTCTTGAGCACAAACTCTAGGAGGAAACTCCAATCCAGTACTGAGGGAGTGCTGCATCGTCAGAGGTGCTATCTTTCGAATGAGACATTGGAGGCCACGTCTGCCCCCTCAGAGCGAGTAAAAGATCCCATTGCACTATTTCGAAGAGCAGGGAAGTCCTCCTCAGTGTCCGTATTTAAATCTCAACCAACACCACAAAAACAGAATATCTGGTCATTATCACTTTGCTGTTTGTGGGGCCTTGCTGTGCACAAATTCACTGCTGCAATTCCTACATGACCGCATTTCAAAAAAAGTACTTGGCTGTAAGGGGTTTTGGGATCTCCTCCGGTCATGAAAGGCGCTATATAAATGCAAGTAGAGCAACTACAAGAGGCCCCAGAGGCTCAGGTAGGCCTCCGTGCGGCATCGGCAGCGGGTGGAGGCGGAGCAGCGCGGCAGAGCGATTACAAGAGGCCCCAGAGGCTCAGGTAGGCCTCACCAATCTCCAATCTCAGGCAAGGAGAGAGGTAAAAAGTATTCAAGGTGTGACGTCACCACAAAACAGGTAGGTGATTGGTTGGAGTATTTCTCTCGTTTTAAAACTTTAAGTCTGTGGTTTATAGTTTTTAAGGTTGCTGTGGTGTACCAAGGCCTTTCTGGTGCAGAGTGACTGTTGGTAAACCATTTAACTGGTGTAACTGGAGGGACTGATTTAATTTAAATCCAATTAATTAAAGGGGATACTAGCATCTAAAATCAGGCAGAGGGTGTCCATAACCAACAATAAAAAATGTAATTAATTAAATAGAATGGAGCAGGTGATGTGTTACTGTTGCGAGACGTGGGAGCCGGTGAACCCCATTGAGGCTCACGGTGATTACGTCTGTGACAAGTGTCTGCTGCTACAGGAACTCCAGCTCCGTGTTGATGAGCTGGAGTCTGAGCTTCAGACACTGCGACACATCAGGGAGGGGGAGAAGTACCTGGACTCTGTATCAGGAGGTGGTCACACCTATGAAGTTAAGTAATTCAGATGTAGCCCATGGTCAGGGACAGGACGGTGTGACTACGAGTGAGGCAGGTACGGGGATCCAGGAGGTAGAGCTGGAGGAGCCGCAGCCCTTGCTCTTGACCAACAGGTTCGAGGTTCTTAACTCCCTGTGGGGACAGGAGCAGGGACTGCAGGGAGGAAGAGCAACCTGGCCACAGCACCGTGGAACGGGGGGCCATTCAAGAGGGGGGAGTGAATAGAAATGTTGTAGTGGTAGGGGATAGTATTATTAGGGAGATAGATAGAGTTCTCTGCAGCCGAGAGCGAGAGTCCCGAAGGCTGTGTTGCCTACCCGGTGCCAGGGTTAAGGACATCTCCTCTGGGCTGGAAAGAAACTTGCAGTGGGAGGGGGTGGATCCAGTCGTCGTGGTCCATGTTGGTACAAACGACATAGATAGGACTAGGAAGCCGGTTCTGTTAAAGGAGTATGAGCAGCTAGGGGTCAAATTAAAAAACAGAACCTCAAGGGTAATAATCTCTGGATTATTACCTGAGCCACGAGCGAATTTGGCTAGGACAAATAAAATTAGAGAGTTAAATGCGTGGCTCAAAGACTGGTGTGGGAGAAATGGGTTTTGCTTCCTGGGACATTGGCACCAGTACTGGGGCAGGAGGGAGCTGTTCCGTTGGGACGGGCTTCACTTGGCCAGTGCTGGGACTAGAGTCCTGGCGGATCATATAACTAGGGCTGTAGAGAGGGCTTTAAACTAACTAGTGGGGGGGGGGGGGGGGGGGGGGGGGGAAGAGAGAGGGGAGGTTCCCAGAGAGCAAATAATAAAAATGACAACAGAGGAGGTCATAGACTTAGGTAGCAGTGGGGAAATTAAAAACCAGAGCATGTCAGGAAGGGGCAGAAGGTATGGAGTAAAAGGTAAAGTAATAAAAAGGGCAAAAGCAGGAACTAAGTGTCACAAAACATATTTGAAAGTTCTCTATCTGAATGCACGGAACATTCGTAACAAAATAGACGAGTTAATGGCACAAATAACCACATATGGGTATGATCTTGTGGCCATTACAGAAACATGGCTGCAGGGTGACAATGCCTGGGAATTAAACATACCAGGTTATTTAACGATCAGGAAGGACAGGCAGGAAGGAAGGAGAGGTGGGGTGGCTATGTTAATAAAGGAAGGAATCACTAATACAGAGAAATGATATTGGGTCAAAAGATCAGGATAATGAAACAGTTTGGGTGGAGGTAAGGAATAATAAGGGGAAAAAAACACTAGTGGGCGTAGTCTATAGGCCTCCGAACAGTTGCAACTCTGTTGGACGGAGTATCAATCAGGAAATAGTTGAGGCTTGTAATAAGGGAACATCTATAATTATGGGGGATTTTAACTATCATATTAATTGGACAAATCAAATTGGGCAGGGCTGCCTCGAGGATGAGTTCAGTGAGTGTATTAGGGATGGGTTTCTTGAGCAGTATGTAACTGAACCGACCAGGGGGGGCAAGCAACCTTAGATCTGGTCCTGTGTAACGAGACGGGATTAATTAAAAATGTCCTAGTAAAGGATCCCCTTGGAATGAGTGACCATAACATGGTTGAATTCCATATTCAATTAGAGGGTGAGAAGGTTGGATCTCAAAGAAGCGTGCTAAGCTTGAATAAAGGAGAGTCAGAGAGTCATAGAGTTATACAGCACAGAAAGAGGCCCTTCGGCCCATCGTGTCTGCGCCGACCATCAATCCCTGTCCAGTCTAATCCCATTTTCCAGCATTTGGTCCACAGCCTTGTATGCAATGGCATTTCAAGTGCTCATCCAAATGCTTCTTGAATGTTATGAGGGTTCCTGCCTCTACCACCCTTTCAGGCAGTGAGTTCCAGATTCCAACCACCCTCTGGGTGAAAAAGTTCCTCCTCAAATCCCCTCTAAACCTCCTGCCCCTTACCTTGAATCTATGCCCTCTTGTTATTGACCCCCCCCCTACTAAGGGGAAAAGTTCCTCTTTATCTACCCTATCTATGCCCCTCATCATTTTGTACACCTCAATCAGGTCCCCCCTCAGCCTTCTTTGCTCCAAGAAAAACAACCCCAGCCTGTTTAGTCTTTCTTCATAGCTGAGGCGCTCCATCCCAGGTAACATCCTGGTGAATCTTCTCTGCACCCTCTCCAAAGCAATCACGTCCTTCCTATAGTCAGGCGACCAGAACTGCACACAGTACTCCAGCTGTGGCCTCACCAGCATTTTGTACAGCTCCATCATAACCTCCCTGCTCTCCAGGGAGCAGTGAGGCGAGGAGGAGCCCGGTATAAAAACGGGCGCGAGCACCGAGACCCGACCAGTTCCAGGGAGCAGCGAGGAGGAGACCGGTATAAAAACCGGCGCGAGCAGCGAGGCCCGACCAGTTCCAGGGAGCAGTGAGGCGAGGAGGAGCCTGGTATAAAAACCGGCGCGAGCACCGAGGCCCGACCAGTTCCAGGGAGCAGTGAGGCGAGGAGGAGCCCGGTATAAAAACCGGTGCGAGCACCGAGGCCCGACCAGTTCCAGGGAGCAGTGAGGCGAGGAGGAGCCCGGTATAAAAACCGGCGCGAGCACCGAGGCCCGACCAGTTCCAGGGAGCAGTGAGGCCCGACCAGTTCCAGGGAGCAGTGAGGCCCGACCAGTTCCAGGGAGCAGTGAGGCACACCAACTCAGCAGCGGGGAGAGAGGTAAAAAGTAATCAGAGTGTGACGTCACCAGGGAGCAGGTAAGTGATTGGTTGGTGAGTATTTCTCTTTTTTAAACTTTAACTCTGTAGTTTATAGTTACTAGGGTCTTTTCTGGTGTAGCAGGGACTGTTGGTAGACCATACAAGCGCTTTAGAGATATCTTTAATTGGCGATAGTGAATTAATTTAAATTAATTAAAGGGTAAGTCATGCCAGGAGAGCCCAGCCCCGTGTTATGCTCCTCTTGCTCTATGTGGGAATTCAGGGACACTGCCGGTGCCCCTGATGACCACGTGTGCCGGAAATGCATCCAGCTGCGGCTACTAGCAGACCGCATTGAGGCGCTGGAGCTGCGGGTGGATGGGTTGTGGAGCATTCACGATGCTGAGAGGGTCGTGGATAACACGTTTAGTGAGTTGGTCACACCGCAGGTAAGGGCTGCACAGGAAGAAGGGAAATGGGTGACCACCAGGCAGAGCAATAGAAGCAGGCAGGTAGTGCAGGAGACCCCCGTGACCATTCCCCTCTCAAACAGGTATACCGATTTGGATACTGTTGAGGGGGATGACTCACCAGGGGAAGGCAGCAGCAGCCAACTTCCTGGCACTGGGGGTGCTCCTGCTGCCCAGGGAGGAAAAAGAGTGGGAGAGCAATAGTGGTAGGGGATTCTGTAGTAAGGGGAACAGATAGGCGTTTCTGTGGCCGTAGACGTGAATCCAGGATGGTTTGTTGCCTCCCTGGTGCCAGGGTCAAGGATGTCACTGAGCGGCTGCAGGGCATTCTGGAGGGGGAGGGTGAACAGCCAGAGGTCGTGGTCCACATTGGCACTAACGACATAGGTAAAAAGAGGGATGAGGTCCTGCAGCAAGAATTTAGGGAGCTAGGTGGAAGATTAAAGAGCAGGACCTCAAAGGTTGTAATCTCTGGATTACTCCCGGTGCCACGTGCTAGTGAGTATAGGAATAGGAAGATAGAACAGATGAATGCGTGGCTAAAGGGGTGCAGGAGGGAGGGCTTTAGTTTCCTGGTTCACTGGGTCTGCTTCTGGGAAAGGTGGGACTTGTACAAGTCGGACGGTTTACACCTGAACCAGAGGGGGACCAATATCCTTGCGGGGAGGTTTGCTAGCACTGCTGGGGGGGGGGGGGGGGGGGGGGGGGGTTAAACTAACTTGGCAGGGGGATGGGATACAGAGTGGAACTATAGTAGGGGGTGATTTACAGCCAAATACGGAGGAAAAAACAAGTCAGCTGGGAAGGCAGAGCAAATATGTGAAGGCAAAAGGGAATATGGCAAGGCTGGAAGGCATTTATTTTAATGCAAGGAGTCTTGCAAATAAGGTGGATGAACTGAAGTTGTTGTTGAACACATGGGTGTACGATATTGTTGCTATCACGGAGACATGGTTGAGGGAGGGTCAGGACTGGCAGCTCAATATTCCAGGGTATAGAATCTTCAGGCGAGACAGGAGGGGGGTGTAAAAGGGGAGGGGGTGTTGCAATATTAATTAAGGAATCAATTACTGCTGTAAGGAGGGATGATATATTAACACGTTCCTCTAATGAGGCCATATGGGTAGAACTTAAAAACAAAAAGGGGGCAAGCACTTTGCTGTGAGTGTACTATAGGCCCCCAAACAGTCAGGGGGAGATAGAGGAACAGATATGTAGGCAAATCTCAGAAGTGCAGAAATAATAGGGTAATAATAGTGGGGGATTTCAACTTCCCCAATATTAATTGGGATAGTCAGAGTGTGAAAGGCTTAGAGGGTGCAGAATTCTTAAAGTGCATCCAGGAGAGCTTTTTGAGCCAACATGTAGAAAGTCCTACAAGAGAGGGGGCGGTACTGGACCTAATTCTAGGGAATGTAGCCGGGCAAGTGGTGGAAGTGTCAGTAGGAGAGCATTTTGGCGACAGTGACCATAATTCGGTGAGATTTAAGGTGGTCATGGAAAAAGACAGACGGCCCGGAAATAAGGGTTCTAAATTGGGGGAAGGCTGATTTTAATATGATAAGGCAGGATCTGGCCAAAGTGGACTGGGAGCAGCTACTTATAGGAAAATCCACATCAAAGCAGTGGGAGACTTTCAGAAGGGAAATAGAGAGAGTACAACGCCAACATGTTCCTGTAAAAGTCAAGGGTGGGACCAACAAGCAAAGGGAACCTTGGGTGACAAGGGATATACAAAAATGCATTAGGAAAAAAAGGGGGGCTTTTGGCAGTTACAAAAGACTAAAGACGGAGGAAGCCCTAGAGGAGTATAAAAAGTGCAGGGGCATACTTAAAAAAGAAATTAGGAGGGCGAAGAGGAGCCATGAAATAACACTGGCGAGCAAAATAAAGGAAAATCCTAAGATGTTTTATAAGTATATTAAGGGCAAGAGGATAACCAGGGAAAGGATAGGGCCCATTAGGGACCAAAGTGGCAATCTGTGTGTAGAGCCAGATGATGTAGGCAGGGTTTTGAATGAATTTTTTGCATCAGTGTTCACTATGGAGAAAGACGATGTAGACATAGAAATCGGGCAAGGGGACTGTGACATACTTGAACATATTAGCATCGAGAGGGAGGAGGTACTAGCGGTTTTAGCAGGCCAAAAAGTGGATAAATCCCCAGGCCCGGACGAGATGTATCCCAGGCTGTTGTGTGAGGCAAAGGAGGAGATTGCAGGGGCTCTGACACAAATTTTCAGAACCTCTCTGGCCACAGGGGATGTGCCAGAGGACTGGAGAACAGCTAACGTAGTACCATTATTCAAGATGGGTAGCAGGGATAAACCAGGGAATTACAGGCCAGTGAGCCCAACATCTGTGGTAGGGAAATTATTGGAAAAAATTCTGAGGGACAAAATTAGTCTCCACTTGGAGAGGCAAGGATTAATCGGGGATAGTCAGCATGGCTTTGTCAAGGGTAAATCATGTGAAGGTATGAGAGTGGAATTGAGTAGAGTGGACTGGGAAAATAGATTAAAGGGTAAGACGATACATGATCAGTGGTGTACATTTAAGGAGTTATTTTACAACTTCCAAAAAATATATTCCACTGAGAAGAAAAGGGTGTAAAAGAAAAGACAGCCATCCGTGGCTAAGTAAAGAAATTAAGGATAGTATTCGACTAAAAACAAGGGCATAAGGTAGCCAAATCTAGTGGGAGGATAGATGATTGGGAAAACTTTAAAAGACAGCAAAAAATAACAAAAAGATTGATTAAGAAAGGGAAGATAGATTATGAAAGTAAATTAGCAAAAAATATAAAAACAGATAGTAAGAGTTTTTATAGTTATATAAAAAGAAAAAGGGTGGCTAAAGTAAATGTTGGTCCCTTAGAGGAAGAGACCGGGAAATTAATGGTGGGAAATATGGAGATGGCAAAAACACAATGAATATTTTGTATCAGTCTTTACAGTAGAAGACACTAAGAATATCCCAACACTGGACAAACAGGGGGCTATAGGGGGGGGGGGGGGGGGAGCTAAACACGATCAAAATCACGAAGGAAGTGGTACTCGGTAAAATAATGGGACTCAAGGCAGATAAATCACCTGGACCTGATGGCTTACATCCTGGGGTCTTGAGGGAAGTGGCGGTAGGGATTGTGGATGCATTGGTAATAATTTTCCAAAACTCCCTGGAATCAGCAAAGGTCCCAGCAGACTGGAAAATTGCTAATGTAACGCCCTTATTTAAAAAGGGCAGTAGACAGAAGGCTGGAAACTATAGACCGGTTAGCCTAACATCTGTGGTAGGTAAAATATTGGAGTCCATTATTAAGGAGACAGTAACAGGACATTTGGATAATCATAATTTAATAGGACAAAGTCAGCATGGTTTTATGAAGGGGAAGTCATGTTTGACAAATTTGCTGGAGTTCTTTGAGGAAGTAACATATAGGGTGGATAAAGGGGAACCAGTGGACGTAGTGTATTTAGACTTCCAAAAGGCATTTGACAAGGTGCCACACAAAAGATTATTGCTTAAGATAAAAAATCACGGGATTGGGGGTAATATTCTGGCATGGATAGAGGATTGGCTATCTAACAGAAGGCAGAGAGTTGGGATAAATGGTTCATTCTCGGACTGGCAATCAGTAACTAGTGGTGTTCCACAGGGGTCAGTGCTGGGTCCCCAACTCTTTACAATCTATATTAACGATTTGGAGGAGGGGACCGAGTGTAACATATCAAAGTTTGCAGATGATACTAAGATGGGAGGGAAAGTAGTGAGTGAGGAGGACATAAAAAACCTGCAAGGGGACATAGACAGGCTAAGTAAGTGGGCAGAGATTTGGCAGATGGAATACAATACTGGAAAGTGTGAGGTTATGCACTTTGGCAGGAAAAATCGTAGAGCAAGTTATTATCTTAATGGCAAGAAACTGGAAAGTACTGAAGTACAAAGGGATCTGGGGGTCCTGGTGCACGAAACTCAAAAGGTTAGTATGCAGGTGCAGCAAGTGATTAAGGCAGCCAGTGGAATGTTGGCTTTCATTGCTAGGGGGATAGAATATAAAAATAGGGAGGTATTGCTTCAGTTGTACAAGGTATTGGTGAGACCGCACCTGGAATACTGCATACAGTTTTGGTGTCCATACTTAAAAGACATACTTGCGCTCGAGTCAGTACAAAGGAGGCTCACTCGGTTAATCCCGGGGATGACGGGATGGACATATGAGGAGAGGTTGAGTAGATTGGGACTCTACTCATTGGAGTTCAGAAGAATGAGAGGCGATCTTATTGAAACATATAAGATTGTGAAGGGGTTGGATCGGGTGGATGCGGGGAGGATGTTCCCGATGATGGGTGAAACTAGAACTAGGGGGCATAGTCTTAGAATAAGGGGCTGCTCTTTCAAAACTGAGATGAGGAGGAACTACTTCACTCAGAGGGTGGTAGGTCCATGGAATATGCTGCCCCAAAAAGCTGTAGAAGCTACATCATTACATAAATTTAAAACAGAAATAGACAGTTTCCTAGAAGTAAAGGGAATAAAGGGTTATGGGGAACGGGCAGGAATTTGGACATGAGTCTAGGTTCGGATTGGTCATGGCCCTGTGGGTAGCGGAGCGGGCCCAGGGGCCATGTAGCCTGATCCTGCTCCTATTTCATGTGTCTAATTCTGTTAGATTCAGGAGATGGTTCAGTGATAGTAGATTGGCGGTTAGGATCAGATCAGCCATGATCTTATTGAATGGCGGAGCAGGCTCGAGGGGCTGATTGGCCTACTCCTGCTCCATGTTCTTATGTTCTTTCTTTACATATTTTTATGATATTCCTTAATCTTTTGCTTATTTAATAAATTCAATTAATATTTTTAATGAGGTCTGATGTGATGTCCTACCACTTTCAAAGGCGGCACAGGAAAAATTGCAGTAGCTTGAAAATAATCAAGACAAGGTTTTCTGTTTTGCCACCATGGGTGCGTTACCAAAAATCTACCTAGATCTCAAGGCTAACAAAAACACTCTCAAAAGGTGTTAGAGTCTGGGGTTTTCCCCAGAGTGATCCTGAGACGCAAGAACTGGTTTAATTTAGAGTAAGGGTAGAAAAGATCAAAAGCTCAACACCTAAATTGAAACATTAAATATTTAAATTGGGGGGGGGGGGGGGGGAAACAGAGCCGAGGAGGGAGAGCGGAAGCTAGGGCAAGAGAAAGGTGAAGAGTTTTGAGAGACTGTTCCAAAAGTAGCATAAAGGCAGCTGAAGGCTCTGGCAAAGGTGGGTTGAGGGGGGGGGGGGGGGAATGCAACAGAGGGTGGAGTCGGCAGAACTAAGCATCCACGGGGAGATATAGAGCTAAAGAAGATTGTAGAGATTGGGTGGGACAATGCCATGTAGGAATTTAAGACAAGGAATAGGATTCTGAATTGAATGCATGGGGAGAGAGAACCGAGGTAGGTCACGGAGGATGGGAGTCACGGACAAGTTGCACTTAGTGCAGGACAGGATACAAGTTGCAGAATTTGGGTCCTAGTTTATGGAAGGGGGAGGATGGGAGGAAGGCAAGGAGTGTATGAGTAGTCGAGTCTGGGAGTGATTTCATGCTTGATTATTTTGAATAATAATGTGATATACAATAGTACTAATCTATTCCCTCTACTTACATATATTTTTTGCAAACAATTACAAAATCTTGTTTACAAACAAGTAATGCAACCATTGTTTCGCAAAGCACAAGACAACCTTGCTTCTCCCTCCCCATTCCGAACCTCCCTTCACCAGCACCCATTAGGGGAAATGGGTTCAAATTGTAGTTGAAAAAGTGCCAATTTCAGCCAACTAGTGAACACCAACAATATGGCTAACCAACAGGAGGAAACATAAGGGGGTGGAAGTAATAAAAAAAATACAGCAGGATGTTTCACCTCAAGTCACACTGCTTTACCTACTGGGCACAGATGAGGCCTGGCCAAGTTATTTACTTGTCCATCCTCCTTTCTGCAATTAGATAAAATGAACAGTAACTATAGTAATGCACTATTTTTATATTTATAATTGCCTGGCCCATAGTCAATTAATGGGTATAAAATGATGTAAAATTCTATAACGTCAGATTATAATAAAACATTGGTAATTTTTCTAGGGCCCACATAGCATTTGGAATAATTCCCATCACCAATATTTGAAATGTAAAGCATTCAAAGTAGATAGGACAAAAGTGTACCGAATGGGGTTTCTGGGAATTTTACAATTCCCTGTAATCATTTTGCATTTTCATTTTCTGAGACACAATTAAAAAAATGCTAACTTAAGTAACAGCTTGATCTTCTCCGGAAACACAACTCCCCCATAACACCTGGCCCCAGTCATACAGATCACAGTCGTCCAAAGAGCTTGATCTGATCGAGGTCAACCAAAAACAAGCTATTTTAAGATTTCCAAACCAAAGTACATTTAAATAGCAATTTTCCTTGAAATAAAATTAATTGAGTATTAAACCCACAAACAGAAGAACCAAAATTAAAAATAAAGATTCTTTTTAACATTCAGATTTTCATAGAGTAGAATTTGAACCCAGCTCCCAATCACCTTGGGATGTGGAGGGAGGTAAGTGAGGAGAGAGAGATGCGGAGGGAGGTGAGTGAGGGGAGAGAGAGATGCGGAGGGAGGTGAGTGAGGGGAGAGAGAGATGCGGAGGGAGGTGAGTGAGGGGAGAGAGAGATGCGGAGGGAGGTAAGTGAGGGGAGAGAGAGATGCGGAGGGAGGTAAGTGAGGGGAGAGAGAGATGCGGAGGGAGGTAAGTGAGGAGAGAGAGAGATGCGGAGGGAGGTAAGTGAGGGGAGAGAGAGATGCGGAGGGAGGTAAGTGAGGGGAGAGAGAGATGCGGAGGGAGGTAAGTGAGGGGAGAGAGAGATGCGGAGGGAGGTAAGTGAGGGGAGAGAGAGATGCGGAGGGAGGTAAGTGAGGGGAGAGAGAGATGCGGAGGGAGGTAAGTGAGGGGAGAGAGAGATGCGGAGGGAGGTAAGTGAGGGGAGAGAGAGATGCGGAGGGAGGTAAGTGAGGGGAGAGAGAGATGCGGAGGGAGGTAAGTGAGGGGAGAGAGAGATGCGGAGGGAGGTAAGTGAGGGGAGAGAGAGATGCGGAGGGAGGTAAGTGAGGGGAGAGAGAGATGTGGAGGGAGGTAAGTGAGGGGAGAGAGAGATGTGGAGGGAGGTAAGTGAGGGGAGAGAGAGATGCGGAGGGAGGTAAGTGAGGAGAGAGAGAGATGCGGAGAGAGGTAAGTGAGGAGAGAGAGAGATGCGGAGAGAGGTAAGTGAGGGGAGAGAGAGATGCGGAGGGAGGTAAGTGAGGAGAGAGAGAGATGCGGAGAGAGGTAAGTGAGGGGAGAGAGAGATGCGGAGGGAGGTAAGTGAGGAGAGAGAGGGATGTGGAGGGAGGTGAGTGAGGGGAGAGAGAGATGTGGGGGGAGGTAAGTGAGGAGAGAGAGAGATGCGGAGAGAGGTGAGTGAGGGGAGAGAGAGATGCAGGGGGAGGTAAGTGAGGAGAGAGAGAGATGTGGGGGGAGGTAAGTGAGGAGAGAGAGAGATGCGGAGAGAGGTAAGTGAGGGGAGAGAGAGATGCAGGGGGAGGTAAGTGAGGAGAGAGAGAGATGTGGAGGGAGGTAAGTGAGGGGAGAGAGAGATGCGGAGGGAGGTAAGTGAGGGGAGAGAGAGATGCGGAGAGAGGTAAGTGAGGGGAGAGAGAGATGCAGGGGGAGGTAAGTGAGGGGAGAGAGAGATGCAGAGGGAGGTAAGTGAGGAGAGAGAGAGATGCGGAGAGAGGTAAGTGAGGGGAGAGAGAGATGCAGGGGGAGGTAAGTGAGGAGAGAGAGAGATGCGGAGAGAGGTAAGTGAGGGGAGAGAGAGATGCGGAGGGAGGTAAGTGAGGAGAGAGAGGGATGTGGAGGGAGGTGAGTGAGGGGAGAGAGAGATGCGGAGGGAGGTGAGTGAGGGGAGAGAGAGATGCGGAGAGAGGTAAGTGAGGGGAGAGAGAGATGCAGGGGGAGGTAAGTGAGGGGAGAGAGAGATGCGGAGGGAGGTAAGTGAGGAGAGAGAGAGATGTGGAGGGAGGTAAGTGAGGAGAGAGAGAGATGCAGGATTGTCTTATGCTCTGTGGAACTACTGCTGCGTAAACTGTGTATTGATGTTAATTTTGCTTTACAAAATTTGACTTCCAAGTTTTACTATAAAAGTTAGAATCTGAAACTTTATTTTAAGCTTAAAGGCAGATTAAATTCCACAGCCCCAACTGGTCTAAACATCTGCACAATTTTAGAAGTAACTGCAACCTACAGAGGTTGGAAAATGGAATCCTGTTGGCACAATGTAGTTGCCTTTAGATGCTTGGGATCACCTATGCTACACCTGAATAGGCATGTCACTAGCTGTAGCAGAGAAACATGTTCCTGTCATCCGTCAGCTTGACAACGACTGTACATTAACCACAAAGGCATTCCAAGACTTGTTTCAAGCAAACATAAATTACTGTTCGAGACTCTTTAGGAAACAAGTATTAACTTGAAGGATGTATTCACATGCACTGGTGATTTAACTGAGCAGAGGATTTTTAAGTTTAAGAAGTCCTTGTGCACAACATGGTGAAAAGTCGGAATGACTTATCCTCTACAATGTTCTTGATTTTTTTTTTGGAATACCCAAGAAAATGCATTTCTTTCATGGTGTTATGCAGAAGATACTTCTGAATGGACAATGGTCATACATAACAAATACTTGCTAATTTGTTACAGGGAACAACATCATAAATCACAACCACAAATTTCAACTGCTTCATCATGACCCCTGAAATAGTGCTATTCCTTTGTACAAATTCCTACGCGTTTTTGTTTAATATTATTTATACACAAGACTACATATAAAAAAATTAAAATGTAATATGCTGGAATCTTTGGACATAAAATGCTAATAGCAAAGGAATAGGACAAAACAGGAATGGGCATTAGCCCGAGGAGAACAGTGTAGAGAATAACAGTGTAGTGATGCATACAAACTGAAGTGAGGTCATATAATTCATACCAGGCTTTCAAGTTGCTTTTATATGACTCCCAGGTCCTGCAAGAGTGATCTTACAGCACTGATCTCCCACACATAGTTCTAGGGTAGTGCAGCTGGTTTTCCTCTAAACCAGATGCAATGTGGGGTTCACCATTCCATGTGTGCACAGACTACCAGTGGCATTCTGACAAATGAAACAGTGAAGTTAGGACTACTTTAAACATGCCACTGAAACAGCGTGATTACTGGCCCCAAGAAGACGTCACAGTAGTTGGGAAGATACAGGTTTTTTTTTTTTTTGTTTTTTTTAAATGGGCCTTCCAGGCTGTTAGTCTTATAAAATCCATCAAGTTTATCTTGATGTCGCTGCTGGCTTCGTGAGATCCACGCTATGGGAGCCAATGGCTGAACAGCAATAAAAAGGCAGTTTTAAAAACGTTTATTCTGCATTCTCACTTTCCTCCTTCCCTTCCATTTAAAATGTTTGGACTTTTGCCAAGTTTGGTTACACATACATTCTAAGTGTTGTCAATAGCATTTCAGTAAAGGGTAATGGTGGGTGTGCGAAATTTCAATGCTCTATCCGTTTGAAATATGAAAAAAACATCTAGCAGTACAACTATAGTTTTTTTCCCTTCCAAATTTGGTTCATGATTGGAGAGAACATTTCAGGCTATTTAACACCAGAGTGAAATACTGGTGCTTACAATACTGTCAACTGGTAGCGAGTGTTAGCATTGGGAGCAACCTGAGGGCACAAATTAAGAGCATCACACACGAGGCACATTGACATTAGGTATTCTGGTTGAAGTGCTTTTTTTCCCTTTACTTTGTATTGGTATCACTACACTATGTGATAACACTAATATAAGCACATAAATAATTGATATGTACAGAATATCTAGTTATCAGAAAGATTATCTTCACATCAAAACTGACTAGCTTTTCACCATTAATTTACAGTTTCATTATTTATTTCAAATGAGAAAAACAACAGAGATAAAGCTTGCCTTATTACTCTTTGTTCTCACAATTCCCTTCTTTCATCCCAGCTACCCAGCCCTAGAATCTCCTCAAATTTAATTAAAGGATCAAGAAGAATCTATTTTAACAAGATTTAATGCGTGCTGAAATAGACCCCTTAACATACAAGTGAGAGATTCTACAAAGTGTTTTGTAAACGTTAAGAATAAAAGGATACCCGAGGAAGGAGTTAATCAGTTTTTAAAGCAATGAAATTTACTCATCATAAACAAAGTTTACCAGCTTATAAATTCTATGGTACAAGAACAACTGTATTATGGCAGATTACAAATACAATCAGGAGTTTTAACACAATATACCATAACTAAAAGAGGTGGCTGAAGAGACAGTAGGCGTATTGGTTTTGATCTTCCAAAATTCCCTAGATTCTAGAACAGTCCCAGCAGATTGGAAGTTCGCAAATGTAACACCGCTATTCAAGAAAGGAGGGAGAGAAAAAAAACGGGGAGCTACAGGCCAGTTAGCCTGATATCAGTCATCGGGAAAATGCTGGAATCCACTGTTAAGGAAATGGTAACAGAGCAGTTAGAAAATCATAACATGATTAGGCAGAGTCAACATGGTTTTATGAAAGGGAAATCATGTTTGACAAATTTATTAAGAGTTTTTTTGAGGCTGTAACTAGCAGGGTAGATAAAGGGGAACCAGTGGATGTAGTATATTTGGATTTCCAAAAGGCATTCGATAAGATGCCACATAAAAGGTTATTACACAATATTAGGGCTCATGGGGTTGGGGATAATATAGTAGCATGGATAGAAGATTGGTTAATAGACAGAAAACAGAGTGTAGGGATAAACTGATCTTTTTCAGGTTGGCAGGCTGTAACTAGTGGGGTGCCGCAAGGATTAATGTTGGGGCCTCAGCTATTTACAATCTAGATTATGACCTAGATGAAGGGACCGAGTGTAATGTGTCCAAGTTTGCTAATGATACAAAGCTAGGTGGACAGTTTGGTCTCCTTATCTAAGGAAGGATATACTTGCCTTGGAGGCAGTGAGAGGGCTGTCCTATGATGAGAGGTTGTGTAGAATGGGCCGATACTCTCTGGACTTTAGAAGAATGAGAGGTGATCTCATTGAAACATACAAGATTCTGAAGGGGATGGACAGGGTAGATGCTGAGAGGTTGATCCTGGGGGTCACCCATTGACCAGAAACTTAACTGGACCAGCCACATAAATACTGTGGCAACAAGAGCAGATCAGAGGCTGGGTATTCTGCGGCGAGTGTCTCGCCTCCTAACTCCCCAAAGCCTTTCCACCATCTACAAGGCACAAGTAAGGAGTGTGATGGAATACTCTCCACTTGCCTGGATGAGTACAGCTCCAACAACACTCAAGAAGCTCGACCCCATCCAGGACAAAGCAGCCCGCTTGATTGACTCCCCATCCACCACCTTAAACATTCACTCCCTCTACCACCGGCACACTGTGGCTGCAGTGTACCACTACAAAATGCACGGCAGCAACTTGCCAAGGCTTCTTCGGCAGCACCTCCCAAACTCACGACCTCTACCACCTAGAAGGACAAGGGCAGCAGGCGCATGGGAACAGCACCACCTCCAAGTTCCCCTCCAAGTCACACACCATCCTGACTTAGAAGTATATCGCCGATCCTTCATCGCTGGGTCAAAATCCTGGAACTCCCTAACAGCACTGTGGGCGTACCTTCACCACAGGAATGCACCGCCTTCTCAAGGGCAATTAGGGATGGGCAATAAATGCTGGCTTTGCCAGCAACACCCACATCCCATAAAAACTAATTTTTAAAAAATGGTTGTTTCCCCCGGCTGGGAGTGTCTAGAACTAGGGGGCATAGTCTCAGGAAACTGGGTAGGCCATTTAAGACCGAGATGAGGAGGAATTTCTTCATTGAGGGTTGTGAATCTTTGGAATTCTCTGCCCCAGAGGGTGTAGATACTGAGTCTGAGAGTATATTCAAGGCTAAGATAGATAGATAGATTTTTGGACTCTAGGGGAATCAAGGGATATGGAGATCGGACAGGAAAGTGGAGTTGAGGTCGATGATCAGCCTTGATCTTACTGAATGGCGGAGCAGGCTCGAGGGGCCGTATGGCCTACTCCTGCTCCTATTTCTTATGTTATCACTTTGAAAATTCTTATCTGACTAACAGAATATTACTGATTAGGGAAATTTGGACGTCAGCCCTAGAGCTCTTTCAAAAAATTTTTTTTTACAACTTTGTTATCTCTAGTGATTAAACCAGGAGTTTTGTGTTACATTTACAAAGCATTCCGGAACTTGTGTGTGCTTGAGCCAAGGAAAAACTATGCAACATCATGATCTGGTGACTAAAGGCTAACGAGCTTATCAAAAGTAATGAACGGCTGCTACCAGCCAAGATTAACACTTAAACTTCGAAACTTGTTTTTACTGTGTGGATAAAGTTAAACAAAAGCCAGGAGACCAACATCCAGGAGATGGCTTCTGGTATTTACGCTACCAAATCTAGCTCCCATACTCCAGTAACAGAATAGTAGGCTCTCAGGGAAAATGCTTTAAGTGCCTCTTCCACGTGGTGATTCCTGCTGCTTTCCTGTTTCCAATACCTTAAAAGGAAGCCTCCAGGCTCCAAGCCACTCTTGATTACACAGAACACTCCTTTTTACATTGAACGCTCCTTCAGTACCTGGCTTCTTACGCCGATTTATACTGGCACTTTTTTAGGTTGGATTCTGAGAGACTGGCATCCGTGAGCTGGCTCCTGGCGTTTGCACTACAAGTTTGAGTCTCTTATTCTGACGGGTCTACTTTCAACTTCAGCACATAGAACCATATTATAGGAGTACATAATTTAAAACTGGTTTGTTAAACTGAAACCAGACCAATGGGCCATTGAATAAATTCAAGCCTATTTTATGCACCTTTTCTACAAAATTTGTTCAAATATTCATATGTATAAAAACATAAGTTTTATACATATTGACACACCAATGCTTTAACTGGAGACTAGTGGCTTTTTCCCCCAGATAGATGCAGTCTAGTAATATTACAGCATTCATTTCAAGCCCATATATAGTGGATAGAAGTAGGAAATTCCAATAACCAATTAAATCACTGAAATTAGGCTTTTATTCCAGAGCAATCAGTTAATTTTCACAACTAATCTGAACAGTACAACTCAGTGAAATTTATATTCTATATACATTTTAATTTTCAGAGAGGAAAACAAAAAAGTTTACAAATACATTGTCTAAGTAAGCTGGAGAACCACCATAAAGTCACTTGCATGGAAGCACAATTTACTTTACGGCAACAGTTATTTCACTTATTTATGGGATCATTTTTATAATGCACAAGAACACACCTATACTCCCAGAGCACAATGCTTCAAAGATAATAAAGATACTAAATTCCATCCAAGTAAAATATCAAAGGTGGCCTTCTTTACTCCATTTGGCATAACGTGTGAAAATGAATTCACTAAGGTTATCTTTGCATATTTTTCCTAAATTAGTCTCTTTGCTCTTTCATTGCCTTCAGTTCATTGCCTTCCTTTCCTCTGTGCTGCCTCACACATTTCCAATTCCCTACCAATCACACATTTTTTTCTGAATTGATTACTAGCCTAAAATTTCTTCTCATCAACTGCCAGATATCCATCGACAGCCCCGATACCACAACAAACCACATATAGTCATGCAAAATCTTAATCAGCATAAGTGCTCAGAAACTACAGAAAGATTTCACAACAGTATAAACAGAATAGCAGTGCTGCCCAAATATAATGCAATCAGTTCCATTTGTTGCATAATTAATATCCATTCTACATCAGCTTGTTGGGTAATTTGATAATCCATCCAACAGCCACTTGAAGATTTATTTGGTTACCACTGTAACTGCAATAATTGTCACTTACACAGTTCAGCTCCTTATGAAACTTGGACTGGAATCTCAAGATACTAAAAAAGTCTCACATTCTGGTCTCAAGAAGCCAATGCAATTGCTTGATGGAATTGAACCATTTATTGGTCTCATTCAAGTCAAGCAGTCAAACTAAGATTTCTCAATCAGAAAAGCAGGAACACTAGTGTGTTGAGAACTGGAAAAAAAAAAATTACAGCAATGCCCAAGCACTGACTGAGGAATGGACCCTCACTTTACTACAGCTTTCTTTTGACAATATTAACTCCAAAAGTACTGAATTTCCCCAAATTGTCCCTTAGCAAGAGGTTCAGCGAAAACATAAGATTTAAATTGATGATATGCGGGTGGAGAGGAAAATAATATTACTTCACTCACTAGTACTATCTTCAGTGGCTAACTGGACAAAATGGAGCCTGGTTAGTATACATAAATAAGCCAACAGACTTCCACAAATACAGGCTCATGCCAATATGTAAACCAACATAAAACATTTCTACAACAGCAGTGCAAAAAATGCTCACATTAACAAAGCTAAAGACACCGGAAAAGAGGATATGAATCATGATGGGCCTTTTTAGATCTGACAAATAATTTGAATGAGATGATTCTAGAATAATGATCAGATAAATCCCAGCTCTATTAAGCATCACTTATAGACTAGACCCATTTTCCCTTCTGCAGTAAACCTCTATTACTGAAAAGGAAGCTTCCAGTTTAATAAAAATAAATAAAACAACTGTTGTTAGGAAGAGGAAAATAAAAAGTCCATTCTCTCACTCCTTTCCCACACACTATTCTTCAGTCTGGAAGGATGATCGGCTTCCACATCTCCTCAAATGCCTCTCTAAAATTGACCACTTCAAAGATGCACAAAAGCAAACATGCAGACTCAAGCCTCCAAGTTCACATCCCTCCTGATGGGGTCAATGGAGAAGCACCACTTTCATTCCTCCTCCCCTTCCAATGCTCCTCCCCCAAAACAAAACTTGCCATGTGGGACAAAGGAGAACATAAGGTTTCTGTCATCCAAGCGAGATTTACTTGATTTTAAAAATCACTCACTTGTGTATACTCATTTACAACAAATGAAATTAGAAACTGTGCACTTTGTAATATATTCCTAGATATTAAAGACACACCTTTCTATAAAAGTTAACAAATAATAGTTTTAAACAACACTTCATTGTAAACAAAATGGCAGGTAACCACTCCTGACTGCACACCTTTATATGGTTAAGCACTGGCCAACATAATATACAGAAGAAAACTGCACTTTGCTCCAAAGAAGCAGATGTTAACACATGTACTCACTCTACTGTTGTTTTGAGTGACATTTTGACTTGTAGACGGTTATAGGCTTTTAAAATAGAATAAACTAACTTCGGGGGGAGGGGGGGGGGGGAAGTGTGAACAAAATTATAGAAATAGTACTCTATTGAAATATGAGCTAATTAAGATATATCTTCAGTTCCAGAATAATGCAGTAATCCATTACCATGTGGCAGGTTCTGTAAAAATATTCAATTTTCTCTTAAAACAGAAAAATAAGCCATGTGCTGCTGTACACAATTTTTTTTTTCCCCCCACAGTTCATTTTCTTCACCAACCCTTCAAAATTAAAAAAAAAACTACTTTAAAAAAAAGTTACAGATTGGCTTCTAGAGGAATAGAATTCAAAAGCAGCGAAGGTAGGTTAAACTTAAATAGAACCTTGGTTAGATCATACTTAATACTGTGCTCCGTTCTGGTCTCCATCTTTCAAAAAGGATAAAGAGGTGCTGGAGAAGGTACAAGAAAGATACCAGAACTGAGAGGTTATAACTATCAGGAAAGTCTGAACAGGCTGGGGCTCTCTTCTCTGGAAAAGATAAAGCCAAGAGGTGACCTGATCGAGGTCTTTAAAATTATTAATGTGTTCGATAGGGTAGGCGTAGAGAAGATGTCTCCATTCGTGGTGGTGGTGGGGGAGGGAGGGGGAAGAGTCCTAAACTAAGGGCCATAAATATAAACAAACAGCCACTACTAAATCCAATAAGGAATTCAGGAGATACTTTTTTTTTAAACTCAAAATGGTTAGAATGTGCAGTAGTTGAGGCTAACAGCATAGATGCATTGAAAAGAAAGCTAGATAAGTATATGAGGAAGAAAGGAATAGAAGGATATGTTGATAGGGTGAGATGAAGTAAGGTGGGAAGAGGCTCCCGTGGAGTATAAACACTGGTTTGGCCATGCTGTGCTTAATTTTTCTGTGCTGTAAATACTATGTAATCCCATTCTCCCTTCCCTTAATTGCTTGGCTGCATATAATGACACCACGGTTCTGGCCAGAATGGAGATGATTGGGCAATTCCCCCGTCAATCACACCTGGAGACCGCAGTACTGTAATTGACAGATTGATTTTACGCACATAATTTGTATGTAACTCCTCCACTCACTACATTTTGCTTGAGAAATCACCCTGCTTTTATCGGGAGATGATGCTGCAGTTTCAGTCATGAGTTCCATTTGCTGTAGTTCGTAGACACTCTTTTTAAAAGACTCTGTAGACTGTTTGCTGTAGCACGCTGTTTAAATAGACTCTGTTTGCTGAAAAATACACAGTTTACTGTGAGTCCTGCTGTACATCCCACCTGCCTCCAACTCACTGGCTGACAGTGGTGTCAACAGACACCCTGTAATTGCTTACAAATTGGTGATAAGCAAAGCAGTCTGAAGAGAAACTGGCTAATTAGATCCAACATTGCAGAGGAACTGAATTAACATTTAAGTTGTTTTTATACTGCTTTCTGTTTTAGTACAGATTCTAGGAGACCAATGCCAGCTGGTACCTGGCATTTACACTACTAAATCCAGTTCCACTGTCCTGCAGAGATGGGGAAACAATGTGTCATGGGTGACAATTTGCAAGCAAAGGTGTTAGGGTCAGTGCACAATGGGTAGTGTTCGACAGCCTTCTATTTTTGCACTAGTCTGGTGAGGCATTAGATTTGCATCAATTAGTTGGAGTAGTGACTACTCAGGATTACAAGGTGTCCTCAAGTTTAAGATGGTAGTAACCGGTTAAGGCTAATCCTGTTTTTTTTTTACACTTTCCAGACAAAATTTGGCGACCTACTTATCTAGATCAAAGAAAGTCTGAAGGCAATCTTAGCAAATAACATTTTAAATAAACGCAGTTGTCAAAGCCAATGTCAAACTGGAGTTCGCAGACCCCTGGGGATCTGTAGAGACTTTCCAGCGGGTCTGCGGCTGGAGGTAATTTCAAGCCTGCTCTTCTTTATAAAACCGACGCCGATTCAGTTCTTGCAAATTATTCTCAATGGCTGGGCCTGCTTCCTCACAGAGGCCCACAGCTCTCACTCACTTTGCAATGCGTGCTCCTTGCTGATCAAGCCGATTCCTCTCCCTGGTGCAGAGACCCTGTGCCATCCTCCCAACACGTGATCAGAGCACCTGCGGGGCCCTTCAAACACGTGCCTCAATGTGTTCACACAAACACGTACTATCCCACAGTGCAGCTGTTACAGAACATGCCAGCGGAACAGTATGGCAGTGAGTCATGCTTCCAGCAGCATCCCAGCATGTGCATGGGTGCTCGTGCCCTCACTCATCTTGGCCAGCCTGCTGACAGCTTTAAAACTGTCCAGCACTAAGTGACTGATAGTGGCCATCTGTCACTGCGGAGTACCCAGGATTGGTATGAGAAGCAGGCACACCCATCTCACGGATATCTGTAAGTAAATACCTGTTTTCTTAAAAGCATTATTAAAACACTTCACATTACATGCAGTACTTTCATATTATTATGAGTATTATAATTTAGATTGGGGGGAGGGGAGGGTCCGTGATTACTAATCCATTTGAAAAGGGGTCCTTGAACCAAAAATGTTTGAGAACCACTGCTATAGGCAGTATATTCACATTGAGGACACCAATTCTTTGGAGGGAGACTGGACGTCGTGTCCTCGCAGAGCATTTCAAGTGTTTCTGCAAAATTGGTTTTGTATTATTACTGGTCAGGAGTTCTCTTGAACCTCAAGCCTTTAAAGCACAATTGGAACTCACTGGAAGAGTAACAGATGTGCAGAGCCAATGAAGAATAAAATACCTACATTTGTGTAGCACCCGGTCACATCATACTGTTTCAAAACACTTAAAATAAATGGCTTTTGAAGTGCAGTGACTATTAATTGTTGTTTGCCTACATAACACTGACCCTACTTGCAATAATCTGATTACTGGATTTAACAGTCTTGCTAAACTCTTCCAAATAGCAATATAACAGACTAAAAGTTTCAATCTATGTTAATGTATTTACAATTAATAGTAACAAATTTCCAAGAAAAAAAAGACAATATAAAAACAGCTTAAGTCTTGGATTGAGAGTTACAATTTCAGTCTTCTTGTGAAACTATCAGCATATCGTACTATGTTACTCAAGTAAGGAGAAAACCGGATCCTTTTATCTGAACAGGTAGCAGAATTACAGTAGGAACTTAAACCCTGAAACTTCTGCTTTTAATCTATTGAGCGTCAAGAACCAGGCTTCTGCCAGTTCATTTTAAAATATAGTTTTCAGGCACAATTCACGCCTCTTCATATAGATTTACAACTAGCCCAGGAGATATACCCCACTTTGCATGTATGCAAACTAAGATCTATTATATTATCTTCACAAAGAACACTGCTGCTAATTCAAATCAAGGAAACAAAATCGATTTGATTTTTTTTTAAATCAAAAGACAGTCTAATTTCTATTTAAATGAAATAAGCAATTCATACACCTATTAACCTTACACACCAGACATTTAAAAAAATTAGCACAGGTGAGCAGATCAACAGTTACAGAAAAGCACATCAAGAGTATACAATGTGATTTTGTATTCTGTGCCAGCTACACCAAGTTATATCCAGGTTGATTCAAATTAAAATGTCAAAAGGGACAAGAGACAGGACATCTCTGGTGAAGTTGAAAGTTGGTCCTTCATTAAAAGTTTTAGACATGGGGCATAAGTATAGCAAAGTTATCCAGTTGCTAACTGTATCCTCAAATCCAACATTTTTCAGCACCTCTTGGTCAAACCCCACTTGACCCTGCTGAATGAATCTCAACATGGAGTAGACAAAGAGATTACTGCCAAATCCAGTCTCAAAGTGTGGTAGAGAAAAGAGAGAAAAAAGACAATGGCCCAGTGATTCCAGTCCCAATGCGCGAGTACGGACGGGGTACTCGCGCGTGGGCCCGTTGGAAGTGCCGGATTTCAGCATGCACAGCAAACTGGCATTTCCTCTCCTCTGAACCAAGGGGTTAAGAGGCGGTTCCCTAGCAACGTTTCAGGCAGCGCGTACGCGTTGAACTTCGTTTTTTTTCCACAGGTTTGTCCGTGCGTGAAGGCCTCCACTTTTTACGAGTGTAAAAAGCAGACGTAAGGACTTAGTTTTATAAGGTAAGTGGTATAATAATTAAAGTTAGAATTTTTTTTTCAAAGGTTTATTATTTTTAAAGAATTTACAGTAAGGTAAGTTAATTTTTGGACCCAATTTCTTGAAAAAAAAATTGGCAGAAATTTGAATAATTGTTTCAATTAGTTTTTTAACGTTATTAATAGTTAATTTAATTATTGGAATGTTTTTTTAAACTTTTATTTAAAGTTTAAGTAGTGTTTTGGGCACCCGTACTTTTCATGAGTTTGACAGATCTTATGTCTAACTCATGAATGGACTTTTGTAAACTCCCATTGGTTGTCCAGTGCTCACGTGATCCCAGCCGGCTCATCGCACTAAGTACGCCGCTGGATCACGCACGCACAGCGCGCCGGGAGCTGAACCGGGCCACAGACCGGAATTCCAAGCAGGCCCAGTCATAAAATGTCAGCGCGATATTGGTAGGTCGGGGCTTGCCGCGGGAAGCCCCCGACCCGAATTTCTGGGCCAATGTCGAACAACTACCACCAGACGAGCCAGTTTGAGGATGGGACTATTAAGGCATGCAGCTAATATTTTTCCCCCCTATGATCCAGATAGGGAATGCATCAGTTATTAAACTGATTGGAATGAAAGCTAGTGTTTCAACTAGGATCTTGCAGCTACAGTCCCGTAAGGGAACCGTCTGTTGGAGTTGCTCTATATTAAGTCTGAACCTTTTTTAATAGCTTACCATTCTGGCTGGGTCTTTCATGTTTGGAAGTGTAGATGATTATATCTTGAAGTGTAATGGATGGTAAGTTCTAGGGTCAGATTCTTGTAAAATTCCATGGGAAATTCATCTGGATCCAGTGTTTTATCATTCTGCATAGCTTGTATTGCTTGGTTACCTTCTCTAGAAAGAACGAGGAGTCACAGCCTACTTTTTTTTGCAATCATCCAGTTGGTGAATTGGGGGAAGCAGACAAATATTACTGTACGTTCCACAAATGCCATAGATTTGGACTGGTATTGCTTATAACCAAAGCGTGAAACATAGAAACATAGAAGATAGGAGCAGGAGTAGGCCATTCGGCCCCTCAAGCCTGCTCCGCCATTCAATGCTATCATGGCTGATCATCCAAATTCAGTACCCGGTCCCTGCTTTCTCCCCATACCCCTTTAGCCTTAAGAAATATATCCAACTCCTTCTTGAATATATTTAATGAATTGGCCTCTACTGCCTTCTGTGGTCGAGAATTCCACAGGTTCACCACTCTCTGGGTGAAGAAATTCCTCCTCATTTCTGTCCTAAATGGCTTACCCCTTATCCTTAGACTGTGACCCCTGGTTCTGGACTCCCCGACCATCAGGAACATCCTTCCTGCATCTCGTCTGTCTAGTCCTGTCAGAATTTTATAAGTTTCAATGAGATCCCCTCTCATTCTTCTAAACTCCAGCGAGTATAAGCCCAATCGACCCAATCTCTCCTCATACGTCATTCCTGCCATCCCAGGTATCAGCCTGGTGAATCTTCGCTGAACTCCTTCCATGGCAAGAACATCCTTCCTCAGATAAGGCGACCAAAACTGCACACAATACTCAAGATGTGGCCTCACCAAGGCCCTGTACAACTGCAGCAAGACATCCTTGTTCCTATACTCGAACCCTCTCGCTATGAAGGCCAACATACCATTTGCCTTCTTAACCACCTACTGCACCTGCATGCTTACCTTCAGCGACTAGTGCACAAGGACACCCAGGTCTCGTTGCACTTCCCCCAATCTATTTCCATTCAGATAATAATCTGCCTTCCTGTTTTTGCCACCAAAGTGGATAACCTCACATTTATCCACGTTATATTGCATCTGCCATGCTTCTGCCCAATCACCCAACCTGTCCAAATCATCCTGGAGTTTCTCGGCATCCTCCTCACAGCACACGCCCATCCAGCTTGTGAATCATGAATTGTGATTATTTTCTGTAATTTGGTATTTGTAGCACCAATGTGTAGGATTGTAGAGGATTTCCTCTTGTAGGAGCTCATAAGAAACCATTAATAAAATGTTTCCATCAAAATTTAGTAAAAATATTAGAGGTACATTTAAAAGTGTTGTGCAATACACTACTATATTTTGCTAAGTTTCAACGGTCTAAAAAGGACAATGAGCAAGAAAATACAAGTGCATTGTGCAGTTCTTAAGGGAACATTAAAGGAACTATCTTATTTGTTATTCAAAATAATCCATTCATGGTGTATTAAAAAAAGACAAATTAACCAAATTACTTATATTTTTAAAAAGTCTCTACATTCACCAGATCATCCTCCACAATTTCTGTCACCTACAATATGATCGCACCAAGCATAGTTTATTTCCCCTTCCCTCGCTGCTTTCTGGAGGGACTGGTCCATCTATGATACCCTTGTTCACCACTCCACCACCCGACATCTTCCTGTACAATCCGCAGGAGATGCAATACCTACCCATTTACCTCCATTTATACTTAGAGCCCCCAAAAACTCTTTACATTTGAGACAGCAATTCACATGTACTTCCTCTAATCCAGTTTACTGTATTCACTGTTCAGTGAAGTAGTATCCTCGACATTGGGAAAACAAGACGCAGATGAGGTAACTGCTTTGCTGAATATCTCTGTTCTGTCTCCACGTGTCACCCTGGCCTCCCGGTCTCCTATACTGTTCCAATGAAACTCAATAAAAGCTTCAGCAACTGTATCTCATCTTTCTGCTGGGCACTTTGTAGCCCTCTGATTTGAACATTGCCTTCAGTAACTTCAGACCTTAGCTATATCCTCCCTTTTCTTTCGGTTTTCAGTTCTGATGAAGGGCTCTATAGCCAAAATGTCATGCTGACTGACCAGCTATGTATTTACAGCATTTTCTGCTTTTAGTTTAAAACCTCTATACAAGTAGATTTTTCAGTAGTTTGATTTGGAGACACTCAAGCATGATGACAGCTTCCTGTGCATGTCAGACATTAGGCTAAACAAAACTAAATCAGTATGATACTAGACTTTTCAGAAAGCCACAGGCTACAATTATGACAACATATAAAAGTTATTTACTACATTTTTGGGGGCAGGAAGGCAGAAAAGACAGGTACAGCACAGTGCATTCCCCCATACTCATACACCACAGCAAGCTTATTCTTATTCCATTTCTCCTTTCCTTCTCACATTCCAGTTTTTAATTTCCAGTTTTTCCACTATCCATGACTTTGTTTTTCTCATTTGCACTCATCTTTCCATCTTCTTTGGTGGCAAAAACAGGAAGGCAGATTATCTGAATGGCAATAGATTGGGAAAAAGGGAAGTGCAACGAGACTTGGGTGTCCTTGTGCACCAGTCGCTGAAGGTAGGCATGCAGGTGCAGCAGGCTGTTAAGAAGGCAAATGGTATGTTGGCCTTCATAGCGAGAGGATTCAAGTACAGGAGCAAGGATGTCTTGCTGCAGTTGTACAGGGCCTTGGTGAGACCACACCATGAGTATTGTGTGCAGTTTTGGTCGCCTTATCTGAGGAAGGATGTTCTTGCCATGGAGGGAGTGCAGCGAAGATTCACCAGACTGATACCTGGGATGGCAGGAATGACGTATGAAGAGATTGGGTCGGTTGGGCTTGTATTCTCTAAAGTTTAGAAGAATGAGAGGGGATCTCATTGAAACTTATAAAATTCTAACAGGACTAGACAGACTAGATGCAGGAAGGATGTTCCCGATGGCAGGGGAGTCCAGAACCAGGGGTCACAGTCTAAGGGTAAGGGGTAAGCCATTTTAGGACAGAAATGAGGAGGAATTTCTTCACCCAGAGTGGTGAACCTGTGGAATTCTCTACCACAGAAGGCAGTAGAGGCCAATTCATTAAATATATTCAAGAAGGAGTTAGATATATTTCTTAAGGCTAAAGGAATCAAGGGATATGGGGAGAAAGCAGGGACAGGGTGCTGAATTCCAACTGTTTCTTCACTTTGTTGTCTCCTCCCCATTTTTTCCTCTCATCACCACTGGTGTGGTTTCCGACTTTTGAAATTGAATCCCTGCCACAATTCAGGCCCTCTGTCAACACTCTTTACTCACTGCAAGAAGCAGCTATTTATTGCCTGAACCAACACTTAATCTTGTGTAGGTTGTGTCAAATCCAACAATCTACTCTTTTACTGCTGCATTATACCAGAAGTAGAGTGCCCACTATGTACTTATACCCACTCAGGTAGGCAGAAAAAGAGCAATGGCAAATCATATGGCCCTCAAAATGAACAACAATCACTTAACAATGGATTGGTGTCCATCGAAAATTGAAAGGGTATCAAATTCATTTTCAGTTGTAAGGTCAGCACGCGCACGCACGCACGCACGCACGCACGCACGCACGCACGCACGCACGCACGCACGCACGCACACACACACACACACACTCTACTTTTAGTTTTAATATGTTGGTTCATCATACAGATGGGACACAGTAGGAAGGAGGCACTGGCAAAAGTCCCAGAAACCAATATGGCACTTTTATTAAACCATCCAATGATTTTACAATGTCATTGGAAAGGTAAAAAAATGTAGATAGATTTTTTTTAAAAATAGGAAACATAAGCTGCTTTCTAGCATCTGAACACTACAGAAATAACTTGCATTTATATAGCGCCTTTCACAACTTCAGGACATCCCAAAGTGTTCAGCCAATGAGGTACTTTGAAGTGTAGTCACTGTTGTAATGTAGGAAACACATCAGCCAATCTGCACACAGCAAGGTCCCACAAATGGCAATGTGATAATGACCCGATAATCTGTTTTTTTAGTGATGTTGGTTGCGGGATAAATATTGGCTCAGGACATCGGGAAGAACTCTCCCACTCTTCTAAAAATAGTGCCATTGGGCTCCTTTACGTCCACCTGAGAGGACAGATGGGACCTCGGTTTAACATCTCATCCAAAAGACTGCACCTCTGAGTGCAGCACTCCCTCAGTACTGTATGGAAGTGTCAACCTAGATTAGTCCCACACAGCTGGGTGCAAGCCAAAAGCAAGCTCGCCAGGATTCATAAAGGGTGGCATGACCTTTTTTATTAAACCAAATCTCCCTGGCCTATAAGAATCCTGGGAAGTTTACGAACAACCTGGGGGATGGACATCACAGTGGCTCCCCAGTTGTATCATTGGGCCCAAGTGACCAAACCCAACCAGATTTAGCAAAAGCAACAGCAAATTATTATTTGATAGGTTTGTTAACTCATGAAGCAGAGTGAGATGCAAGCCTAACCCAATGACAGATGCATATTTGTCATAAATCATTACTTTATACTTCAGTAAATTTTAATAAACAGGTTTTTTTTTTTTTTTTTTTTTTAAAGTCACTAATGCAGAAAAGTGTCACAAATTGAGTGGGTGACAACATCTGTAGAGCCTGATAGAATTGCAACTGCCTGTACAGCCAATGATTTCAGAAAGGAAAAATGACTGAATGCCGTCTTATTTACTCTAAGCAAATTTTTGAAGAAAAGGTAGATACTGCATCGCATTATTAGGGCCGGAGTGATTGCCTGGACTAGTTTCAATTTCCTGGGGGTGGGGTGGGGGGGGGGGGGGGGGGTCCAAGAGAGGAATTTTCCAGATTTCTCCCCCCACCACACCCCCCAAATTAGCCTGGGTTTTTTGCCTCTCCCAGGAGATGATCTGGTTTCAGGCGAGGTGCAGAGTCTATATATCGTGATGCACAAGGCAACGCAATTGTGTGGGACAGGCTGGATGGACCAGAGCGTCTTTTCCTGTTCGTCATTGTATGACTCTAGACAATTGCGTAAGATCAATCTATCCCAGGGTCCCCATTTTGGTTCTGCTGATTTAGCAGAAGCCAGGCAATGCAAGTAAACAATAAAGCAAAAATCAGATCACAAGCACCTAACTACGCCTAAGCAAATGAGGAAGTAAACACTCATTTATTTAGGAGTTAGTCACAATGTAGAGTTGGAACTAAAGTTGAATTTTTAAAAAGTAAACTTTTGAACTCAAGGGCCTTCTCTACAGAAAACAAGCAATAAATGTTAAAATACTTAAAATGTCCTGATAATCAAACGAGCATTCCATTCTGACTAAAATTATGTGTTGTGCTCTTCAGTGACAGCCATTATATTTGATGACTATCACAATAACATAATATGGCAAATGTAAAAACATCTGTGTTTTAGAAAAGGACAGCAAAAATACTAGTCAATTAGCAGTACAAATCTGTTTAACAGCGTGGGTGGAAATAATGAACTAAATTATAACTCACCAAGAAAGTCCTATCTATGTTTAGTTGTCTGAACACAAATCCAATCTACTACACAAAAGTGCTCAGATTCCTGGCCACCAGTGATGGCAATGATCCCAACACTAATAAGTCAGTATATAATGGGCCAGTAATTCCTGTCCCAACGCGCGAGTACGGTGGGGGTACTCACGCGTCTGGCCGGAGGAAATGCCGGTTTTCAGCATGCACAGCGCATGCGGGGAAAACTGGCATTTCCTGCCCTCTGAACAAAGGGGTTCAGAGGCAGAACGCGCGCGACTGCACAGGCAGCGCGTGCGCAGTAAAATTCCTTTTTTTTCCCCCCCAAAGTTGCGCGAGTGTAAAGGCCTCTGGTCTTTACGCGTGGAAAAACAAGACGTAAGTATTTAGTTTTTCAGGTAAGTGAGCTTTTAGTACAATGTAGAAATTTTTTTTTCCCCCCCCACAGGTTTGTTATTTTTTAAGAATTTACAGGATGGTAAGTTTAGTTTTAGACCCCATTTTTAAAAAATTTATTTTTTTCAAAAAATTGATTAATTGTTTAAAACATTTTTAAAAACTTATTTATAGTTATTATAATCAGTGGGATTTTTTCTTAATTTTATTTAAAGTTAAAGTAGTGTTTTGGCAGCCCATACTCTCAAACTCATGAATGAGTTTCCCCTCCCCTGATTGGCTGCACAGTGCTCACCTGATCCCAGCCGGCACATCGCACTAACTACTCCGCTGGGTCAGGTTAGCACAGCGCGCCGACAGCTGAACCGGGCCACTGACAGGAAATGCAAGCAGGCCCGGGCTTCAGATGTTGGCGCGCAGGGTGAGTGCAGATCGGGGGCTTGCATGCGCGGCAAGCCCCCGATCTAATTTCAGGGCCAATGAGTGCAAAATTATCAACATCAGTAGAGATACAATCATAAACCCTCAAGGATCATTCGGCTTTAATTTGTTAATTCAGGTCTTTCGACCTGGAGAACATTTGCACCTTCTGCACACCAGTGTCAGCTGTGGCTCAGTTGGTAGCACTCTTGCCCGAGTCAGAAGGTCGTGGGTTCAAGCCCCACTCCAGAGACTTGAGCACATAAATCTAGGTGGGCACTCCAGTGCTGCACTGTCAGAGGGAACGTCTTTCAGCTGAGACGTTAAATCGAGGCCCTATCTGCTCTCTTGGGTGGATGTAAAAGATCCCATGGCACTATTTCAAGGAAGGGGAGTTATCCCTGGTGTCCTGGCCAATATTTATCCCCCAATCAGCATCACTAAAACAGATTGACTGGTCATCGTCACATTGCTGGTATCGGCTGTCTACCTTTCAACAGTGACTACACTTCAAAAGTGCTTCATTGGCTGTAAAGCGCTTTGGGACATGCTGAAGTCGTGAAAGGCGCTATATAAAGGCAAGTCTTTAATTTTCTTTCTTATTGCTTAAAAACAAAAATATGCAAAATAACAAAAAAATGGATTGTAGACCAAAGCGAACCGAGCAAAAGAAAGGCTTCCTCAATGTCAAGTCTATCTAGTGCTTAGCTGAGCCTTACAGATCAATCCTAGACCGTGCTGAGTTACTTGATCTCAGCCAAGGCAACAGTAGGAGCGTTACAACCAGTCTCAGCAGCAAAGAAAATGAGAAGAAAAAAATAACCAGAGTTCCCATTCCTGATGGACCCCTGCTGGAAATGTGCATGTACAGACATCAAGCAAGGACAGAATTGGGCTCAACTGTGATGCTCCTTGCAGATGCATATACTGCTAACATTCGCAGTCAAAGCTCATACATGAACAATGGCTACTTGAGAACTATATTCCAGCAATGCTTTGAAGGGAGACAAAGAGGAAATTAGTCCATTTTCTTGTAACAACTCATCTTTTTTCCTCCCCACCCCCCAGTGTTCACTCGACTTATTTAGCATATAAGTAACAATACATTGGAGTTTTAAAAAAATGAGGCAATATAAGTCAAAGTTTCCCAATACATAACTAAATCACTTCAAACTACCACCAGCAGTAGACCAGTATTACTTTTAAATTGATTCACCAGGGCCTCGCTGGCAAGGCCAGCCTTTAATGTCCATCCCTAGTAAAACTGAGTGGCTTGTAAAATTGGTGTGGGACTGGAGTCACAACAACAACTTGTATTTATTTATATAGTGCCTTTAACATAGGAAAACATCCCAAGGCGCTTCACAGGAGTATTATAAGACAAAAAAATCTGACACCGAGCCACATAAGGAAAAATTAGGACAGGTGACCAAAAGCTTGGTCAAAGAGGTAAGTTTTAAGGAGCGTCTTAAAAAGAGGTAGCGAGGTGGAGAGGTTTAGGCAGGGGAAGTCCAGAGCTTAGGGCCTAGACAACAGAAGGCTCGGCCACCAATGGTTGAGCGATTATAATCAGGCATGCTCAAGAGGGCAGAATTAGAGGAGCGCAGATATCTCGGGGGGGTTGTGGAGCTGAAGGAGATTACAGAGATAGGGAGGGGCGAGGCCATGGAGGGATTTGAAAACAAGGATGAGAATTTTGAAATCGAGGCGTTGCTTAACTGGGAGCCAATGTAGGTCAGCAAGCACAGGGGTGATGGGCGAACGGGACTTGGTGCAAGTTAGGACACAGGCAGCCAAGTTTTGGATCACTTCAAGTTTACGTAGGGTGGAATGTGGGAGGCCAGCCAGGAGTGCGCTGGAATAGTCAAGTCTAGAAGTAACAAAGGGTTGAGGGTTTCAGCAGCGGATGAGCTGAGGCAAGGGAGGAGACAGGCAATGTTATGGAGGTGGGAATAGGCGGTCTTAGTTATGCTGCGGATATGTGGTCGGAAGCTCATTTCAAGGTCAAATATGACACCAAGGCTGCGAACAGTGTGGTTCAGCCTTAGTGAGAGATGGAGTCAGTGGCTAGGGAAGAGAGTTTGTGGCAGGAACTGAAAACAATGGCTTCAGTCTTCCCAATATTTAATTTTAGAACATTTCTGCTCATCCAGAACTGGATGTCGGACAAGCAGTATGAAAATTTAGAGATCGTGGAAGGGTCGAGAGAAGTGGTAGTGAGGTAGAGCTGGATGGCATCAGTATACATGTGGAAACGGACGCTGTATTTTCCGATGATGTCGCCAAGGGGCAACATGTAGATGAGAAATAGGAGGGGGCCAAGGATAGATCCTTGGGAGACACCAGAGGTAACGATGCGGGAGCAGGAAGAGAAGCCGTTGCAGGTGACTCTGGCTACAATTAAGATAGATAAGAATGGAACCAGGCGAGTGCAGTCTCACCCAGCTGAACGATGTTGGAGAAGGATGGAGTGGTCAACCATGTCAAAGGCTGCAGACAAGTCACGAAGGATGAGGAGGGACAGTTTACCTTTGTCCCAGTCACAAAGAATGTCATTTGTGACTTTGACGAGAGCCGTTTCGGTACTGTGGCAAGGGCAGAAACCTGATTGGAGGGTTTCAAACATGGAATTGCAGAAAGATGGGCACGGATTTGGGTGGCGACAACACATTCAAGGACTTGAGAGGAAAGGGAGGTTGCAAGCACGGAGGGATCAAGGGTTGGTTTTTTGGAGAGGGGTGATGACGGCAGATTTGAGGGAGAGGGGGACAGTACCGGAGGAGAGAGAACCATTAACAATGTCAGCTAACATGGGAGCCAGAAAAGGAAGTTGTGTGGTCAGCAGTTTGGTAGGAATAGGGTCGAGGGAGCAGGAAGTGGGTCTCATGGACAAGATAAGTGCAGAGAGGTCATGAGGGGAGATCAGAGAGAAACTGGAGAAAGATGCGAGTTCAGGACTAGGGCAGGGGGGAACCTTAGAGGAAGTTTGGCCCGGTGGGCTAGGGGAAGGAAGGGAAGTGACAGAGGCAGCTGAACGGATGGTCTCAATCTCAGAGACGAAGAAGTCCATGAGCTCCTCACACTTGCTGTCGGAGGAGACCGGGGAGAGGGGTTCAAGACGACGGTCAGCAGTGGAGAATGGAAGCCAGGGTTTATCTTTGCATTCCAGAATGATTCTGGAATAGTGAGCAATTTTGGCAGACCAAAGCAGGACCCGCTAATGCTTTATGTGGTCCAGCCAGACTGGGTAAGAACGGCAGGTTTCCTCCCCTGAAGGACATTCGTGAACCAGTTGGGTTTTTAATGACAATCCAACACCTTTATGGTCACTTTTACAAATACCGTTAATGCAAATCTGGAACCTGACCCCATGTCTTCAGATGATGTTGCCAAGGGGCAGCATGTAGATGAGGAAGACGAGGGGTCAAGGATAGATCCTTGGAGGACTTCAGAGGTAATAGTGCAGGCAGTAAGAGAGGCTATTGCTGGAGATGCTCTGGCTACAATTGGATAGGCAAGAGTGGAGCCAAGTGAGGATTGTCCCACTGAGCTGGACAACAGAGGTGTTGCAGGAGGATGGTGTGGTAAAACCTTCTCAAAGGCTGCAGAGAGGTTGAGAAGGACGACGAGGGATAGTGCACCATTGTCACAGAGGATGTCATTTGTGACTGATTAAGGCCGTTTCAGTGCTGTGGCAGTGGCAGAAACCCGATTACAGAGATTCAAATGTGGAGTTGCAGGAAAGATGGGCATGGATTTAGGTGGCAATGATACATTTAAAAGCTTGAGAGCAAAGGGAGGTTGGATATCAGAGGGACGGTTGAAGATCAGAGAGTAGATTGTAAGGGCAGGGGTCAAGGGTGTTTTCTTTAATAAAAAGGAACAGCGTGATGATGGCAGTTATTAGAGGGAAAGGGATAGTACCTGAGGAAAGGGAACCATTTACAATATCAGCTAGCATGGGGCCCAGGATGGGAAGTTCGTGCTCAGCAGTTTTGTGGGAATGGATTCAAGAGAGCAGAATGCGTGTCTCATGGACAAGATGAGTTCAGAGGGAATGAGGTAGATGGGAGAAAAACTTCAGAAAAACCTGGGTTCGGAGCTGGGAGGGGCAGGGGTACCCTGGGGAAAATTTGGCTTTGTGGGCAAGGGGATGCAGCAGAGACAGTTGCAATGGATGGTCTCAAAATTAGTGACAAAGACATCCTTGAGACCGTTGTCATTGGGTGTGAGGAGTGGTGGAGATGGATTGAAAGATGGTTGGTAGTGAAGAAAAGAAGCCCGAGGTGAACTTTGCTTTCCAGAATGATCCTGGAGTAGCGAGTGGTTTTGGCAAAGGAGAGCAAAACAAGTGACTAAACAAGTTGTGCGCTAAATACGCTCATGTCTGCACTCCCTGGACTTGAGTGGGAAGATGGGAGCCTTATGGGGAGGGAGGGTGACCAAGGAGGGAGTGGGTAAAGGTTTTATTGAATATTAGGGCATCAAGATTTGGAGGCAAGGGAGATGCTGAGCAGATTGACAGCTGCAGAAGTATTGTTACAAATAGAGGGACAAGAGCGAGGAAGCTAGGAGTTTAAAAGTGCAGTTGTAAGCAATTTGGGGGGTGGGGGGTGGTAAAAAGAGTTTATTCCAGGGGCTGACACAGAAGGAAGTGGCCAGAGATAGCCTAGTCTGTGATCGAGATGATGGAAGTAGAGGCCATACAAGATGGCATGGTTGAGCAGATATCCGCTAATGTGGGTAGGAGCTATTATCTGGAGGGAGAGGTGACTAGGCCCCAAGTTCTAGAATTCCCTCTGTAAACCTCTCTCTCCTGCTTTAAGATACTCCTTAAAACCTAGTTCTTTGACGCCCTCCCCCTTTCAGTATTCCGAATGGAACATTCCCTCCGTGGTTCTATGATTCTTCCAACTTAGTATACTGCATTTGCTGCTCACGATGCAGTCTCTTCTACATTGGGGAGATCAAACGCAGTTGGGTGATCACTTTGCTAAACATCTCAGCTCAGTCCGCAAGCATGACCCTGAGCTTTCGGTCGCTTGCCACGAATTCTCCATCCCACTCTGACCTCTCTGGCCTCAGCCTCCTACACTGTTCCAATGAAGCTCAATGCAAGCTCGAGGAACAGCACCTCATCTTCCAGCCTCAACAATGAGCTTAACAACTTGACATAATAACCACCGCTCCCCTTTTCTCAGACAGCAGGTGCTGCTAATGGATCTGCTGTAACAATTTACACCTTAGAGACCCATCTTTTGTTTCTTTTCTTATTCCATTACCACCCCCTTTTGCCTTGAACAGTCATTCCTTGAAACATAGAGATAGGAACAGGAGTAGGCCATTCGGCCCTTCGAGCCTGCTCCGCCATTCAATGAGATCATGGCTGATCTTCGTCTGAGATCATAGCTGATCTTACCAGTTCAGTACCCCGTCCCCGCCTTTTCTCCGTAACCCTTAACCCCCTTAGCCTTCAGAAATATATCCAATTCTCTCTTGAAAATATTTATTGAATTAGCCTTCGCAGCCCTCTGTGGCAGGGAATTCCACAGGCTCACCACTCTTTGAGTGAAGAAATTCTTCCTCATCTCTGTTTTAAATGATTTGCCCGCTATTTTTAGACTGTGGCCCCTGGTTCTGTGCTCCCCGGCCATTGGAAACATTCTCTCTGAATTCAGCCTGTCCAGGCCTGCCATAATTTTATATGTTTCGATGAGATCCCCTCTCAACCTTCTAAACTCCAGTGAGTACAAGCCCAAACTATTTAATCTCTCTTCGTAGGTCATTCCCGCCATTTAATCACTTCTGCCCGCCACCCCATCAGACCTTGCCTTTTGTCTTTCTTCCTCCTCCCCTTTTCCCCTACCTCTGTACTTATTTATAAACTGTTAAATCTCGACATTCTTCCAGTTCTGATGAAAGGTCATCATCCTGAAGCTTTAACTCTGTTTCCAGCATTTTCTGTTTTTTATTTCAGATTTACAGCATCATAGAGTCATAGAGTTATACAGCACAGAAAGAGGCCCTTCAGCCCATCGTGTCTGCACCAGGTTTCAGCAGTTCTTTGCCTTTGTTACTTTTATCTGTTGCAGTTATCGCCTCTCCAGCCTTTGAGCAGTACACAGAGCGCAAAGGTGGAAAAGACTATTTGATATAAGCCTTCTTTTTCTACATTACAATAGTGACTACACTTCAAAAAGTACTTCATTGGCTGTAAAGCGCTTTGGGATATTCGTGAAAGGTGCTATACAAATGCAAGTCTTTCTTTGAAGATTTAGCAATAATGTGAAGCACTTTTATGTTCGGTGTTGTTTTTATCCCCAGGGTATCTGAAATAGAGGTTCTGTTCCAAAAGTATTTAAAATAAAAAGGTCCAATGTTAATCTGTCTTGATGGGTAAAAAAATGTTTATAATGAAGTTTATAACGAGTCTGGTGCTGCAAATATGTATTTAAATGATTTTTATACTGCCAGCCAAACAAATGTGCACCATCTATTAAAAAGTGTGGGAGCTAATTAACGATGAATTTCCAAAATATGATGGATGAACATTCCTTCATTAATATTTAACATTCAATTTTACTGTTGCTCTATTTTCTTCATTTTGCAAAACTGAGTTTGGTCAATGCAGTATGCCAGCTGCTGCCTGCAAGAATATTATAAAGGGCTAGTTTCATACTTTAAAATGAAAATCCATCAAAAAGCAAAATTATATTTGGCTCTTGTAAAATAGTAATTCACTCAATAGAATATTAACAATTCTAGAAACTAGGAGCAGCTAAAAGATACTGCAACTGTTTTCAGTTCAACAGTAAAATCGCCTAATGCATCCCTTCCAGAAAGTAAGTTCAGCTTACTCCAATATTATTTTTAGATAGAATACATATGTCCCTCAGGGAAAGTCTGGGAGCCCAGATTAACTTCCCCAAAAAGGATATTAATGCATTTACCAACTGCTATGCCATACACCATTTTGAATGCCAGAAAGGACGTCAAAATGACTTAATCAGGGGAACAAAAAAAAACAACAAAAAATGAAAATGCACCTTTCATGTCCTCAGGGCTTCCCAACATGCTTCACGGCCAATAAATAATTTTCCAGTGTTGTCACCATCATGTAGGTAAACCCAATTTACAATGAATAAACCAATTTGCACACAGCAAGGTTCTATAAACAGCAATAAGATAAACGACCAGTTAATCTGTCTTTGGTGGTGTAGGTTGAGGGATAATCGTTGGCGAGGACAAAGGGAGAATTCCCCTGCTCTTGTTTGAACACTGCCAAAGGTTAAACCTCATCCGAAAGACAGCACTGCAGAGTACCAGCTTAGATTATCTGGTCAAGGCCTGGAGTGAGGCTTGAACCCATGACCTTCTGACTCAGAAGCAAGAGTGCTACCACTGAACCAAGCTGACACTTTTGTACAAAGAAAAAGAAAATTGCCATTGAGAAGATTTGCACTACTGTAATTCACCAGTCTATGATGCCAAGTAAACTTTCAGCTTCAGACCTAATCAGGTGCTATCATTTTGGAAAGTGTATTTATTACGTGGAATACTAGTTAAAAGCTGCAATTAAGGGGTCTCACCATTAGTAGCCATTTTAAAAAACAGTTTAAAATTGTCTTGCTTTTCTCCATCATCATGTATGTATAACTTCATTTAAAATAAGAAATTGTATTTATATAGCGCCTTTCACAACCTCAGGATGTCCCAAAGCGCTTTACAGCCAATGAAGTACTTTTGAAGTGTAGTCACTGTTGTAATGTAGGGAACGCGGCAGCCAATTTGCGCACAGCAAGATCCCACAAACAGCAATGTGATAATGACCAGATAATCTGCTTTAGTGATGTTGGTGGATACATTAATATTGGCCTGGACACGAATGAGAACTCCCCTGTTCTTCTTCAAAATAGTGCCATGGGATCTTTTACATCCACTTGAGGGGGCAGACAGGGCCTCAGTTTAATGTTTCAGCAAAAAACAACACCGCCGACAGTGCAGCACTCCCTCAGCACTGCACTGGAGTGTCAGCCTAGATTTTTGTGCTCAAGTCTCTGGAGTGGGACTTGAACCCACGACCTTCTGACTCAGAGGTGAGGGTGCTGCCCACTGAGCCCTAGCTATACAATAGTGAACACATCGCTATTTAGTAACTTGGAATGAAGTGTCCAATAGTATGGGGGAACTGAATTAACACACAGTTGAATTTACAAACATTACTGCAGCACTGAATCAATTAGATCATCGTCACTCAGTTTAAACAAAAATATTCAACCCATCCAAAAAAGATACAAAAGCTATTTTTTTCTTCCAAAAAAAAAAATCACATTGATTCCTTCTTTTCAATCACTATTACGTTAACAAAATACAAAGAAACCAGTGTACAGATCCAGCTTAGTGATCTCATGGTCTAAATGAACATAAATCAAACAAGTGCGACAGCACATTGATAACATTGATGCTGCACAATTTAATTTTGCCATTACTTTTCTTGTCTGTGTGAAAAGGTTTTGTTATAGATGGCTGCTTTATCTGGATTTGCTACTTATGGAAAAAAAGATATTGTGTCAAGGGACAAAGGGACTGGGAAGAGAAGAGTGGAATAGTCATGTGGAATGCCAGCCATTTTTCTTCCTTCCCCAACATAATTCAGAAAAATTACTATCCTATATGTTATGTGCAAATGCAAAACTCAACCCATGTTTCCATATATACTAGTAGCACAAATGCAAAGTTTTAAGAATCTTACAAACTAAAAAGGAAAAAAAAAAGTCTTACACAGCGCAAACAGTAAACGACAGTGCAATATTAAAGATGTTGATTTTTTTAATCAATACTCAGATCCGCAGATTTCCTTTTTCAAAGCAACAAACTGGTTTCACTTAGGTTTATAAATGGATATCAGGAGCTCATCTGGTCTCTGGAAGAGGTGAATTTTGGTTAAAGTTTATGACCAGAAATATCTCAACTTCCAAGGTGACACCTGGTAATGATTTGCAGGAAAGTCAACTTAAAAAATGTTATAATGTAGGTGAACGGACATAAATTAACAGTATCTAGAAAAGCCCAATGTTTGTTGCAAGTCCTGCGACAGCAATGACGGCCTCTCCCACATCTCAAATCGTCCTATGATCTAAGAATTTGTGCTCGATCCTGGATGAGGTTAATAGTGTTACTGGGATCACCCGAAGTCCTAACCCACTACACTGTAGGATTCAGTCACTACTAGATGGGTTTGTGCAGGAGCTACCTTGTTGACTTCCTTCTGTTTGAACTTTGATACTGTATTCTAGTTGTGTGGTGCCAGATTATTCCCTCAGCATGGTAATTGTATCAGATGACTCTGGAAGACAACCCAGGCAAAAAAAAAAACTGTATTCTTTCAGGGTTTCTGAAACTAAATTTTTTGAAAGGTTTCCTTTTTGACATCACTGCACCAAAGGTATTACCCCCAGGGTCCCTGACCATGCTTATTCATTGCAGCTCGTGGGCCAGGCATGGCACTGCAAAACTCAACTCACTGACGTTGGAGCTTAGAGAATTCTGAATTGAGCCATTCCTCTTTGACCCAGCCTCTGGTGTTTCCTGCTCCTTTGTTTCACTCTTACTTCCCATCTTATTTTATCTTTTCCTTCCCCATGCCCACAACCATTTGTCCATCATCTTAGAATCATAGAATAGCACAGCACAGAAGGAGTCCATTCGGCTCATTGAGTCTGTGCTGACTGTTTCGAAGAGCAATCCAGTTAGTTCCACGCCCCCAATCTTTCCCCATATTCCTGCAATTTTTTCTCCTTCAAAGTATTTATCCAATTCCCATTTGAAGGCTACTATTGAATCTATATCCACCGCCCTATCATGCAGTGCATTCCAAATCCTAACCACTCGTCGCATAAAAAGGTTTTTTCTCATGTCGCCTCTGGTTCTTTTGCCAATCACCTTAAATCTGTGCCTCTGGTTATCGACCCTTCAGCCATTGGAAACAGTTTCTCTTTATTTACTCTATCTAAACACTTCATGATTTTAAACACCTCCGTCAAATCTCCTCCTAGCCTTCTCTACTCTAATCTCCTACCAAAAACTTTGACCAGATTTTTTCAGATAAGTGCACTGCCCACTTTCTTCCATTTTTCATTGCTGCTTCTGCTATTCTTGGAGAATGGTCAGTTTGGGCATCAGCTCCCCCTTACTGGTCCTTGTGGTTCTAAGGACCCGCCCACCTAGCCTGATCCTGGTTACTTCTTGGCCAACTGGGTACTGCTTATTCCTCCAGACTGGAGCTTGGACAGCAATTGATCGAGTCCAGTCTGTTTTTCCTGACATCTGTTTGAGTTTTGTCGATTCCTGTATTGCAATTCCTCACCATTTTATCATTTTAGTTCGACGTGCGGCTTTGATAGTCCATATTGTTGTACTCATTGTGCTGGTTCTAATTTATAAACAGTGAAAAATTGCTGTAAACTATTAGGAATGTTTCCAGTGCTGAAACATGCTACAAGGAAAAGAAACTGCATAGCTTTACAAACTTTTTGCAGCAGATTAATTGGAGTTTTTTTTTTAAAAGCATGAACAACAGGTGGAGAGGTGAGCAAAGCCAATAGCACAGAAATCAAAGTCAAAAAGACAAATCAAGGTAAGTCAGATAGTGCCCATTTGGTGATAACAAACAGAATTATAGAAGCCTGCAGAAAGACTGGAGGAGGCAAGGAGTTAACCAAAACAGGGGAGGAGGGAAAGAAAGGAAAAGTAAAGTTGAAAAGTGACTACAGGAGTAAGACAGAGTGAAACAGAGGGGGACTTGGGTACTGTTTAAAAAAAAAGGCAGTGGTACTATCCCCAGGTAATCCAGCTAAGTCTTCCAGCCAAACAAAACGGTCTTGCATATATGCTGCAGTAAACAGTGGCCATGAAATATTACCATTTTAGTCCAAATACACAAATTGTATTCAAATTCTTCTGCAAAATATCATCCCTAATTGACATGCAAGGGGGAAAATAATTACAGTAAAACATTCAAACGTCAACAACAACTTGCATTTTCTCATGTGCAGAAAGAGATTTCAAAGCTCTTTACATTTTCACTCCTTGGTGTTCAAAGGGAAAATGAAGAGGGTTAGGGTGGGTGGTCAAAAGGTACAGTTGAAGTGGAGGAAATTTCTGAAAGCAAAGATGGAGGTGCAAAGGGGCAGGGAACTAGGCATGGAACTCCAGAGTACAGGAGTGGCTGAACAAGCAGCAGAACAGGAGAGGAGCAGCAGCCCACTACAATTATCTTATACTAGCACATGACCTGTGAACATTTTGCATACAACATTAACCAAGATCATTGCAGTATAAAGGCTTGATAGAAGGGACAGCACAGTTTCACTTAGAGGAGATAAATCACAAGTCACCATATACAAGTCCACAATTAACATTAAATTTAACATCCAGTTAACCATCTGGTCAAATTCTAAAGAAAATCTCCACTATGTCACACCATTCCTAGTTTTGCATAACACAATAGCTCAGTATACATCACAATATCCTGTAACACCATCGACAGTTCAGACACCAGATTTCCAGATGTTAAACATAATCAAGTCCTACATATCAAAATGTGTTATCTTTGGAGTAACCAACTGGAAGATATAGTTAAGCATAGTATACATCAAGATTATCACACGACCAAATCAATACTGCAATTGAGCAACCTGTCAAACCACAACACTACCTTTCATTTTCTAACCAGTTACCGTCCATTTTAAAAATAATCACGTTACAGCTACAATCAAGTCATTCTTGCTCTTAACATTTGAAAAATATAAATACAGATTTAACAGCAATAAAGGAAGGAATTTAACAAACAAATGGGGTTCAATAAACAAGAGAGTTTAATAAACAAGCAATGAGGTTTTAGGCTACATCAGAGCTATGAGAAGTTTTCGTACACCAGTCTCCAATTTAGCATTGTGGTTTGACTGGTGCAAGACAATCACTACCATAGCAAAACACTTAATGCATGCAACATTTCAACAAAAGTGTTTACTGATTCTTCACTTTGGAAATGGAAGGGATCTCAGCATACCATAAATATTCAATTTCAACTAGCTCTCAGTCAAGTTCAAATTTATCCTGATTATTGTAGATTAGAATTATCACGGTGCAAGGACAACTCAAATGAGAAACCGGTAGATAAAGTAGGAACAATCATTAATTTAATAGTTATTACTTAGTGGACAGGTTAATAAGTGGCTTCACTGTAACTCTAAATTACCACTGCAGAGGATACACTTGCTTTGTCCGTTTGACATTACTTTTTGAAGAATTATTTTTCAAGACATCATTCTCAATTTCTAAAAGGTGACTTAAATAAATATTTTCAACAAACAAGGATGTTATTTGTAAAGTCAAAAGAATGTTTATGAATTTCAGTAATTAAAAAAATATTCAACTGGTTATTTGTCAGTTAACCAATATTGCAAAGATTTTCCAAGACAATTTTTTTTTATATAAAAAGGATCCAGTAACAGAACACCACATCACTATCAGCGTGTTATAGGTTATTTCACTAAGAATAGTAGAACGCAAGACTATGGTATAGAAGCGTCTGACATTTGAGAAAAATGACCAATAATACACCAATGCAGAGACAAATGATACATTTATCCCCAAGCAATATGCTTTTAAATAAAGCCTTAAATGTAACATTTTCTCCACATTTCAAGGAGTAAAGTGTAAGTTCCAATACAGCAGAACAAATGCAACACAACAGAAAAAAAATAGTAGTTTATTAAAGCTAGCTCGGGAATGCAATCTGCTTCTGGGTAGAGCACTTCAGTTAATATATATATATTGCAAAGCACACTTTATACCTACATTAAATATGGTTTGTGCAAATTTCAATAGAGGCTACTTATTTTTCTCTATACAGGGAGGTCACAGTAGAAGTTCTTGTGGAAATTTCGTCTAGAGATATCAACTTGATTTTTTTTCTATTCAACCTACAGCATACTCTAGAAATTTCAAGGAATGGATATACCCTGTATTAGTCCTTTACAGTGGAGTCTAGTACCTTTGGACACTTAATCACATACTCTATTTTGAATACAATCGTTTCACTATCATTTTCTCAAATCTTTTACAAATAAATGACAATGTTTTGGTGGGATTTGGAGTGGGGGGGAGGGGAGGAGTTAAAAAACTGACGCCAAACTGAAGTTTTATCAAACAACAAAAAAAGTGATAGATAAATCTCAAATCCATACATTAAAATAAATAGGATTGGGAGAGGGGAAAAAAAGAAAGCAAAGGGTTTGGAAAGGAGGAAAATGCCCTTCCTTCCAAGTTTTAAAAGGAGAAATCCTACTGAAAAGCAGGAAAACAACAGAATATCAGAGCAAACCCAGGGGTTTCTGCCCCATTAAATATATTCTTTCTCGGCCACTTTTCTCCCCTCCAGGGCCCGAGTAAAGCCAGGCTGAGAATCGGTGGGATGATCCGAGCCAAAACACAAGCTGATTATTACTACTCCCCACCCCCCCCATCTCCTCTCTCCCTAAATAACAAAGACTCCGTTTCCCCACCATCAGCCCCTCCAGAAAATCTGCCAAGGAAAAAAAAAAGACATTTCATGTGAAAATACAAGAAAATGCCCTTTCTCTTTTGGACAGGAAGCCCTCCTCCTTCGCTCTCACCTGGTTCAAGTCCTCGTCCGTCAGTAAGTGCACCTCCCGGGGTTTGAAGCAATTCTGACATTTGCTCTTATTGAAAATATTGGCCTGGAATTTGCGGCACGGATTGTCCTTGGCCCCGGCCAACATCGCGGTAAAAGAGAACAAACCCCTCCGCTGCCGCCGCCGAATTAAAACACAATTAATTTAATTAATTAATGTGTGTGTATATATATATATATATATAATTATTAAAAATTGCACAATAGTAAATCACGGCGGAGGGTGGTGGCAGGGGGGGTTCGGGTCCACAGCTCGCCCCAGATTTTAAATCCTCGGCGGTCGCCGGTTCATCGCGGTTGTCTTTCTCTTCCTCGTCCCCCGGACACTGCGAGTCCAGCCCGCTCTCGGCTCTCTGTGGTGCTGGCTGGCGGCGGCTCCTCCTGCCCTTCTCCCGGGCTTCACTCCATGGCCGCACTGGGCCCCGGCGCGCAGCGGGCAGGCGAGCGGTTACTGACTGTGATGGAGGAGGGGCGGGAGGTGATTGGCTGGAGTGGTGAGTGGTGAGTTGTTCACGGGGCGCTCTCGAGCTCGGGTTCCCCCGGTAACGATCCAACCAATGTCCCACCGGCTGCTCCTGCTCGCGCGCTCTGCCCGGGCTCGCGCGCTGCCCCTCCGCTTTTATCACGGGCTTCGGACAGCGCCGCCACCAGGCAGCGTGCAGCAGCGCCAGCGCCGGCCCATCGACACAGTGTACAGCCCAACTATACAGCCCCAGCCCATCGATACAGTGTACAGCCCAACTATACAGCCGAAGCCCAACGACACAGTATACAGCCCAACTATACAGCCCCAGCCCATCAACACAGTGTACAGCCCAACTATACAGCCCCAGCCCATCGACACAGCATACAGCCCAAATATACAGCCCCAGCCCATCGGCACAGTGTACAGCCCAACTATACAGCCGAAGCCCAACGACACAGTATACAGCCCAACTATACAGCCGAAGCCCAACGACACAGTATACAGCCCAACTATACAGCCCCAGCCCATCGACACAGTGTACAGCCCAACTATACAGTCCCAGCCCATCGACACAGTGTACAGCCCAACTATACAGCCCCAGCCCATCGACACAGTGTACAGCCCCAGCCCATCGACACAGCGTACAGCCCAACTATACAGCCCCAGCCCATCGACACAGAATACAGTCCATCTATACAGTCCCAGCCCATCGACACAGTGTCCAGCCCCAGCCCATCGACACAGCGTACAGCCCAACTATACAGCCCCAGCCCATCGACACAGTGTACAGCCCATCGACACAGAATACAGTCCATCTATACAGTCCCAGCCCATCGACACAGTGTACAGCCCATCGACACAGAATACAGTCCATCTATACAGTCCCAGCCCATCGACACAGTGTACAGCCCAACTATACAGCCCCAGCCCATCGACACAGTGTACAGCCCAACTATACAGCCCCAACCCATCGACACAGTGTACAGCCCAACTATACAGCCCCAGCCCATCGACACAGTGTACAGCCCCAGCCCATCGACACGGCGTACAGCCCAACTATACAGCCCCAGCCCATCGACACAGTGTACAGCCCATCGACACAGAATACAGTCCATCTATACAGTCCCAGCCCATCGACACAGTGTACAGCCCAACTATACAGCCCCAGCCCATTGACACAGTGTACAGCCCAACTATACAGTCCCAGCCCATCGACACAGAGTACAGCCCAACTATACAGCCCCAGCCCATTGACACAGTGTACAGCCCAACTATACAGTCCCAGCCCATCGATACAGCGTACAGCCCAACTATACAGCCCCAGCCCATCGACACAGTGTACAGCCCCAGCCCATCGACACGGCGTACAGCCCAACTATACAGCCCCAGCCCATCGACACAGTGTACAGCCCATCGACACAGAATACAGTCCATCTATACAGTCCCAGCCCATCGACACAGTGTACAGCCCAACTATACAGCCCCAGCCCATCGACACAGAGTACAGCCCAACTGTACAGTCCCAGCCCATCAACACAGAATACAGCCCAACTATACAGTCCCAGCCCATCGACACAGTGTACAGCCCAACTATACAGTCCCAGCCCATTGACACAGTGTACAGCCCAACTATACAGTCCCAGCCCATCGGCACAGTGTACAGCCCAACTATACAGCCCCAGCTCATCGACACAGTGTACAGCCCATCGACACAGAATACAGTCCATCTATACAGTCCCAGCCCATCGACACAGTGTACAGCCCAACTATACAGCCCCAGCCCATTGACACAGTGTACAGCCCAACTATACAGCCCCAGCTCATCGACACAGTGTACAGCCCAACTATACAGTCCCAGCCCATCGATACAGTGTACAGCCCAACTATACAGCCCCAGCCCATCGACACAGTGTACAGCCCAACTATACAGCCCCAGCTCATCGACACAGTGTACAGCGCCAGCCCATAGACTGGACACTATTTCGAAGAAGAGCAGGGGAGTTATTTATCCCCGGTGTCCTAGCCAATATTTATCCCTCAATTAACATTAAAAAAACAGATTATCTAGTCATTATCACATTGCTGTTTGCGGGAGCTTGATGTGCGCAAACTGGCTGTTGCGTTTCCCTCATTACAACCGTGACTACACTCCAAAAGTACTTAATTGGCTGTAAAGCGCTTTGAGACATCCAGTGGTCGTGAAATGCGCTATATAAATGCAAGCCTTTCTTTCTTTATACAGCCCCAGCCCATAGTCACAGTGTACAGCCCATCTCTACAGCCCCAGCCCATCGACACAGTGTACAGCCCAACTATACAGCACCAGCCTATAGCCCCAGCCCATAGCCCAACTATACAGCCCCAGCCCATCGACACAGTGTACAGTCCATCTATACAGCCCCAGCCCATCGACACAGTGTACAGCCCATCTATACAGCCCCAGCCCATCGACACAGTGTACAGCCCAACTATACAGCCCCAGCCCATCGACACAGTGTACAGCCCAACTATACAGCCCCAGCCCATCGACACAGTGTACAGCCCAACTATACAGTCCCAGCCCAGCGACACAGTGTACAGCCCAACTATACAGCCCCAGCCCATCGACACAGTGTACAGTCCATCTATACAGCCCCAGCCCATCGACACAGTGTACAGCCCAACTATACAGCCCCAGCCCATCGACACAGTGTACAGCCCAACGATACAGCCCCAGCCCATCGACACAGTGTACAGCCCAACTATACAGCCCCAACCCATCGACACAGTGTACAGCCCAACTATACAGCCCCAGCCCATCGACACAGTGTACAGCCCAACTATACAGCACCAGCCTATAGCCCCAGCCCATAGACACAGCGTTGGCCATATATACAGCACCTGTCCATATATAGAGTATAGAAACCATAGACACAGTGTTGGCTGTATATACTGTATAGAACCCATAGGCACAGTGCTGGCCATATATACATCCCATCAACACAGTGCTGGCCATATATACAGCACCAGCTCATATATACAGTATATAGAAACCATAGGCACAGTGTTGGCCATGTATACTGTATAGAACCCATAGACACAGTGCTGGTCATATATACAGCACCAGCCCATATATACAGTGCTAGCCCATAGGCATTGCACTGGCCATATATACAGCACCAGCCCATATATACAATATAGAACCCATAGACACAGTGCTGGCCATACATACAGTGTACAGTCCATATATACAGTGCTAGCCCATAGGTATTGCACTGGCCATATATACAGTGCCAGGCTATATATACAACACAGGCCATATATACAGTGCCAGGCTATAACACAGCACTGGTCTTGCATACAGTGTCAGGCTAAATATACCACACTGGCCATAGGTGCAGCACCAGGCCATATATACAAAACTGGCCATATATACAATGCCAGGCAATATTTACAGTATACAACACCAAAACAGCACCACCTCATATATACAGCACTAACCATACATACACTGACCATATATACAGTACCTGACATCGATACAGCACTGGCCATATACACAGTGCTAGTTCATAAACACAGCACTGACCAAATATACAGCACCACCTCTTATATACAGCAGGCAGCCCACACATGCAGCACTGGCCCACATATACAGCACTACCATATTGTTAGTATTGCCACAAATACTGCGCTAGCTGGTACACACAGCAACAGACATAGATAAATCACCAACCATGAACACAGCACTGGCTACAGATACAGTATCAGTCATATACACAATCCTCATCACACCATTTTGAACTCATTCTTTCCTAGCCGTTTCCTCTACAATTTGCAAGATTCTAAGATCCATTCTCTGGTTCATCTAATGACATTTGCTGATTTACCTTGTCTTTTGCCTTTTACAACCTTGGTGACATACTGTACGATGGCTCCAGGCCCTTCACCTTCTGTTATTTTCAGTGTATGCTACATAGAAACTTATTAACAGTACGTACCATTGTAATTATTAGTGAAATATTATCAGTGTACTACTGGCATTATTAGTGAGTTATTAAAAGTTATGCAATGTTATAATTAGTGATTTATATCAATGTTTTATTAAAATTATTGGTGTACTATTATTACCAAGAATTTGTTAGTAGGTTAAAGTCTATAATTAGTGATTTATATTAATGACTTATTCAAATCAGTAGCATACAATTGTTAGTGATTGACTTATCCTATTATTAGTGATTATTATTGGTGCTACTTATTGTCAGTGATGTATTATTAATGATTCAGCTCTGATTTAGCATTATTAGTTATATAGTGCCACGATTATTAGTGAGTTATTACTATTAATGATATACATATCTTAATGAATAGTTATTAGCCTTAAAATTAGAGATTGTAATTAGTGTTCAAATGCTTAATGTGTTCATATGACATTCCACAGTCCTCTATTTTAATGATGGCATTACCTCATTTAAACTAAACAAGTTAATGCATTTGTTAGAATAGCGAACTGAGGAATGTCATGCCAACTCATTAAACATTCCTACACTAAAAAAAACTTGCATTTATATAGCGCCTTTCACAACCTCAGGACGTCCCAAAGTGCTTTACAGCCAATTAAGTACTTCTGAAATGTAGTCACTGTTGTAATGTAGGAAACATGGCAGCCAACTTACTGTATTGCTATTATTTGTGATTCAGTATTAATGGATTGTTACTGTTGTATTAGAACATAAGAACATGAGAAACAGGAGCAGGAGTAGGCCATACGGCCCTTCGAGCCTGCTCTGCCATTCAATAAGATCGTGGCTGATCTTTTACCTCAACTCCACCTTCCCGCACTATCTCCATATCCCTTGATTCCCTTCGTGTCCAAAATTCTATTGATCTCAGTCTTGAATATACTCACCGACTGAGCATCCACAGCCCGCTGGGGTAGAGAATTCTAAAGATTCACAACCCTTTGAGTGAAGAAATTTCTTCCCATCTCAGTCCTAAATGGTCGACCTTTATCCTGAGATTATGCCCCCTAGATCTAGTTTCTATTGTTGCAATAATAATGATTCCGTATTAATGAATTGTATTAGTGTGTGCCCAGGTGACCATCAAATGCAAACAAGCGTTGTCCACCAGTTGGCTCAAAGCTGCTCGCGACTGGTAGGCACCACAAGAGGTTCGCAATATTTTAAGTTATTCCTGAAAAATGATTTCAGTTTAGGTGGGTCAATCGAAGCTTATTAGTAGCTCTCTGCCAAGAGGAGTGAGCTTGGAGAATGAATGGTGATGCCCTGCATAAATCGCTGACACTCCCCACTGGCCATCTAAAATATGATTCCATATTAATGAATTATTACTGTTGTATTATTGCTATTATTAGTCATTGTTATTCCCCATATTGATCGTATTGTAGCGGTACCACCGAGTGTCCCTTACTTACTGTACATAATTCTCTTTAACGATGTTTATATAGAGTTTGCATGTACGGGGTGTTGCCCCTTTAAGAGCGCGGGCAAACGCGATGACGTCACGTCGCAAACCACGTGACTGCCCAAACGCGGGTAAACGCGATGACGCCACGTCGCCAACCACGTGACTGCCCAAGAGCGTGGCTAAACGCGATGTCATGTCGCAAACCACGTGACTGCCCAAACGCGGGTAAACGCGATGACGTCACGTCGCCAATCACGTGACTGCCCAAGAGCGCGGGCAAACGCGATGACGTCACGTCGCAGATCACGTGACCACCCAAGCGCGGGAAAACACGGGCAAACGCGATGACGTCACGACGTAAACGCGATGGCGTCACAACGCAAACGACCGGACTGCCTAGTCAGTCCTCGTGGCATCCCCGTTGGGGAAAGACCTGCTCCATGGCTCTCCTGCATCAATCTTTGTTGTTTTCTGGAATTCATCTAAACCTACATTAAAGACCTGTTTGATTGTTCTCCTGAGTTCGACCTCCGTTATTAGTTAGGAATACGACAATTCCTACAGTATCACTCAGCTCTTATTATTGTCTTCATTAGCAAGTCGGTTTTTCTGTCATCTTTAGCCATCATGGGCCGCAATTTGCAACCCCCACGGGTGCGTACGAGGTGTGTACGCACCCGTAGGGACCGCGCAAGTTCCGGGCTTGTGCATGCGCAAAAACCCAGAACTTGCGATCTGTCAAGAATTCTCTTGACAGATGATCCGCATCCCCGGGAGAAGGGCCTCTGTGGGTGGAGAGTTGCACTATTTGCCCAACCTCCGCCCGCTGAATGCCCGTGAAATTCTCACGCCTGGTAAAAGCAGGAGTATGGCCTGCTTTTACCAGCATAAGAGTTTGAAAAAAACAGAAAAATAAAATGTTATCACTCATTTATACTTTAAAAACCCTGTCCAATTATTTTAGCCCCATTAAAACATAACATTTTTGTTTAAAATATTTGTTTAAAATGGTATTTTAATTCATTTTAAATATGTCATTCTTTTTTATTTCATGTGTTCGTGTATTTTTTTAAGCGATCCCCATTCATACTTATGGGGATTCCGTTTATATGGAACTCCCATAAATATAAACGGAGATTCCTCCTTCTTTTATTGGTTGGGCCGGCCCACGTGATCCCAGGGGCGTTTGCGAACGAACCGCCTGCGCCCCTGGGATACGTGGGCCTCTGCCCGCGGGTACCCAGGGTGGCCCAGGCCCGCGAGTCTCCATACCTCCAGGACCACCAGGTAAATTCGTAGATTTTTTTTTACAGGTCGGGGGCATCCGCCCGCGGGGGCAAGCCTCCGACCGCAAATTTTGGGCCCATATTTTAGAATTTCAGCCCTAAAGAATTTTCAGGAGAGGTTCTTTTGTTGGTCAGTTTTGTTTTTAAACAATGTATTTTTGCACTTCATAAATATTGCAGTTGAACGTGTTTGTATTGCCTCATTAACCGGTCCTCCCTATTGTTTATCTTTCTTTGATACATCCTTTAAGGTTTAATTTCTGTATAAATTATTTAAAGATAATAAAAAAATAAAGTTGTTATGAGAAAGACCTGAATGGCATATGCAAACTGTTGCAGTAAGAAGGTGTACCATGACAAGTAAACAGGAATTCATTGTTACATTTCCCATTTACTGGTTTTCAGCTTGTGAAAATATAGAACTGCATCACCATATCATGGAACATACTTGTTAAACAGCCGACAGAAATTGATATGAAAGCAGATGCATTCGCCTGTTATTGTTGGTCCTTTCCGAGATGTGTATTGCACTCACCTGCTAAATAGAGTGGAGGGGATTTATGCATTTTTTCTGGTTAAAGAGCAACACAATGCACCAGAATATTTTACAGCTATTTACACTTCATCCAGAGCCATCCTTTGTTTCTTAACCTGTCCCATTACCATCTCCTTTTGCCTTGAATATCTCTTAATGTCTCTTAATCTCTTCCGCCTTCTATCCTATCACAGACCTTCCCTTTTGTTCTTTCATCCCCTCCCCTCTTTCCCAGCCCCTACACTTGCTTAAAAATCTGTTCCATTTCCTGCTTTTTTCCAGTTCTGACGAAAGGTCATCGACCTGAAACGTTAGCTCTGTTTCTCTCTCCACAGATGCTGCCTGACCTGCTGAGTTTCTCCAGCATTTTCTGTTTTTATTTCAGATTTCCAGCATCTGCAGAATTCTCTTTTTGTAAGAATATTTTGTAGGTTCGTTATACACTGTACACATGAAAATATATTCAAGAAAATTGCAGTGTGTTTATATGAATAAATTTTTACCATTAATGACAATGAAGTGCATTCAGGACGGTCACAGTAATTCGGGTAGATTTTCAACTTGCCGCCTGCCTGGGTGTTAAGCTGCCGTTTTTGCATCAGCTGCCCATCATAGAAACCGCTCGATTATCATTAAAATCAATGCGGCCGGTCCGCAATGTCAGATTTAAACTGCGGCAGCAAGTTTAAAAAACTATGGGGCAGAATTTGCGGTCGGCATGGCGGCGTAGTCTGAGAGTACGCCGTCGTACCGCCTTTCAAATGGACAGCAGGTTTGGTGTGTGCTGAGCCCTGAACTTGCGATCTGTCAAGTTCTGACTTGACTGATGATCCGCTCCAACATTAAAATCCTAATTGCTGGCGCAGAGTTGAGCTGATTGCCCATCAACTGCCCAGCAATTACGTATGAAAATTTTATGGCTGGTGCCAACAGGCACAGGAGCCTGTTTGCACAGCGTAAGGGGAATACCTCCTGACAAATACAAGTATATATTTAATTTTTAAAAGCTTAAACTACAAGCCAGTCTTTCAAGCTTACCGTCGGACGGGTGGTATTTTGAGTGAGGCTGCTATCTTTGAGATTCTGAGGCCGGAAATGGAAGCATTTACATATGGCCCACAGGATTATTACAGTTATATTTACTGTCCACAAAAAGTATTTATTGTCCATGAAAAGTAAAGAACTGTCTTCCAATACATTTTGAAGAAAGCATTATTCTCAGGTTTCTAAAATGTAGTATTTGCTGGGAGGAAAAAAATGAAAATGTGGATGACTTACAAAATAACGATGCATTCTGCACACACCCAGACCCCGAAATCACAAATTTAAGTATATTTTCGAAGTACTGACGTTTAAATAGAGAATAGTCCGATGATCTCTAATAGTATTAACGAGAGACCTTCTGTTTGCTGTTTGGAGCATTAACCCACGTGATCCCAGGTACGCTTACACACATGGTTACGCCTCTGGGATCCGTGGGCCACGACGGTGCCTTCTACTCCGCAGCATCTCAGAGGAGGGTACCTCTGTTCGGTTCGGATGCCGGCTGCGTACTCCTTAGTTACACCGCCGACCGCAATATCTGGGCCGATGACATTTTCTTCCCTTTCTCTCTTTTATGTCACATAATAATAATCATATCCTGGCTGTGATTTGCCCCAGAGCCTTTGCCAATGCTCGCTCCTCCTTCAGGGCCCGCCTCAAAACCTTTTTGCTTTGACCAAGCATTTGGTCACCTGTCCTAATGTCACCTCCTTTACTTCGGTGTCAGTTTCTGTCTGATTACACCTCTGTGAAGCGTCTTGGGACATTTTACCGTGTTAACGGCGCTATATGAATGCAAGTTGTTGTTGTTTTGAGTTGGCTGTAAGGAGGTGAGAAGCCTGCTGGTGACTCCCCCTCTTTCCCTGTAGGAAAAGTGCCTGATCCCTGCTCAGTATGCCCCCAGTTGGTCAGGTGGGATGGAGCACACAGTGTGGGGAATCACGGACTTATGTGAAAGCTTCAGAATTCTGCTCAAGGACTGATTGAAATATGGAGTTAAATATGATATTTCAATGCCTCGGTTTTGGCTAATTATTGTTAATCCTAAAATGTCCTTAATCCTACAAAAAATTGACAGGACTAATAATTGTCACATGTTCACAGTGCACAGATATTTCCAAAACAATGATTTTTTTTCATAATTCAGGTCTGTGGGACATAGGTATCAATTTAGCCTTATTTTTAAAGTATTTTATATTTTCCTCCCTATCCTATTTACATTTTTCTCCATTCATCCCTGGTGAGTGGGGATATTTTCCTTATTCTTACTCTTATTTCCTCTTCTCTTATTTATTCCTTTATCTTTGTCCTGTCCACTTTCTAAGGTCTCTGCTGCATAGCTGTATCTAGACCTGGTTCAGGTACTGAGGACAGTAAATGTTTAAATTTAAATAACCTTTAGTCAGAGATTTGGCATGCATTATAGGAAAACCAGATAGATAGAACTTGCATTTATATAGCGCCTTTCATGACCTCAGGATGTTCTAAAACGCTTCACAACCAATGAAGTACTTTTGAAGTGCAGTCACTGTTGTAATGTAGGGAAACGCGGCAGCCAATTTGTGCACCGCAAGTTCCCACAAACAGTAATGAAATAAATAACATCATCTTTTTTTTGGTGGCATTGGATGAGGGATAAATATTGGCCCGGACACTGGGAGAACTCTCCTCTCCTTTGAATAGGGGATTATTTATGTCTTCTTCTTCTTCTTCTTAGGCAGTCCCTCGGAATCGAGGATGACTTGCTTCCACATTAAAAATGAGTTCGCAGGTGACTGATGAGTCCAATGTGGGACCTACAGTCTCTGTCACAGGTGGGGCAGACGGTGGTTGAAGGGGCGGGCGGGTGGGGTGCTTGGGTTGACGTGCGCTCCTTGCGCTGCCTGCGCTTGGCTTCCACTTGCTCCCGGCGAAGAGACTCGAGGTGTTCGGCGCCTTCCCGGATGCTTCTCCTCCACTTTGTATGGTCTTGGGCCAGGGATTCCCAGGTGTCGGTGGGGATGTTGCACTTTTTCAAGGAGGCTTTGAGGGTGTCCTTGAAGCGTTTCCTCTGCCCACCTGGGGCTCTCTTGCCGTGCCGGAGCTCCGAGTAGAGCGCTTGTTTTGGGAGTCTCGTATCGGGCATGCGGACGATGTGACCCGTCCGTCGGAGCTGATTGAGCGTGGTCAGAGCTTTGTTGCTGGGGATGTTGGCCTGAGCAAGAACACTGACGTTGGTGCGCCTATCCTGCCAATGGATTTGCAGGATCTTGCGGAGGCAGCGTTGGTGGTACCTCTCCAGTGCTTTGAGGTGCCTGCTGTACATGGTCCATGTCTCTGAGGCATACAGCAGGGCGGGTATCACTGCTGCTCTGTAGACCATGAGCTTAGTGCCGGGTTTGAGGTCCTGGTCTTCAAACACTCTCTTCCTCAGGCGACCGAAGGCTGCACTGGCACACTGAAGGCGGTGTTGGACTTCGTTGTTGACGTCTGCCCTTGTTGACAGTAGGCTCCCAAGGTATGGAAAGTGTCCACTTGAGAAGGCAGACGGGGCCTTGGTTTAACGTCTCATCCGAAAGAAGCAACTTCTCCTGAATATTGCACTGAAGTGCCAGCCTCGATTATGTGCTCATGTCACTGGTGTAGGACTTCTGACTCAGAGCCAAGAGAGCTACCACTGAGCCACGACTGATATTCGTACGGTAATCATTTAAATCGGCGTGTTCTTATAGGAAGACTCATAAGGGTGGATTTTACCTGTTGGTTGACCGACCAGCGGTGTGTTAGGGTTTATAAGAGCTGTCACCAATATTCCTCCAGCAGTTAGAACAGGCCCTTGAAATCAGGCATGAATGTCAACACTTCAGCTGTTCCTGGCCCTTGGTAACAGTGGCGTATTCCACAGGTAGCGAATCTCACGTGAAATGTGCGAACCGCATTCTGACCAAGTCCTTTCGTCTGAACAGTCTTTAGAATCCAGCAAGGATGAAAGGATTTTCGGATAGAAGAGAGTGCTAGCGGGGGGACCCGGTCCATTTCGATGGCCGGGCCTCATTAATGTTATTGCGGGTGATCTGCACTACCCGAACAGGTGTCCCAATGCAACCCGCCAGCTCCAGGCCAGCCCTGGGCGGCAGCGGCCCACACCATCCTTGTGGAGCCCGGTGAAGCACCACTGCTCCTTCTAGCCTCATGAAAATAACTTTACCACTTACCTTCTGAGGCCTCTTCTGTTGTACCGCCAGCTTTTACTGAGCGGAGCATCCATGACGGGCCCTCCACCTGGTAGGCAGTTAAAATGTCATCGGGGTCCCATGTACGTCATTGAACTCCGAATTGCATAGATTATTGTCTTTCACTCTGCCAGCGCATTTCACACTTCATCTAGAGCCATTGTTTGTTTCTTTACCTGTCCTATTACTATCTCGTCTCACCTTGAATATCTCTTAATGTCTCTTCTTTCATCCCCGCCCCCATTTCCCAGCCCCCAAACTGCCTTTTAATCTGTTTCATTTCCTGCCTTTTTTCTCAGTTCTGTAGAAAGGTTTCGACCCGAAACATTAACTCTGTTTCTCTCTCCACAGATGTTGCCTGGCCTGCTGAGTTTTTCCAGCGTTTTCTGTTGTTATTTCGGATTTCCAGCATCCGCAGTATTTTGCTATTGCGCTATTGAGGTTCCTGCCTGATTCTGGCGGGCACCTTGGCATCCCAGCAGAAGCTCCCGGGAACAATGGCGACCGAGCAGGAAAAGGGGCCTTCTCCATTTTAACTCCGCTGCCACCCTATTTTGGCTGGGCGCAGGGAGTTAAAATCTCCCGCATAATGCTTTACTTCAAACGGAGAGATACATTCAGGTTACCGCACATACATTATGGTTTCAGGGTTTTTACACTATTTTTCTAATTCAGTGACAGGTCCTGTACAATCTGTGTTTTGTTCACTCTCTGTCCCTCGGAGTTATAGACCTGAAATGAGCAATTATAGCATATTGCGGTACTGCTGCTGGATAAGTGTAGCCTCATGCTACACGCTCACTTCAGATAGGTAGCTGGGAAAATGTTACTCACAGAGAAGAGCTTCGATAGCTAAAACAACTAATTAAATTAAATATAACAACAGAAAATGCTGGAAAAACTCAGCAGGCCAGGCAACATCCGTGGAGAGAGAAACAGAGTCAACGTTTCCGGTCGAAACCCTTCGTCAGGACTGAAAAAAACACAGGAAATGAAACAGATTAAAAGGCCAGTTTGGGGGCTGGGAAATGGGGATGAGAGAACAAAAGAGAAGTGAAGAGACATTAAGAGGTATTCAAGACAAGACGAGATGGTGATAGGACTAGTAAAGAGACAAAAGACGGCTCTAGATTAGGTGTGAAATGCGCTGGCAGAATGAGAGACAGCTGCCATGTGGGAGAGAGAAAAAGGGGGAAGGGCCAAAACAAAGGTGTGGATGAAAAATATATATAAAAATGTAATAGGGGCCGAGGTTATTGTAGTGTATGTAACCTGTACTACCTTAAGAGGATACCTTAAGGTGATGGACTACTTTTTAACGGCTCCTGTACATTGTAGTACCGGTGGTGACCACACCGGTATATAAACCCTGCGGAGCAAAGTGTACCTCAGTTCCGCCCTGACCCTCAATCACTAAAGACCTGTTTACTTACTTCTGTAGTCTGTGTCCTGTTATTCAGTATAACTGCACTTGTAAACACAGACTCAACAGTGGCGACGAGTCTGATCGTACCTAGCAGCAGTTTTGCATCCAAGGAAGCTTCATCCTCAGAAACGGGCGTCGATAAAGGGCATCCGCCCTCAACATCCTGCTGAGCACTGCATCGCACGGGAGGCCATCGGGAACCCGGGTTGGTTTTCTGGTCACGAAGTCCAACATCAGCAACAGGCAGTGATCATCCCTTCTACGACAGCGGCGGGTAAGCCTGATCGAGCGGCACGGGGGGGAAGTCGGCCGAGTTGTCAGTGGGAGAAGGGGAGGGAAAACGAAGAAAAGGGCGGAGAACACGACCGCAGCCGGTGTCAGGGGCCGGACTGCAATCGGGGCAGAGACGCGCAGCAGCCAGAAAAGCGTTTTATGGCCACAAGGACCGCGGGAGCGGCGGGGCAACAAGAGCAGCAGCGCAAGGAAAATAAAGGCAGGAAGGACCGCTGGGAGGCGTGGACGGCAACAGCGCGGGAATCGCCATCTTGAGTCGGCGGGGGAAGAAGACAAGCGCGGGAAAAGCCGCCAAGCGCGGGAAAAGCCGCCATCTTAAATTTTTTTTAAAAAGTCATCATACTAAATAATATCCGAAGGGAAAGGAGAAACTCAGCAAGGATGCCAAAAACGGGTAACATCACTGCTTTTGATAACGATGTGGAAGATTGGGCCACTTATGTGGGACGCATCGAAGTTTACTGTACAATGAATGATGTACCGGATGATAAGAAAGCACTAACCCTATTAAACTCGATGGGTGCGAAGACGTACGGGTTATTAAGGAACCTGGTAACCCCAGACAAACCGGTAGGGAAGAGTTTCGCGGATATTGTTACTATCCTGCAAGAGCATTTAAACCCTACGCCGCTGCTGATAGCGGAACGATTTAAATTCTACAAAAGAATTCAACTTAAATGTAACCCCTTCACGGTTCTCTAGATATATGTGAGATGTGGTCTCTGTTGTAGACAGTATTCTATAGTCCAGTAAGGAGATCACTACTACAATGGCTTAATTCTAATTACCTTACTTTATAGTATTCCGGGGTACAGAATCTTCAGGCGAGACAGAGGGGGGGGTATAAGAGGAGGGGGTGTAGCAATATTAATTAAGGAGTCAATTACTGCAGTAAGGAGGGATGACATATTAGCAGGTTCCTCTAATGAGGCCATATGGGTGGAGCTTAAAAACAAGAAGGGGGCAAGCACTTTGCTGGGAGTGTACTATAGGCCCCCAAACAGTCAGGGGGAGATAGAGGAACAGATATGTAGGCAAATCTCAGAGAAATGTGCAAATAATAGGGTAATAATAATGGGGGATTTCAACTTCCCCAATATTAACTGGGATAGTCAGAGTGTGAAAGGCACAGAGGGTGTAGAATTCTTAAAGTGCATCCAGGAGAGCTTTTTGAGCCAGCATGTAGAAGGTCCTACAAGAGAGGGGGCGGTACTGGACCTAATTCTAGGGAATGTGGCCGGCCAAGTGGAAGAAGTGCTAGTAGGTGAGCACTTTGGTGACAGTGACCATAATATGGTGAGATTTAAGGTGGTCATGGAAAAGGACAGGGATGGGCCGGAAATAAAGGTTCTAAATTGGGGGAAGGCCGATTTTAATAGGATAATGGTGTGGAGATGCCGGAGTTGGACTGGGGTGGACAAATGTAAGAAGTCACACGACACCAGGTTATAGTCCAACAGCTTTATTTGAAATCACAAGCTTTCGGAGCGCTGCTCCTTCTTCAGGTGAAGTGGAGAAATGCATAAAGACACAGCTTATATAGTCAGAGAATCATGTCAGATGTTTACAGGTAACCTTTCCAACTGCCATTTATCGCACCTCGGCAGAGAGATAATCACAGCAGTCAAAGGTGTGAATGGTGTCCAAACAGGTCAGTCAGGGAAACATTACATCAAAGAACAATGAGGTGGGGTCACAAGGGGTCAAATATTGCAGATGCTGGGGTCTGTATGAAAAACAAAAAAACAGACAAAAAACATCTGACATGATTCTCTGACTATATAAGCTGTGTCTTTATGCATTTCTCCACTTCACCTGAAGAAGGAGCAGCGCTCCGAAAGCTTGTGATTTCAAATAAAGCTGTTGGACTATAACCTGGTGTCGTGTGACTTCTTACATTAATAGGATAAGGCAGGATCTGGCCAAAATGGACTGGGATCAGCTACTTGTAGGAAAATCCGCATCGGAGCAATGGGAGGCTTTCAGAAGGGAGATTGAGATCATACAATGGCAACATGTTCCCGTAAAGGTCAAGGGTGGTTCCAAAAACCACAGGGAACCTTGGATGTCAGGGGATATACGAGAATGGATTAGAAAAAAAAGGAGGGCTTTTGGCAGATACAAAAGGCTAAAGACGGAGGAAGCCCTAGAGGAGTACAAAAAGTGCAGGGGGATACTTAAAAAAGAAATTAGGAGATCAAGGAGGGGCCATGAAATAACACAGGCGAGCAAAATAAAGGAAAATCCTAATATGTTTTATAAGTATATTAAGGGTAAGAGGATAACTAGGGAAAAAATAGGGCCCATTAGGGACAAAAGTGGCAATCTGTGTGTGGAGCCGGAAGATGTAGGAGGGGTTCTAAATGAATTTTTTGCATCTGTTTTCACTATGGAGAGGGACGATGTAGACATAGAAATAGGGCGGGGGGACTGTGATATGCTCGAACACATTAACATCGAGAGGGAGGAGGTATTGGCGGTTTTAGCAGGCCTAAAAATGGATAAATTCCCAGGCCCGGACGAAATGTATCCCAGGCTGCTGTGTGAGGCAAAGGAAGAGATTGCGGGGGCTCTAACACACATATTCAGAACCTCTCTGGCCACAGGGGATGTGCCAGAGGACTGGAGAACCGCTAATGTAGTTCCATTATTCAAGAAGGGGAGTAGGGAAAAACCGGGGAACTACAGGCCAGTGAGCCTAACATCAGTGGTGGGAAAATTATTGGAAAAAATTCTGAGGGACAAAATCAGTCTCCACTTGGAGAGGCAAGGATTAATCAGGGATAGTCAACATGGCTTTGTCAAGGGAAGATCATGTCTGACTAATTTGATTGAATTTTTTGAGGGGGTGACTAGGTGTGTGGATGAGGGCAACGCAGTGGATGTGGTATACATGGATTTCAGTAAGGCCTTCGATAAAGTCCCGCACAGGAGACTGGTCAAGAAGGTAAGAGCCCATGGAATCCAGGGTGCCTTGGCACGTTGGATAAAAAACTGGCTTAGTGGCAGAAGGCAGAGGGTGATGGTCGAAGGTTGTTTTAGTGACTGGAAGCCTGTGGCCAGTGGGGTACCACAGGGATCGGTGCTGGGTCCCTTGCTGTTTGTGGTCTATATTAATGACTTGGATATGAATGTAAAAAGTATGATCAGTAAGTTCGCGGATGATACAAAAATTGGTAGGGTGGTAAATAGCGAGGAGGGTAGTCTCAGTCTGCAGGACGATATCGATGGGTTGGTCAGATGGGTGGAACAGTGGCAAATGGAATTTAACCCGGAAAAGTGCGAGGTGATGCACTTTGGGGGGACTAACAAGGCAAGGGAATACACAATGAATGGTAAGACCCTAGGCAAGACGGAGGGTCAGAGGGATCTGGGTGTGCAAGTACACAGATCCCTGAAGGCGGCGGAACAGGTGGATAAGGTGGTAAAAAAGGCATATGGGATACTTGCCTTCATTAGCCGAGGCATAGAATATAAGAGCAAGGAGGTTATGATGGAGCTGTATAAAACACTGGTTAGGCCACAGCTGGAATACTGTGTGCAGTTCTGGTCGCCACACTACAGGAAGGATGTGATAGCTTTGGAGAGGGTGCAGAGGAGATTCACCAGGATGCTACCAGGGCTGGAACGCTTCAGCTATGAAGAGAGACTGGGCAGATTGGGTTTGTTTTCCTTGGAGCAGAGGAGGCTGAGGGGGGACATGATTGAGGTGTACAAAATTATGAGGGGCATAGATAGGATGGATACTGAGGAGCTTTTTCCCTTAGTAGAAGGGTCAATAACTAGGGGGCATAGATTCAAGGTAAAGGGCGGGAGGTTTAGAGGGGATTTGAGAAAGAACTTTTTCACCCAGAGGGTGGTTGGAGTCTGGAACTCACTGCCCGAAAGGGTTGTGGAGGCTGGAACCCTCACAACATTCAAGAAGCATTTGGATGAGCACTTGAAATGCCATAGCATACAAGGCTACGGACCAAATGCTGGAATATGGGATTAGATTAGACAGGGCGTGATGGCCGGCGCGGACACGATGGGCCGAAGGGCCTCTATCCGTGCTGTATAACTCTATGACTCTATGACTCTATAGTTTTAACGTCAGACAGTATAAGAAGATTACGGGTCAATGACCTAAATTAGACATTTGCATACATTAGAATGAATCTAGACATAATAAACATACATTCTTCATTTATATGGATTCAAAGGAGAATCTGTCCCTGTGTCCAAATTCGAGTGCACTCTTTCGTTGGCGCGCTTAAGTTGGAGCTCATGGTATGTATAATGTCTGCAAGACTTACGACTCCGAACCCCTTCGTTGAATTCTCTTCACGATCACTGAATCCCACTTTGAGTTCTGGATGCAGAGCTACTAATACGAAGGGCGGCGGCCGAGTTTGGAAGCCCGGGACGGGATGCGGCAGCCATTTGCCTCCCGAGCCCTCTTTTCAGAGCTCCTGCCCTCTTTTCTTCCAGTCGCTCCTTTCTTCCCGCTCGAAAACCCCGCCTCCACCCCTTCCTCCTGGGGTTTCTGCCTGGAGACTGCGCAGCCTCACTGTCTGCAACAGTTGATACTGGTGCAGAATTATGGAAAGTCTGCTCTTAGTCACATTGTGTCCTTAAAAGTTCTTGCCGTACCTTCACATGGGCAACTTTAACCCAGGGATTTATAACAATAATAATACAGTGTTTAAGTTAAAGATTGATAACCATACTTAGCGTACATAACATTTCCAGTGGGTATTACACTCCCCCCCTACCAAATATAGGCATGTCCCCATGACTAATGAACTTTACACATAAGTGGTTGCATGCTTCCCAACCATGTATAAAGGGAGGTAACATATCGAACCGTAGGGGCTATCATTACACTTGGCATTCCTAGTGTACTGTATGTCAATCTTTCAGGAACCTTCTTAACTCGCTGTGAGCTCCTTATTTCGGATACCCGGTCTTCAGTTCCTTCAACTACGTTGGAGGCGTTGGTTCCTTTGTTATCATGCCTTTCAGTCTCTTTTATCTCCTTCTCGGAAGCATCTGGTTCTTCCCAGACCATGTCCAAGTCTGAGCTAAATGGTTCAGACAATTCATCCAGATTCTGTCTTATGCGTCTTTCTGGGAGGTCGTACCATAGATCCCATTCTTCATCTTCCGACTCATCAGGTTCCTCATGATCCACACACTGTGTCATGGGTTTTCTGTCTTCTGGAACAAAGTTTTCCTGGTTTCTCGTTTTTTTCCTTCTTCTTCTCTGCAGGGTTCTCCTACTAGGTGTCGGCTCATTATCCGCTGGCGGATCCAGACGCACTTGCTGTCCCAATGGCAGGATATGATTCCGGTGCAGTATTTTTATAGGTCCATTCCCACCTGCAGGTTTTAGCCGAAACACAGGTAGTTGTGACATTTGACTTTCAACAATGTAAGGTGTAGAAGCCCAGCAGTCTGCTAACTTATGTTTCCCTTGAAGTCCTAGGTTCCGTATGAGAACTCGGTCACCAGGCATGAGTTGGGAAAACCGGATCTTCTGGCCATACCGCTGCTTATTTCCTTTATTCTGTTTGGCAGAAACAGACTCAGCAAGTTCATAAGCAGCTTGCAATTCCTTTCTCATGTCAGATACATACTTGAGGTAAGTTCTCTGTGATGTGCCATCACTGGATACTCCGAAACACAAATCCACCGGCATCCTCGCTTCACGTCCAAACATGAAGTAGTACGGTGAAAAACCAGTAGCGTCATTTCGGGTACAATTATAAGAATGAACAAGATGTCCAATGTGCCGACTCCACTTGTTCTTTCACTTTGAATCCAGCGTTCCAAGCATGTCTAACAAAGTACGGTTAAACCGCTCAGGTTGAGGATCTCCCTGAGGATGGTATGGAGTTGTTCTTGACTTCTCAATCCCGAGCATGGACAACAACTCATGTATAAGTCTACTTTCAAAGTCTCTACCTTGATCACTGTGTATTCGCTTTGGCAGTCCATAGTGGATGAAGTATTTCTCCCACAACACTTTGGCAACGGTGGATGCTTTCTGATCCTTTGTGGGAAAAGCTTGGGCATAGCGAGTATAATGATCTGTAATGACCAAGACATTTGCGGTATTGCTGGAATCGGGTTCGATGGACAGAAAATCCATACAGACAAGGTCTAGGGGTCCATCACTTTGCATGTGAAACAGAGGAGCAACTCTTTTAGGTAAAGTCTTTCTCTGGACACAACGTGCACAGGACTTGCAGAACTCCTCAACCGCAGACTTCATACGCAGCCAATAGAATCTGTCCTTGACCAACCCATAGGTCTTATCTACTCCCAGATGACCTGCGTCATCATGCAAAGACTTCATCACTATTTCCCTGTACTTTTCAGGCAGGACCAACTGTGAATGGCATGGTTTAGTGGGTGGGTGAGTGATTCTACACAACACTCCCTCTTTAATTTCCAAGTGGTCCCATTCTCTTAGGAGCAGACGACAGTCAGGATGTTTTGATTTGTCGATCTGTGTAATATCACCCAGACGGAGAGCTGAAAACACCTCATGAATACAGGGATCCTCCTGTTGTGCTTTGGATATTTCAGATGAACACAACATGGGTAAGTTTTGTACATCCAAACTGGAAAGGTTGCAAAATGCCTGGGGAACAGCATGCATTGACGCTCCCAAGTGGTCAATCTCTCGGGCATGAAATGAATTCTTTGGTCCAGATACCACAGACATCTGACACATTATTTTCACATCTGCTGAAGCAACATCTTTCCACTCTGGTTTCTGGTAGTGTGGGCGATGAGACAGAGCATCTGCGTCAATGTTCTGGTTCCTAGGTCTGTACCTGAGACTAAAGTCGTAAGCAGATAGTGCAGCAAGCCAGCGGTGGCTGGTGGCATCAAGTTTTGCCGAAGTCAACACATAGGTTAATGGATTATTGTCTGTCCTCACTTCAAACTTCACTCCATACAGATAATCCTGCAGCTTATCCACCACCCCTCGCTTCAATGCCAAGAATTCTAGCTTATGAGCTGGGTAGTTACGCTCTGATGGCGTAAGACTGCGACTGATGAACGCTACAGGTCTCAGCCCTGCTCCTTGGTCCTGATACAACACACCACCCAACCCTTCTTGACTGGCATCCACGTGTAGTACATATGGCAGCTGTGGGTTTGCAAAAGCCAACACGGGGGCTTGAGTAAGACTTTGCTTTAAGGTGTGGAAGGCCTCTTCGCATTTCTCATCCCATCTAACACCAAAAGGCTCAGAGGGTTTGAAGTAGTCCTTGTTCTCTTTACCTTTAGCCTTTTTCTTCCTCTCGGCTGGTGGGAGGTAACCAGCCAGCAGCTGATTCAGAGGATGGGCCACTTTGGAGTAATCCTGCACAAAGCGCCTGTAATATCCACAGAACCCAAGAAATGACCGCAAGGCAGTCACTGTGTTCGGTTTGGGCCATGTGGTAACAGCTTCGATCTTGGATGGATCTGTGGCTACTCCATCCTGTGATACAATATGCCCCACATAGGACACGGATGTTTGGCAAAACTGACACTTGTCCAATGATAGCTTGAGACCTTCATCCTCCAGGCGACCAAGCACTTTCAGCAACCGAGCTTCGTGTTCTTCAAGGGTTGCCCCAAACACAATGATATCATCCAAGTACACCAATACTTCGAGCAAGTTCATGTCCCCAACTGTTTGTTCCATTATTCTTTGAAAAGTTGCTGGAGCGCCTGAAACTCCCTGTGGCATCCTTTCAAATTGGTAGAACCCAACTGGACATATAAAGGCTGTCTTTTCTTTGTCCGATTCACTCATCGGTATTTGGTAGTATCCACTTCTGAGATCCAACACACTGAACCACTTGCTTCCATTAAGACAAGCCAGTGCATCCTCAATTCTTGGAACGGTGTATTGGTCGGGAATAGTACGTCTGTTAAGCGTCCTAAAGTCCACACACATCCGAATCTTTCCGTTCTTTTTCCTCACCACCACTATAGGAGATGCATAAGGACTCCTGGACTCGGTAATGATCTCAGCTTCTTTTAACTGCGACAGGTGCTGTCTCACTGCTTCAATGTCAGCTGGTGCCAGCCGTCGAGACCTCTCCCGAAAGGGTTTATCCTCGGTAATTCTGATAGAATGGCGAGTACTCTTACTACAACCAACATCAAACTCATGAGTAGAGAAAACTCCTCTCCGCTCCATCATCTTCCTGACTAATCGGTCCTTCCATTCTTTAGGAACGAATGAATCTCCAAAGTTGAAGGAGGAGGGTGTCAGATCTCCGGTTGAGTTAACTTTGGACTCTTCCTTCACATGTGACGACAGTACATTTACAGGAAACAGATGCGCAATCGGCATTCCTTTCCTCAATGTGATTCCTTTGCCTGACATATTCCTCACGGTCACTGTAACTCTCCTTGACATCACAGCTGTCGGGGTCTGCAACTCTGGTCTCACCAGAAGCTCATTTGGAAACCGTGACACTTCTGCAGGATCATCAGGTGACTCTATCAGAATGGCTTCAGTACCTGGCGTTCCAGGGAATTTTGGTATCCCAGGGATTCTAGCCACTCCTCCAGGACGCAGGGTGATAAGGTTTGGCTCGAACGTACCACACAGTTCCTCTTTTGCTATCATCTACGTCGGAAGAAAGTTCAGGCAGTTTCTCAAAAGCCTTTTTGAAAACAGGGTGAATGTGTCTGGTGCTCAAGAAGTTTTCACCTCCCTGCTCTTTGCAGCTTGTCAGGAGTCGTCTCACTGTGGGTGTATTACTGCCAACCAGTAAGGAAACCTCACCTTTCACCATGGGGTCAGGGCAAACCAACACAAGTGCATCAATGGTCTCAGTGGTCCCTACATCAGCTTCCAAGAACTCCAACCTCAGCGACAAATAGCCATCATATGGGTAATCAGCAGGACTAAGGCCCCAGATCTGCAGAAGACTGATTGGGGTTAACGGCAAATGCGTCAGGCATCGGTCATAGAAGGATCTGTACAGTATGGTAACCTGAGAACCCGTGTCGAGGATAGCTTTAGTATAAATGCCTTCAATCTGTATTGATACAGCAGAACTTGGCCCTACTAAACCTTCAGGTATGATGTCTTTCATATCCCCTCGTCTATTATTGCACTTAGCGGAACGTGTCTTAACTACAGGGACAGCAGGCCGTTCCGTTACTGTGCCCCTTTGTAGTTTGCCGACTTCTTGGTAAGTTTTATGAGACGGTCATTTACTTTTTTTAGATTTTCCTCACCTCTACATTCTCGCTTGAAATGTCCATCCTTTCCACAGTTATAACAAAAGACTCCAGGTCTATCTCCTTCATGGGGATATCCTTTAGAGGAATCATTCATTTTGCTGTTAGACTTCGCAGGGTGTTCAACCTTTTGCACCCGTGCGTCATCCCTTTCTGTGTTGGGCTTAGACCGAAAATATGCCATCTCGGCTCTCATGACGTTTATTTCCTTCTTCAGCTGTTCCATCTCAGGGTTGACATCACCCTTAGGAGTAGGAACTGTAACAGGAGTCACAAGCTTGGACATCACAGCACTCTTTGCTACATTCCGGGCCTGACCATATCCTCCTCCTCTCTGACTTCCCTTAGCAGCTCAGTGAAGGTAGGTGGATCTCGCAACTTATGGGTCATGCGTATGCGAAGAGCAGTCACGTCTTCGAGCAATGCACCTCACACAACCTGTTCAATGCGGAACCGATTCATTTCAGGCAACTCAATCCCTCTTTTCCGTAACATACAATGCAGCAGTTTGTCTATTCTCAGCAGATAACTGGACAGCTTCTCTCCCTCACACTGGAATGTGCTTCTGAATCTGACCATCAAATCTGAAATGGTTTCAGTAGTTCCAAAGGCAGTTTCTAGAGCCTGCATGTAGTCAAAGGAAGTAGCAGAGGTGTTCTGCGCCTTTAAGAATCTTACAATGTCAGCAGCAGGACCCTTAAGGCTTTCTACTATTCTCTGCCTCTTCACATTGTCACTGCACTGCCATTCCTCTAGCAGAGGCAGGGTCTGCTCAGCCCAGGCATCGTACTCCTCTTCCCCACTGGGAGTTGGTCTCACTCCTGAGAACATATGGAGCTTACGGTATCCCTGAGCCTCGAAGGGCAGATTGGTGCATTTATCCACCAGAGAACTAATGGCACTGACCAACTGAGTGTTCATATCCAGGGCCGAAGGACCTATCAGACCTTTGACATCAGCAACAGTCTTTCCTTCTTGTCTCAAGAATGACAACAACTTGGTCTGAAACCCTTCTTCTTCCTTAGTAGTAATAGGGACAAACTGAACTGGCCAGGGACCAGCCTCTTCAGAAAGCCCAACTGCCTCAGGTAAACCATGACCTCTCAGGTTCTCTGATGTCTGGATCAACACAAACTGCTTCTTGGTAGCTGTATCCAAGCAGCGCTCAACTATCCTAACCTTTCCAAAGGCTTTGACACAATTCAGAGCCCTTAGCAAGACATCATCAGGGTCATCGTTAGCAACACCATTCAGCACAATGGCATGGGTAGTAGCTATCTGCTTCCGTTTGCACCAAGCTTCAACCTCAATAACATTCATCTTTTATGCTCAAACAGCCCAGTAGAAATCACAAACCACTCTCTTAGCAATGAGCATTCAATACTGTTAGTTTACTGACATAAATAGACCACAATCCCGCACGAGCCCCCAAAATGTAACCCCTTCACGGTTCTCTAGATATATGTGAGATGTGGTCTCTGTTGTAGACAGTATTCTATAGTCCAGTAAGGAGATCACTACTACAATGGCTTAATTCTAATTATCTTACTTTATAGTTTTAACGTCAGACAGTATAAGAAGATTACGGGTCAATGACTTAAATTAGACATTTGCATACATTAGAATGAATCTAGACATAATAAACATACATTCTCCATTTATATGGATTCAAAGGAGAATCTGTCCCTGTGTCCAAATTCGAGTGCACTCTTTCGTTGGTGCGCTTAAGTTGGAGCTCATGGTATGTATAATGTCTGCGAGACTTACGACTCCGAACCCCTTCGTTGAATTCTCTTCACGATCACTGAATCCCACTTTGAGTTCTGGATGCAGAGCTACTAATACGAAGGGCGGCGGCCGAGTTTGGAAGCCCGGGACGGGATGCGGCAGCCATTTGCCTCCTGAGCCCTCTTTTCAGAGCTCCTGCCCTCTTTTCTTCCAGTCGCTCCTTTCTTCCCGCTCGAAAACCCCGACTCCACCCCTTCCTCCTGGGGTTTCTGCCTGGAGACTGCGCAGCCTCACTGTCTGCAACAGTTGAAACTGGTGCAGAATTATGGAAAGTCTGCTCTTAGTCACATTGTGTCCTTAAAAGTTCTTGCCGTACCTTCACATGGGCAACTTTAACCCAGGGATTTATAACAATGATAATACAGTGTCTAAGTTAAAGATTGATAACCATATTTAGCGTACATAACATTTCCAGTGGGTATTACATAAAGAAGAAAGCAACGCTGAATTCCTAACAGAACTGCGCAAGTTATCAAAGTACTGCCAGTTCGGAACAGGACTAGCAGACGCACTGAGAGATAAGTTTGTGTGTGGGCTCCTAAGGGAAGGAACCCAGAAGCGACTGCTAGAGGAAAAGGATCTTACGCTTTCAGCATTGCAGCATCCCATGAGGCAGCAGCACGGGGCGTTGCAGAGATACAGCAAAGGCCACTGGAATTCAGCACCAATGAAATGGCATTGGACGCAATAAAGTGCTATCGTTGCGGAAGGACAACGCATGACCAGAACCAGTGCTGGTTCAAAGACAAAGAATGCAGGCAATGTGGCAAACCTGGTCACATAGCGAGAGTATGCCGGTCAGGAAAGAAGACCAGCAGCAAAAAGTCACCGCAGGAGAAGTACAAAAAAGTACACAAGGTGACAGAGAACAGTTCGGATGAACAGAAGACGGATTCAGACTCCAGCAGTAAGGAACTGGGTTGTCTGAAAATACATAATGTGGGTAACACAGCAGACCACCAAACTATCTGGGTCATGCTCCGGATAGCAGGAGTTCAAGTGAAGATGGAATTGGACACAGGGTCGGCATTAACGGTCATGAATAAGCAAGATTACAAAAGGTTATTCTCGCACATTCCCCTGAGGGATACGGAGATTGTATTGAAAACATACACGGGGCAAATAGTATACCCCAAAGGAAAGATAAAAGTAAATGTGGTCTACAATGATAAAGAAAGTCAGAAAATTGACTTGTATGTGTTACCTGATGGAGGTCCGCCACTACTGGGACGGGAATGGATCCGGAGAATAAATTTGGACTGGCATTCCATACAAGCACTGACTGTGGATGCCTGTAAGGAGGACGACGTCAAACCTAAATGACTGTCCAAAATCTTAGACGATGCTAAGGAGGTGTTCCAACAGGGACTTGGAACACTGAAAGGAATTACGGCAACCATCAAGGTTGAAGAACATGCAAACCCAAAATTTTTCAAAGCCAGACCGGTGCCTTATGCGATACGACCTGCTGTGGAATCAGAGCTGGAAGGGCTAGAACGTTCAGGGGTACTGTCCAAGGTGGACTGGAGTGAATGGGCTACACCCATTGTTCCTGTCATGAAGCGTTCGTTGAGCAACAAGCCGGGGGAACCTGGGAAGGTTCGCATCTGTGGCGATTTCAAGATCACTGTTAATCCAGTTCTTCACACGGTGCAATATCCGCTTCCGCGGATTGAAGATATCTTCGCTTCGTTGTCTGACGGGAAGCACTTCACCAAGATAGACCTGGCGCAGGCGTACCTACAGATGGAAGTTGATGAAGCGTCACGACAGTATCTCACGATCAACACACATAAGGGCTTATATCGGTATAATAGGCTGGTTTTTGGAGTGGCATCGGCTCCAGCGATTTGGCAAAGGGCCATGGAGCAGGTATTGCAGGGAATCCCAGGCACACAATGCTACCTGGATGACATCCTGATTACAGGAGATAACGATAATGATCACCTCGCAAATTTGGAGCAGGTGCTCATCAGATTGAAAGAATATGGGCTAAGAGCTAATCACCAGAAATGCGAGTTCTTTCAAAAGTGAATCTCGTACTGCGGCCACGTCATTGACCAGGAGGGGCTCCATAAGTCACCTGACAAGATCAAAGCTGTTGTCAAAGCTCCAGCACCGGAAAATGTATCCCAGTTGAGGTCGTTCCTCGGGTTGGTTAACTATTACCACAAGTTTCTTCCAAATTTATCCACGGTGTTACACCCGCTAAACACTCTTTTGCAAATGGGAATACCATGGAAGTGGAGCGATGATTGTAAGCGGGCTTTTCAAAAGAGCAAGGCACTGATCACCTCTAAGGAAGTGTTGGCTCACTTTAACCCAACGCTGCCTATTCGCTTAGCTTGTGATGCTTCTCCATATGGTATCGGGGCAGTGCTCTCACATAAGTTTCCAGATGGCTCGGAAAGGCCAGTCGCTTTCGCATCCAGATCATTGACCTCCGCTGAGCGCAACTATGCTCAGATAGATAGGGAGGCTCTCAGCCTCGTGTGGGGAGTTAAGAAATTTAACCATTACCTGCAAGGCCAAAAGTTTACGCTGCTGACAGATCACCAGCTGTTGGTTTCCATTTTCAACCCTAAGAAGGGTGTTCCGGTAATGACGGCACAGAGGCTTCAGAGATGGTCCCTTTTCCTAGGGGCACATCAATACGATATTGAATTCAAAGGTACAAAGCAACATGGAAATGCTGATGGGCTGTCGCGCCTGCCACTACCTACAGCGGAAGAGGCACCGGCAGTTGACCCTGTCAAGATATTTCACTCGACCATCATCGAATGCTTACCAGTCACCAATGCGGGTATTGAGAGAGAGACCCGAAATGACCCGACACTGTCTCGGGTCTACGACTTGACAGTGAAGGGATGGCCAGCACATGGCGAACCACTGTTACCAGCATTCTCAGCCAGACGAGAACAGCTGTCCGTATGTCAAGGAACATTGATGTATGGAACAAGGGTGATTATTCCTCCTAAATTAAGGGAGAGAGTTCTAAAAGAATTGCACGAAGGTCATCTGGGGGGAGTCAAGATGAAAAGCCTTGCTAGGGCTTATGTGTGGTGGCCAGGTATCGACAAACAAATAGAGGATCTGACTAAAAGCTGCTCCGGGTGCCAAAAAGTTCAGAACGCACCTTCAATTGCACCGCTGCATCCGTGGGAATGGCCTTCAGCCCCATGGCAACGTGTGCATATCGACTTTGCAGGTCCATTCATGGATTCCATGTTTTTGATAGCAGTAGACGCACACTCTAAATGGCCAGAAGTGATTAAGATGTCGACCACTACCTCTGAGAAGACGATTGCAGTTCTAAGAACCATATTTGCAAGGAATGGATTGCCGGAGCAAATATGTTCAGACAACGGGCCACAGTTCGTGTCAGAAGAATTCCAGAAATTCATGAAAAAGAATGGGGTGAAACACTATACATCTGCCCCATATCATCCGGCTACAAATGGGTTGGCCGAGAGATTTGTACAGACGTTCAAAAAGGCGATAAAGGCCATGAGTGAAGATCATATTCCACTACAACACAAGGTGGACAATTTCCTAATGGCGTATCGAAACGCCACGCATGCAGTGACAAATCAAAGCCCTGCCATAATGTTCTATAACAGAAGGTTGCGGTCCCGGTTGGATTTGTTAAAACCCAATGTGCAACGGGAAGTCGAAAACAAGCAATTCCAGCATGTAAATAAAAAGGCCACTCGTAGTTTTGAAATAGGACAACCAGTGTTGGCCAGGGACTATAGGGATGATAAATGGCAACCTGGGACAATTCGTGCACGACAGGGACCCTTGATGTACACGGTAGACGTTGGAGAGAACGTAATACGACGTCATGCTGACCAACTTGTGGAATCGAGAACAAGGGTCGACCCCATGTCTACGGCAGAGACACCAGTTGAAGAACTTATTGAGCCTGTAGCATCTACCTCAGACTCGAACGTATTGGATGATGTTGAATCCATAGGAGATCAAGTGGATGAGTCACCCCAGCAACGGGAACCAGAGATCCCTGAAAGGCGTTATCCGGGCCGGATCAGGAGGCCTCCTCAGAGACTGAATCTTTGAACAGTTCTTGTGTGTAAATTGTATATATGTTATCCATGTAGTGTATTAATTGGGGGTGTCCACTGTTAAGCTAAAAGGGGAGGAATTGTAGTGTATGTAACCTGTACTACCTTAAGAGGATACCTTAAGGTGATGGACTACTTTTTAACGGCTCCTGTACATTGTAGTACTGGTGGTGACCACACCGGTATATAAACCCTGCGGAGCAAAGTGTACCTCTGTTCTGCCCTAGCCCTCAATCACTAAAGACCTGTTTACTTCTGTAGTCTGTGTCCTGTTATTCAGTATAACTGCACTTGTAAACACAGACTCAACAGTTATGATCTGAAATTGTTGAACTCGATATTGAGTCTGGAAGGCTGTAAAGTGCCTAATCGGAAGATGAGGTGCTGTTCCTCGAGCTTACGTTGGGTTTCCGTGGAACAATGCAAGAGCCCGAGTACGGTGAGGTCTGAGTGGGAATGGGGCGGTGAATTAAAATGACAGGCGGATTTTGCTATCGTAATTAAAGTAGATAGTGAATTCGACCAACGCTAGAATACAAGACAACCAGGGTTTGTAACGGCTGTCGCCCATCTTTCTGCAGCAGTTAGAACAGTCTCTCGGAACAAAACAAACCCTTGGCATCTGGCACTGAATGTCAACACGCCTGTCGCTCATGGCCCTTGGTCCTGAGACATATAACACAGTCTCATGCGGAATGTGTGACACTGACCGAGTCCCTTCATCTGAACAGTCTTCAGAATCCAGCAAGGTTGAAAGAATCTTCAGGTAGACCCTGCTTTCATCCAGATAATTTCTTTGAAGCAGGAAAGCAGGTGGAATTTAAAGACATTATCAAACGGAAATAGGATGGAATAACACTCCGTAGATTTCGTCGGTCTGTGTATGAAAAGAAGCACGAGGCTCGTCAGTCTCACCCCATCCAGATACAGTGTAACTAAGTACACCGTTGGCCTACCTCTTAGCCCCACAATCTCCTAGGAGAGACAAAAAAAATACACTTTTAACAGGTAACCTCAATTAAACCACATTTTAGACTGGCATTATACAAAGGTTAAATTCATATAACACAATTCCTGATTCTGAATTGAATGGCTGGACCATTTTAAAGTCCTCTCCTGTTAATCACTGCAACACACGGAACCAGATATTTACATTCAGCACTTTCAAAAACGTTTCCGTGGTGGTGGAGGGGGTGGGTGGGGCGGGGGGGGGAGAGGGCGGGGTGGCGGGGAAGAAGGGGTGACCTGCAAGTATCAGCACTCCCAGAGATTTCCCCCTCCTGCCCTGACTAATAAAAGACAGTGGCGGTTATCTAAACGGTTCTATCACTGCAGCAAATGTGCTTTTATGAATGTACAGCGACGGAAATCAGGTACTGGTAAGTCTACAAAATTCAATAAGCTGATGATAGATGGCTTGAAACCTTGGAGAACGCCTGAAATATTCTCATGGATCCTCCAGGGACCTCAGTCTGAAAATTTATGTTTTAGAATAGCTTAATTCAAATAGATTTCTAAGAATAAAGGCCCGCAGCCTCACTGGTAGTTAACACAGTCCCTCGCTTTTAGCTCTTGTTTGGAGGAATGTATATTTTTTATATACCCAGAAACAAAACTGTATGAAGACTTAAAATGCATCAAGTCCCGACCCGACACTGTGGCAGGTGTATCGGTTGTTACTGCATCCTTTAGAACAGGAATACCCAAGCTTTTGGGCTTCGGGGATTGATATACCTATCAATTCGTCCAATAAAAAGCGACGAGTTAGGAACGTAACTAAAGGTTTTTATTGACTAAATAACAGAGCCCACCCTCGTGGGTGATCGGGTCCAACAAGGAGGAATACCAGCCAGTCGACTACCTTTATACCTGGGCAGGTAGGTGGAGCCATGGGCGGAGTCGGAGGTGGTCAGCCCAGGTATAACAGCGCGACAAGAGGCGACCTCGTATCGTGATACAACAGTGATAACGGTGATAACAATACAACAGTGATAACTATAGTGTAACGATAAAAGTGGTTTACCACATTCACCCCTTGTTTAGATTTGAGTCCGGCGGGGTGAAGTGTACTACCAGTTCTGGTATGTCAGTCTGTCCGGAGGCCTCGTAAGCCTCTCCGATCGTCGCAGCGGCGGTGCTGCATTATCCGGTGTTAGTGCTGGTGTCTGCGTGGTCGGCGAAGGCTCGTGGGGTTCCGGCATGCCGTCTACCTGGGCTGGAATTGGGGGGGTGGTGGGGGGGGGTAAAGGTGGTGTCTCCGGAGTGCCCGAGGGTGCGAGGTCTCGTAAGGAGACAGTGTCCTCCCGCCCGTCTGGGTAAGCCACGTAGGCGTACTGGGGGTTGGCGTGCAGGAGGTTCACCCTTTCGACCAGGGGGTCTGTTTTATGGGCCCTCACGTGCTTTCGCAGCAAGACGGGCCCCGGAGAGGTCAGCCAGGTTGGTAGAGTGGTTCCCGTAGTCGACTTCCTGGGGAAAACAAACATTCGTTCATGGGGGGTGGCGTTAACGGCAGTGCAAAGTAGTGACCGGATGGAGTGCAGCGCTGTCGGGAGGACTTCCTGCCAGCGGGAGGTTGGGAGGCCCTTAGACTTTAAGGCTAAGAGGACGGCCTTCCATACCGTCGCGTTCTCTCTTTCCACCTGGCCGTTCCCTTGGGGGTTGTAGCTGGTGGTCCTACTTGCTGCAATACCTCTCGCTAGTAGGAACTGACGGAGTTCCTCGCTCATGAAAGAGGAGCCCCGGTCACTATGTATATAGTTTGGGAACCCGAACAAGGCGAAGAGGTCGTTCAGGCATTTAATGACCGTGGTACTGGTCATGTCTGGGCAGGGGAAGGCAAAGGGGAAACGGGAGTACTCATCAACAATGTTGAGGAAGTACACATTACGGTCAGAGGACGGGAGGGGCCCCTTAAAGTCGATGCTCAGGCGCTCGAAGGGGCGGGTGGCCTTGATCAGGCTTGCTCTGTCCGGCCTAAAGAAGTGCGGTTTGCACTCGGCGCAGGTCTGGCAGTTCCTGGTTATGGTCCTGACCTCCTCGATGGAGTAGGGCAGGTTGCGGGCCTTAATGAAGTGGTAAAGTCTGGTGACCCCGGGGTGGCAGAGGTCGTTGTGGAGGGTCTGAAGTCTATCACTTTGCGCGCTGGCGCATGTAATTCGTGACAGAGCATCGGGGGGTTCGTTCAGCTTACCTGGCCGGTACAAGATATCATAATCGTAGGTGGAGAGCTCGATTCTCCACCTCAAGATCTTGTCATTCTTGATTTTGCCCCTCAACTTGTTATTAAACATAAAAGCGACCGAACGTTGGTCGGTAAGGAGGGTAAATCGTTTGCCTGCCAGGTAGTGCCTCCAGCGTCGTACCGCCTCCACAATCGCCTGGGCCTCCTTCTCGACCGACGAGTGTCGGATCTCAGGGCCCTGTAGGGTCCTTGAGAAGAAGGCCACCGGTCTCCCCTCCTGGTTAAGGGTGGCGGCTAGGGCGAAGTCGGATGCATCGCTCTCGACTTGGAAGGGGATGGACTCATCCACTGCGTGCATAGTGGCCTTGGCAATGTCTCCCTTAATGAGGGAGAAGGCTGCGCACGCTTCCTCCGTAAGGGGGAAGGATGTGGACTTCATGAGGGGTCTGGCTTTGTCCGCATAATTGGGCACCCATTGGGCATAGTAGGCGAAGAGCCCCAGGGTTCTCTTAAGTGCCTTAGGGCAGTGGGGGAGGGGTAGCTCCATGAGGGGGCGCATTCTTTCGGGGTCGGGGCCGATGAGTCCGTTCTCTACTACACAGCCAAGGATGGCAAGGCGCGAGGTGTTAAACACACATTTCTCCTTATTGTAGGTGAGGTTCAGCCGTTGGGCTGTACGGAGGAATTTCTCCAGATTCACGTCGTGGTCCTGCCGGTCGCGGCCGCAGATGGTGACGTTATCTAGGTAGGGGAATGTGGCCTGCAGTCCGTTCTGGTCAACCATCCGGTCCATCTCCCTTTGGAAGACCGAGACCCCGTTGGTGACACCGAAGGGGACCCTAAGGAAGTGGTATAGGCGCCCATTCGCCTCGAAGGCGGTGTACTGGCGGTCCTCGGGGTGGATAGGGAGTTGGTGGTAGGCCGACTTAAGGTCGATGGTCGAGAATACGCGGTATTGTGCAATCTGATTGACCATGTCAGATATGCGGGGAAGGGGGTATGCGTCCAGCTGGGTGTATCTGTTTATGGTCTGGCTGTAGTCGATGACCAGGCGATTTTTATCGCCGGTCTTAACGACCACGACCTGGGCACGCCAGGGGCTGTTGCTCCCCTCGATGATGCCCTCCTTCAGGAGACGCTGCACCTCAGAGCTAATGAAAGCTCTGTCCCCAGCGCTGTACCGCCTGCTCTTGGTAGCGACGGGTTTGCAGTCGGGGGTGAGGTTAGCGAACAGGGAAGGTGGCGGCACCTTGAGGGTGGATAGGCTGCAGGTGTTACGCGGTGGGCGGTTTAACCTTCGCTGGTTGTCGACTGTGAGTGGGGGGAGGGGTCCACCGTATGCTAGGGTTACACTTTGGAGGTGGGATTGGAAGTCCAGCCCTAGTAGGACGGCAGCGCAGAGCTGGGGGAGGACGAGGAGTTTAAAGTTTTTATACTCTGTACCCTTAACCGACAAGGTCACAGCACAGTAGCCGCTAATGTCCGTGGCGTGGGACCTCGATGCCATCGAGATTCGGTTGCGCGTTGGCAGGACAGGGAGGGAGTAGTGGCTCACCGTGTCTGGGTGGATGAAGCTCTCCGTGCTTCCGCTGTCGAACAGGCAGGTCGTGGCGTGGCCGTTTACTTTGATGTCCATCATCGACTTGGACAGGTGGTGTGGGCGGGCTTGATCCAGAGTGACGGAGGCTAGCGTGTAGGTAAGCGAGTCGTTGTCGTCTGCGGGCGAGGCGGTCGTCGGGTCCGGGGGCCCGGTGGCAGTCGGGCGTGGTGGGTAAAATGGCGTCTCCCACGAGGTAGGACAAAATGGCGGAGAAGATGGCTGCCCCCATAACTCACATGAGGCACTATTGGGGTCGGTTGCCTTGATCAAAGATGGCCGCCCCCATGACTCACGTGTGGGGATACTGGCCTCAGTTGCCGTGAAAGAAGATGGCCGCCCCCACAGTTCGCATGAGGCACTGCTGGCCTCTGAAGATCCGCTCCTGCAGGCCTTAGAGAAATGGCCTTTCTTCCTGCAGGTTGTGCAGGTAGAGTTCCTGGCTGGGCAGCGCGACCTCGGGTGCTTCTCCTGGCCGCAAAAGAAGCAGCCGGCGGCCCGATCGCGGGTGCCCGATGTCGGAGCCGGTACCGGGGGTGGCGGGCCCGGTCGGGTCCGGGACGCCGACGCTGAGGTAGGTCCCGGGGGCGGCGCTGCGAAGGGTATTGCGGTAGGGGTCGGGCCCGAGTCCCAGGGTCGCGAGCAGTACCTGGAAAACGCCTCCTGGTCCTGATGGGCCACCTCCAGGGAGAGAGCGAGGGCTTCAGCTTTGTCCAGGTCGAGGTCTTTAGCTTCAAGCAGTCTTTGCCGTGAGTAGTCGGACCGTAGGCCTTTCACAAAGGCATCGCGGATATTATCTTCCGTATTTTCAACAGCCGTCACCGCTTTAAAGTCACAGTTCCTGCCGAGTGCTCTTAGCGCCCGTAAAAATTCAGCTACAGACTCTCCTGGCTGTTGCGGGCGGGATCTTAGGAGGTGCCTGGTGTACATGTAATTTACCGGGCTGCGGTACTGCTGTTTCAGTAGGTTGATAGCGGCCTCGTACGTAGTCGTGTCCTGTATGAGTGCGTATACTCTCGGGCTCGCTTGGGCGTTCAGAAGTCTTAGTTTGGATCTCTGCGGGGCGCCGGATTCTTCCAGGTAGGATTCGAAGCAGTCCAGCCAGTGTTTGAAGTTGAGGGCTGCGTTTGCTGCCTGTGGGTTTAGATCCAGGTACGGTGGTTTGAGGGCTTGCAGCCAAGCCGGCTGGTGTGGCTGTGCTTCTGGGAGGGCTTCTGGCTGGCCAGTAGTAGACATCTTTAAAATTTAGTCAATAAAATTGATATACCTATCAATTCGTCCAATAAAAAGCGACGAGTTAGGAACGTAACTAAAGGTTTTTATTGACTAAATAACAGAGCCCACCCTCGTGGGTGATCGGGTCCAACAAGGAGGAATACCAGCCAGTCGACTACCTTTATACCTGGGCAGGTAGGTGGAGCCATGGGCGGAGTCGGAGGTGGTCAGCCCAGGTATAACAGCGCGACAAGAGGCGACCTCGTATCGTGATACAACAGTGATAACGGTGATAACAATACAACAGTGATAACTATAGTGTAACGATAAAAGTGGTTTACCACAGGGATCACGTAGCTGCTACCTTGGAGCCTCATGGGCTACATATAAAATTCGAATCCATGTTCCCATGAATTTGCTCAGAGCTGAAGTTGCTTCTTCCAGCTCATACAGTATGGGGCCATAAATAGAAGATAGTTACAAATAAATCCAATAGGGAAATAAGGAGAAATTTCTTTACTTGGAGATTGGTTAGAATGTGGACCTTGCTACCACAGGTCTCCTTATTTGAGGAAGGATATACTTGCACTGGAGGCAGTTCAGAGACGATTCACTAGGTTAATTCCAGAGATGAGGGGTTTGACTTATGAGGAAAGGTTGAGCAGGCTGGGCCTATACTCATTGGAATTTAGAAGAATGAGAGGTGATCTTATCGAAACATATAAGATACTGAGGGGGCTCAACAAGGTAGATACAGAGAGGATGTTTCCCCACATGGGGGAATCTAGAACTCGGGGGCACAGTCTCAGAATAAAGGGTCGCACTTTTAGAACTGAGATGAGGAGGAACTTCTTCTCTCAGAGGGTCGTAAATCTGTGGAATTCTCTGCCGCAGAGAGCTGTGGAGGCTGGGTCATTAAATACATTTAAAGTGGAGATAGACAAATTTTTGCAAGATAAGGGAGTGAAAGGTTATGGGGAGCGGGCTGGGAAGTGGCTTTGAGCCCAAGATCAGCCATGATCTTATTGAATGGCGGAGCAGGCTCGAGGGGCCAAGTGGCCTATTCCTGCTCCTATTTCTTATGTTCTTATGTAGGAGGCGGTTGAGGCTTAGATGCTTTCCAAAGGAAACTAGATGAGTATGTAAAGTCTGTGGGTTGTACGGTTAATAACGACACAGACTTCAGGAGTAACAAACAAACAGGTCTTTACTATTCGAAGGTCAGGGCGAATCTGCCCCAGCAATCCTGCCACAACACTTATATACTGGTGTGGTCACTATCGGTATTACAGTATACAGAAGCCAAACAAATAGTGCCACACCTAAAGTAGTTCTCTTAAAGGTGAACGGTTACATTCAATAGTTCCCTTAAAGGTAGACGGGTACATACACTACAATCCTCCCTTTTTAGCTTATTACTTACAGAGTCCCCGTTAAACATACATATCTTCAACTTCCTATAAAACAAATTACAGATATAATCTCGGTGGAGTCAATGTCATATAAAACAATTTACAGATATAATCTTGGTGGGAACAGTTCACAGGTTCAGTCTCTGCGGAAACAGTTCATAGATTCAGTCTCTGATCTTGACTCGTTCCAACAACATCTCTTTGGTGTAGCCGGTTCACATGGCTAGCGTGACTCCTCCATAGCCTTTTTCTTGACGTAACAGCTTGAACTTTCGTCCTGTTGAACCAGCAGTGCGGACTTTTACAACCAACTGGCTGTCTTGATATTTTCCAGTTTTTCAACTAATTTAGTTCCTTTCGTAGTGTCCCGCCTGAGATGGTAGAAGTGCTAATATTTTAGACAGTTATTATCTTCTGCTTCTTCTTTTTCTTTTCTGCCTTTTTGACACTCTCGGAGCTCCTTTCTCGGCTGCCAGCTGTAGCGCCACCACCTCTCTATGTTCCTTAGACCTTAAGTGCTTCATCCGGATTTCAGCACTTTGGGAGTTTTCATCACAAACTGAGCAGACCAGATCCTCGTAATATTCAGTGTCACTCAACAGGTCATGGTAATATTCGGGGTCGTCCTGAGTTAGGCCAGTGAGAGGCCCTTCTACTTCCTTCTTATCCATCTGGACGTTAGCCGACGGTGGTTCCTTCCCTAACCATCTTTCTTGAAAAGACTTCTTCAAACATTCATATTCATTCCGCTCTTCCGGGGATGTCTGCCATTCCTTCACTACTGGCCTCATTTGTGAGTTCAATACCTTCCCTTCCATCGGGGATTTCGTTGTCAGGCTATTTAATCCTTCTACTGGAGTATCTGTTTCCACCCCCTTCTGTTCCCCTTGACGCAATTCAGCGTACTTTTGGCATCCTTGTAAAAGCTGTGTTGCCACCTCAGCTATCTCCGTGACTTTTGGAAGCTCCGAATTCTTCCCCTTTGAACCCTGAAACTCGTGTTCCCATTTTGGAGTCTTCTCCCTCAGCGTGTGTAAGAGTTGGCTGGCCGTTAACTCTTCTACGGGGACACTGTGGATTAGAGTCTTCTCCATTTCATCCACCTTTCCCTCCAATGTTTTCACCTTCCTTTCCTCCGGTACCTTGGTTTTAAGCGCTCGAAGAAGTTGCGCCTTGATGTTCTCTAACTCCTGTTCAGGGGCCATTCCTACAGTCTCTGTGATCCTTCCAGTTGCCTTTCCTTCCACTGCCCGGATTCCTAGTTGAATATGTTCTTCAAGTTGTTGAACCTCGGCCATTGCCGCCTCATATTTGTCCTGGGTTGCCTTCAATAATTTAATGAGTTCTTGGACATCTTGAATTTCATGTTCTGCTATGTCTTCCACCTCTAATTTTTCATCGATGGATGGAATCTCTACCGATGAGTCTGTCTTGGCCTGGAGCTCATCAAACATTTCCTGCAGCCTTTGTAATTCTCGCTCATGTTCAACCTTTAGCTGTTCAGATGCTTTCACTAAAACTAGCTTTTCGGAGGTTGCCGAGTTAACCCCTTCCAGGATTGTAGTCTGGGCCTGTTCATACTGTTCTTTCAACTTGTTACACTCTGCTTGCAATGAGTCGTAGAGATGAACTGGGATAAAATCCTGGCTTCCTGAAGATTCCTCTTCCTTTGGTTCGTTCTGTAAATATTCTAGTTCCTGAACAGCATCAGGGGAATGTGATTGGTATTTGGCCACGATGGCTCTATGGTCGCTCTCTGCTTGAGCTAGCTGTCTCTGTTGTCTTTCCAGGTTCTCCCATTCGGTGTCCCAGAACTTTTCCATATTTTTCATCTCTTGTACGAGACGGTCACTCAACTGTTCTAATTGTTGTCGTACTTTGACATAAGTTTGAGTCCGAACTCGGTGTTCTTCCGTCGTGGATGAATTCTTTGCTTGAACAGGCTCAGAATTCTCTGTCAACCTGGAGTTCTGCTCTGCAGCTTTATTCTTCTTGGTAACATAAGTCCTTCTGCATGTCTTCGTTTCCTTCCCCATCGTCGGCAAGTCCCTTTTAGCCTTGTCTTCCATATTTGAATTGGTCTTATCGTCATCCATTTCAGAATCTGAGCTGATAGCTTGCACCGAGTCCTCCCTCATTATGGCTTTTAGGTAGTGCCATTCCATATCTATTTTCTTAATCCACTCCCGTCCTAGAAGTGGTGGTCCTCCTTCAGGTAATACGTACAAGTTCATTCTTGGGTGTTCTTTACCCCTACCTCTCACCTTGACTCTTATTTTCCCCATGGGGTATACGTTATGCCCCGTGTATGTCTGTAATACGAACTTGGTATTTCTTAAAGGTATGTGAGAGAATAGCCGGTGGTAGTCCCTTCGGTTGATGACTGATAGAGCTGATCCAGTGTCCAGCTCCATCCTTACTTGGACTCCAGCTATTTTTAGTATGACCCAGATGGTTTGTAGATCCGTTTCTTTACCCACATTGTGGATTCTCAGACTACCCAGCTCCTGGTTGTTTGGGTCTGAGTCTGAATTCTGTTCGTCTGAACTCTTCTCAGCCACCTTGTGTACCTTGTTGTACTTTTCTTGTGGTGGCTTCCTTTGATTGTTGGTCTTCTTCCCTGACTGGCATACCTTCGCGATGTGACCCAGTTTGCCACATTTCCTACACTCTTGGTTCTTAAACCAGCATTGATTCTGGTCATGCGTTGTCTTCCCACAACGGTAGCATTTTGTTGTGCTTGAAGTAATTTGGTCCACCCCGAGTGCCGCCGCCTTTAGTTGCATTTCCGCCGTTCCTTTCGCTGCGGCTTCGTGCGATGCAGCTATAAGGACAGCCCTGTCCAGTGTGAGGTCGTTCTCTTCCAGTAGTCGCTTCTGCATCCCTTCTTTGGACAATCCGCATACGAACTTGTCCCGCAGTGCTTCTGTCAGATTCCCTCCGAACTGGCAGTATTTCGCTAGCCTACGCAGTTCGACCAAGTACTCCGCATTGCTTTCGTCTTTCCTCTGCGTTCTTGCGTAGAATTTGAATCGTTCAGCCAGCATCAATGGTGTGGGGTTCAAGTGGTCCTTCAGCACAGCCACAATCTCTTCGAAGGTCTGATCCGCTGGTTTATCTGGTGCTATTAGATGCTTCAAGAGCCCGTATGTTTTTGCCCCCATCGAGTTTAGCAATGTTATCGCCTTGTCGTCTTCCTCTATTTTGTTGGCTTCGCAATAGATCTCTATGCGTTCCACGTACGTGGCCCAGTCTTCTATTTCAGAATTAAAGTCGTTAATATTCCCTCGCTTAGGCATCTTTCTTCCCTTGGGAGCAGCACCAGTATTTCTTTAAGTATTCTTATTTATTTGTTTATTTCTAAGATGGCGGTTTTCCCATGAAATCGGCGGTTTCCCGCTCTTTCCTTCTCTCCCCGCCCACTTCAATGGCGGTATGTCAGTTAAGATGGCGGTTTTCCTGCGAAAATGGCGGTTTCCCGCTCTTCCTTTCTCTCCCCGCCCACTTCAATGGCGGTTTCCCGCTTCTGTCGTCTCCTCCGCCTAATGGCGGCTTCCCGCGTTTCTTCCTGGTGGAAGGGGTACGCTTTCCCCACAGCGGACAGGTTCAGCCGCTGGGCTGGCTCTCGCACAGCTCCCCTTACTCGGCTCTGTCTTTTCCTCCCGCCCGCACGGCTCTACCGGCGCTGGGTACACCCCGTTAACGGAGGACAGTTCAGCCGCTGGACTGGCTCTCGCGCAGTCTCTCTCTCCGTACCCGGCTCTGTCGCTCTCTCTCCCGCACGTTCGGTTCTACCGGCCCTGGGTACCCCGTTGGTGGAGAACAGTTCAGCCGCTGGACTGGCTCTCGCACAGTCTCTCTCCCCTTGCTCGGCTCTGTCTCTCTCTCCCACCCGCACGGTTCCTGTTCGCCTCCCAGCCCTCTCGCAGACCAGTGTTTCCCTCCCCGGCTGCAGCTGGGTTTCTCTTACCGCGCCTACTCCCAGTCTCAGCGCTTCGTGGCTGCGGTCGCTGCCCGGCTTTTCCCGCCGATCGAGGTCCGACTGTCTCACGACGCCGTTGGACCCGACTTTCTGACCGGCTCCGTTCCCCCTCGACCGTGGTCGAGTGCACAGCCCTTATCCTCCGGATATTCTCTACACCTTCCCCTACTCACAGTCTCTGCGGCCGCCTTGATTCCAGCTGATCGGCTCACTCCGCACCGTGGTAGAAGGGTAGTCAGTGCCTGTTGCTAATGGAAGCTTTTGTTGCTAAAGTCTTCCTCCTTCCTCCTGCTGCAGCCTCGTGTTTTCTTTCAGCAGCACGATGAGGGCGGTTGCCTCTCTTCGACGCTCTTCGTTGCTTTGGTAGTCTTGCCGTAGGGTACGATCGGACTCGTCGCCACTGTAAAGTCTGTGGGTTGTACGGTTAATAACGACACAGACTTCAGGAGTAACAAACAAACAGGTCTTTACTATTCGAAGGTCAGGGCGAATCTGCCCCAGCAATCCTGCCACAACACTTATATACTGGTGTGGTCACTATCGGTATTACAGTATACAGAAGCCAAACAAATAGTGCCACACCTAAAGTAGTTCTCTTAAAGGTGAACGGTTACATTCAATAGTTCCCTTAAAGGTAGACGGGTACATACACTACAGAGTACATGAGAGCAAAGGGAATAGAAAGATATGCTGACAGGCTGAGATGAGGCCGATGGAATGGGAAGAGACTCATGTGGAGTATAAACACCAGCAGAGACTAGTTGGGCCGAATGGACTGTTTCTGTGCTGTATATTCTATGTAATTCTATGTAATATTCCTGGCCCATATAATATGTGAATTTACCACAGGCAGTCGCAAAATGATTGTTAGGAGCTGGTCGCCATCCAAACACTGCTCCTTGATTTATCTCATCATTCTCCTACTCGTTTCTACCATGCGGGTGGTGTCCATTATGGGCCTTTCATTTACATAATGGAAGTAAGATTTTCTTTGTAAATTTACATTGCAGGAGGCTTGTGACCGTCTCTTCTGCACAGCACCTATCCTGTTCCAACGCACGTTGGGCTGGACAGTTTTCGCCAGTGTGTGAATGGCCTAACCGGAATGGCTTTTCCCCACCACATTCCAAGCAGCATCTAGATTCCTCTTTGAAAGCTCTGGTGCTGAGATGATTTGTCAAATTTCTCACATTATAACAGTGACTCCACTTCAAAAAAAATACTTCATTGGCTGTAAAGCGCTTTGAGACGTCCGGCGGTTGCGAAAGGCACTATATAAATGCAAACTTTCTTTCATTTGTCTGTCTGAGGAGTGTTGTACTGCTGTAAACACATTACCCCCACCCAGTGGAGGAAGAACATACTACAACAGTGTAGGTTACTGTACGGTCCAAAGATCCTCCATGTTATTTATTCCTTGGCTGGCAGACACTGCAAGCTTTGATTGCTTCCTTCAACCTTATCCAAAAATCATAATTTAACTTGTAGTATATTTACTTTAGGATCTCAATTATGATAGGTTCAGTTTTATTAGTGATTTCCTCTTCCTTGTTGGGGATGGGGATCTTGTGCTGCTCATAGCCGCTCTGGGCTTTTGCCCAATCCCACAATTTACCAGTTTGTGCAAAACAGCGTATTGTAATTATTAGGGTCTTAATACTCTGTGTGGATTATATATGGAAATAAATTTATTTTGTAAAAAGAAAGGAAGACTTGCATTTATATAGTGCCTCTCACGATCTCAGGACGCCCCAAAGCGGTTTACAGCCAATGAAATGCTTTTGAAGTGTAGTCACTGTTGTAATGCAGGAAACGCGGTAGCCAATTTGCGCACAGCAAGCTCCCACAAATAGCAATGTGATAATGACCAGATAATCTGCTTTAGTGATGTTGTTTGAGGGATAAATATTGGTCAGGACTCCTGGGATAACTCCCCTGCTCTTCTTCAAATAGTGCCCTGGGATCTTTTACATCCACCTGAGAGGGCAGACATGTGAGTCTAGCTGGTTTTTCATGTGAGATGTCGGACCTGTTCTTGCTCAGTGTTTGTTTTCCAACAGGAGCTACCGGTGGACAATCGATGAGAACCCTGGCTAATCCTCCCCCCTCCCGCCCGACGGGGATACCGATTATAGTGCCCCAGCTGTGAGCAGCTAACTCCACCGGGAATGGAATCTGGCACCCGCAGCTCTTCATGGTTTACGATTACACTTGCTCACCCACTGACCAACTGAGCCATTAGTGGGTTCAGGTCTTTTTCCACTCAAAGGAGCAGTGGGAACACAGTGTCAGCTGATGATTAATGGGTAGAAATAAGACAGCGAACCTTTGAATTAATATAATCCGTGTCATTCTTGTCTTTGTTGGTGATTTAATGGAAGCAAAGAACAGTGTCATTGATAGATAATTAGATCTTTAGCTAATGGACTGTGCTGTTCACCATTAATCAAAATGAGCTGGCGGTAGGGAATGCTGCATTCAGTTTTCCCAGAAGATTTGTGTCCAGGTGGCTCCTGCAGGAGGCAAAGTATTGACTGAGTGGGGCATTGAAAGTGATACCTGATTGTCAACTCTTCAAGGCAGATGTACTCTGTCTGTTTTCTAAAAGGGCTGCCGGTGGGGGGACTGGACACAAATAAGTGAGCCTTTCCCTTAATTGTCTTTCTGTTAGGCCCTGTGTTGTATAATATAAAGAGCGAAGAGCGAGCAAAATAAATACTCTTCCGATGAATGTGTCCCTCATCCATCCAAACCCGAAAGAAACCCCCTGCAAATCTCATTGCAAAAGCAAAGGATATAGAAAGATACATCATCCCTAACTGCATGTGTGGGATGCTCCAAAATCCAAGGTGTAGGTATCACATAATTGGAGAACTTGCAAAGAAAATACTTTTACCCTTTTTTAATCCCCTTTAAAAAGAGAGTCTCTCCACAAGTACCTCTGTTTAAATGGTTAAAATGAATTAGGAGTAAATTCGGGGTAATCTTTTATTTCTTATTTTTAGTCTTCTGAAAAAGTTTTGATTTAAAATGTCCACAGTTCATGTCCAATTCAAAGATCATTTAATGAACAAAATCCTTCCTTTACGCCTTCACAGATGATTCTTCTATATCCGATGTGGTTGACTCTTAACTGCCCTCTGAAGTTGGGTAACAAGCCATTCAGTTGTCTCACCACCTTCTCAAGGGCAACTAGGAATAAAAAGAAAAAAAAGACTTGCATTTCTATAGCACCTTTCACGGCCTCAGGATGTCCCAAAGCGCTTTACTTTTGAAGTGCAGTCACTGTTGTAATGTAGGAAACGTGGCAGCCAATTGCGCACAGCAAGCTCCCACAAAAAGCAATGTGATAATGACCGGATAATCTGTTTTTGTTATGTTGAGTGAGGGATAAATATTGGACAGGACACCGGGGAGAACTCCCCTGCTCTTCTTTGAAATAGTGCCATGGGATCTTTTACGTTCACCTGAGAGGGCAGACGGGGCCTCGGTTTAACGTCTCATCCGAAAGACGACACCTCCAACAGTGCAGCACTCCTTCAGCACTGCACTGGAGTGTCAGCCTAGATTTTTGTGACAATAAATGCTAGCCTTGCCAGCGACGCCCACACGCCGAGAATGAATTGGGGGAAAAAAATCCATATTGTTGGAGTCAGCAACAGAAAATGCCAACGCTAATTGGGAGGGAGAGGAGTAGCCATGAAGAGAAGGCATCCAGGGCCCACACCATTCATTGTAATGTTAAGTGGTAGTTTCCACGTCAAAAAAATTGTTTTAAAAAATATAAATGGTGATAGCTGATGCGTTCCTCAGGAGAGCTAACCTGGAGGCATTACTGTGCTTCATCGTGTGAATGAGCTGAATAGACATCACTAACCCAATATATTTTAACGATCTTGAATTCAGCTGTACATCCATCACACTGACAGACTTGGCAAATTGTCCAAGGCAGTTTTCCTGATGATGTCAGCAGCATTCACCGTATAAACAGAATTATTTTTTAAAATTGTTAGCGATCACCACCATTGTACATTGTACACAGAGAGTTGAAAATGTCAGCTCAGAGGCAAACAAAGATATTCTGTGTACCTGCACACATTGCCCAAGGGCAGCCTATTATATGCTTTGAGTGTATAAACCTTGCAGGAAAATGCAAGAACAAGTGATGAGCAAACCTATCGGATTTACATTCCTACCTGTTATCACATTGCAGATGTTTAAAAAAGCAAATTCTTGGGGGTGTGGGCATCACTAGCAAGCCCGGCACTTCTTGCCCATCCCTAGTTGCCCTGGAGAAGGTGGCGGTGAGCCGCCTTCTTGAACCGCTGCAGTCCGCGTGGGGGAGGTCCTCCCACAGTGCTGTTAGGGCAGGAGTTCTAGGATCAAGTGACAATTCTTCACGTGTGAACCTACGTATCATAATTTATGCAATAGCAAAATACTGCGGATGCTGGAAATCTGAAACAACAACAGAAAACACTGGAAATACTCAGCAGGTCAGGCAGCATCCGTGGAGAGAGAAACAGAGTTAACATAGTTTATGGTTGTTTACACAGGCATAGTGCAATGTCAAAAATATAGTTTTTATTGAAGTTACTTTAGAAAAGGCACAGAAAATGCATGGCAGATCAATTGGCACCTGAGAGATAAAGATAGGCTAACCTAACCTTTCACGCGTGACCCCTCGTCAGAATTACCACTTTTCAATGAAAGAGATGTGGTGCTAAGGTATTTCCTGGTGATACAGACCTCTCTCCATCCCTGATTATCAGTGTGAGTTTTGTAACTGGGTCCAGCTTTTTCACGCAAAGGCTAGTGGAAATCTTGAACTCTTTCCCCCAAAAGGCTGCCAATGCTGGGTCAATTGAAATTTTCAAGGCTGAGATCGACAGCTTTTTATTAGGTAAGGGTATCAAGGGCTATGAATCAAAAGCAAGTAAATGGAGTTGAGCTACGGATCAGCCACGATCTAATGGTGGAACAGGCTTGAGGGGCTGAATGGCCTACTCCTGTTCCTATGTTTTAGACCGCTATGAAAATTCACTTCAAAGTGGATGTTATAAATCTCATCATCAAGAAACGACTTATGAAATAATGCTGGGCGGCCAGCTGGTGGCGCCGTCCAAGGAGTATAAATACTCAGGCGTGGGCCCCACCTTGCCAGGGACATTTTGTAAGACAAGGAGCTAGTGAAATACAACTAGACCTCCATGTTCTGAAACAAGTTGATTAAAGCCTTGCTTTATGCTCAAACCAAGTGCATAGTGAGTTTTATTACGTCAGTGGATACAAATACTGAATCTTACCTAAGCTTGTGACCAAACGGTGGTGCTGTCCGAACGACAGATTGTAAATGAGTAATAAAATGCACAAAGTCCAGCACAAGACTTTTGTTTCAGTATCTCATTGACATTATCATTAGACATGATTAGGCAACAGGAAGGTCACACGGGTTCAAGGTTAAAGGGACATTGTTGCTGGAAATTGTCTTGAAAATAAAGGCATGTGTAATGACGGGATAAGAAAAGGAAATATTGCAAACAAAAGTCCACACTGTTTGCTGCTTTATCGGCTGTAGGAGTAGATGGCAAAACAGTGTGGGCTTTAAGTAGAGCATTCCAGAGCTGTCACCATCAGAGAACTGTGAAAGTTATGACGACAAGAATCACAGATTGCAAATTTGTTCAAACATATGGTGTGCTTATTTTATTTACTCCTGCCAATTTTCCTCCTCCTTCTCTCCCAGAGGTGTTGACTTCTGCAGGGATACGGTTCCATTGGCGGGGGCCACCTTCCGGTACGTTTGCCCGAGTAGCCATTCTTCATGTGTGACGCTAGATCCAGAAGGTAATTGCTCGCAAGCCCCTTGATCTGGCTGTGTCAACCACAGCTAAGTCCAATTCTGTTCTCAACCAGATACCCCCACAACACACCTGCCAGCAGAAGTTCACTGAATTGCAATCCGGAGCAGGAGTCCTGCACGATTTCCTGCTCCTTGTCCCAAGGGTGCTGAGGCCAATCGCAACCTCCCCCCCCACCCCCCACGCCACCCTGACTGAAATCAGTAAACTCTGAACAGACTCGGAACTCAAACCTGGGACCTTCCTGGTCTGTTGAGCTCAGATACAAACAGAAAATGCGGCGAACACGCAGCAGGTCAGGCAGCATCTGTGGAGAGAGAAAGACAGAGCCCACGATTTTATTGGAGGAGGCGGGTTGGCGTCGGGTTGCCTGGTGGGCGGGTTCTGGTCCCACTGCCGGTTTCAGCCGCTCCCAAAAAACGATTTTCGCTTAAGTGGGCTCATTAATGAATGGGAGCGGGTCTGCTACTCGCCTCTGCTGACCTCACTCATTCAGTACGATAGCAAAATACTGCAGATGCTGGAAATCCAAAATAACAGAAAATGCTGGAAAAACTCAGCAGGCCAGGCAACACCCGTGGAGAGAAATTAGAGTCAACGTTTCGGGTCAAAACCCTTTGTCAAGACTAAAGAGGCACAGGGAATGAAATAGATTAAGAGGCCAGGCTGGGAGAGAACAAAAGAGAAGAAGAGACATTAAGAGGTATTCAAAATGAGACGAGATGGTGATAGGACTAGTAGAGACAAAAGACAGCTCTAGATTAGGTGTGAAATGCACTGGCAGATGTAATGTATATACCTTTAAGGGGGGAACTATCTTTTACAGCTCATGTATACTGCAGTACCGGCAGTGACCACACCTGTATATAGCACTGAGTAGTAATCTGTACAGATCAGTTCCAGTGTGAGCCACGTTGAGTAAACACCTGTTGTACCGTTCTCCTGCAGTCTGTGTCTTATTATACACGGACACAACATTGGCGACAAGGCAAGTTCGAACCTACCTGCAACTCTGCATCACCTCCTGGGGATTTGTTCCTGGAGATCAGTGGATTGGAGGTCAAGGCCAGAGACTCGGGCGTCGACCACGGGCAACCGCCCAGTCATCCAGCAGAGACTCGAGAATTGCGGGGGAGGCTGTCGAGAGCCAGGCTTGGCTTTCCAGTCGAGGTGGTCCAGCGAAACGGGCTGGCAACAGATAGTGCGCAAAGGGCCGAGCAGCGTCGATGGGGGAGAGAGAGAGAGAGGGCAGAGCGCACAGGGCGCAGCCAGTGTTCAGGGGCCGAGCAGCGTTGAAGAGAGGGAGAGAGAGACGCACAGAAACCCGCGAGGCACCGCCATTGCCACGAGGACCGCCGAGAGCGGCGTTGGCAGCAGCGCAGGAGAAGCGCGCGAAACCTACAGGATGCCGCCATTGCCACGAGAAACGCCGGGAGCGGCGTTGGCAGCGGCGGGGGAGGAAGGAAAGCGCGGGAGATGCCATTTTAAGCCATTGGGAGACGCCATTTTAAACCACACCCAAAATGCCGAAGAGTGGCAGTATCACCGCATTTGACAATGAAGTCGAAGATTGGACTACATATGTCGAACAAATAGAGGTATACGGCAAGGCAAATGAGGTGTCAGATGACAAGAAAGCGTCAGTATTGTTAAATTTAATGGGTGCAAAGACGTATGGTTTATTACGAAATCTAGTAACCCCAACGAAGCCAATGGAAAAGAGTTTTGAAGACATAGTAACGATACTACAGGAACATTTAAACCCCACAACGCTGCTGATAGCAGAAAGATTCAAGTTTCACAAACGGAACCAGCATAAGGATGAAAGCAATGCTGATTATTTAACAGAACTGCGCAAACTATCGAAACACTGCCAGTTTGGAGCGGGACTGGCAGATACCTTAAGGGACAAGTTTGTGTGTGGGCTTCAAAGTAATGGAACCCAGAAACGGCTTTTATCTGAAAAGGACCTTACGCTGAAAAAGGCTTTCAGCATTGCGGTATCATATGAAGCAGCAGCACGGGGCGCTGCAGAGATACAACAGAGACCGCAAGAATATGGCACAAACGAAATGTCATATGGAACAGAGAAGTGCTATCGCTGCGGCAGAACAACACATGACCAGAATGATTGCTGGTTCAAAGACAAAGTGTGCAGACAGTGTGGAAAAGTAGGACACATAGCACGAGTCTGCAGGTTGGGAAAGAAAACCAGCAATAAGAAACCTACCAAAGAAAAGTACAAGAAGGTACATAAGATGACGGAGAATAGTTCAGATGAACAAAAGAGTGATAACGACTCCGAAAGCAGGGAACTGAGTTGTCTGAAACTACATAATGTGATCACAACGGAGGATCACCGAACCATTTGGGTCACTCTCAAGATAGCAGGAGTCCAGGTAAAGATGGAATTAGACACAGGATCAGCCCTAACAGTCATAAACCGACGAGACTATGAGCGGCTATTCTCACACATACCCTTGAGAGACACAAAAATTATTTTGAAGACGTACACGGGGCAAAAAGTCTACCCCAAAGGAAAAATAAGGGAGACTGTCATATATAACGGTAAGGAAACACCAAAACTAGACCTGTATGTATTGCAAGATGGAGGACCACCATTACTGGGACGTGAATGGATCCGGAAAATACAACTGGATTGGCATTCCATACAGGCACTGACTGTGGCTGACAAAAAGGATGACGACGTCACACCTGGGCGACTGTCAAAGATCCTAACTGACGCAAAAGAAGTGTTCCAGCAAGGACTCGGAACACTAAAAGGCATGACAGCGACGATTAAAATTGAAGAAAATGCAAGCCCAAAATTTTTTAAGGCCAGGCCGATACCTTATGCGATCCGCCCAGCCGTCGAAGCAGAGCTGGAGAGTCTGGAACGTTCAGGTGTACTGTCCAAGGTAGACTGGAGCGAGTGGGCTACACCCATCATCCCTGTGATGAAAAAGTCTTTGAGCAGCACGCCTGGGGAACCAAGGAAGGTTCGCATCTGTGGGGACTTTAAGGTAACAGTGAACCCGTTCCTTCACACCGTACAATATCCACTTCCGCAGATTGAAGATATTTTCGCCTTGCTATCTGGAGGGAAATGCTTCACTAAGATTGATCTGGCCCAGGCGTATCTGCAAATGGAGGTAGAAGAAGCATCAAAAAAATACCTCACAATCAACACCCATAAAGGTCTTTACCAATACAACCGGCTGGTATTCGGGGTAGCATCAGCTCCGGCTATTTGGCAGAGGGCAATGGAACAAGTCCTGCAAGGGATCCCAGGGACCCAGTGTTATTTGGACGACGTCCTGGTCACGGGCGAAAATGACAGTGATCACCTTGCCAACCTGGAGCAGGTGCTCACTAGATTGCAGGAATATGGGCTCCGAGCTAACCGCCACAAATGCGAGTTTTTTAGAAAACAGATCTCGTATTGTGGCCACGTTATCGATAAAGAGGGGTTACATAAGTCCCCAGAGAAGATTGAGGCAGTAGTCAAGGCTCCAGCACTGGAAAATGTGTCACAACTGAGGTCGTCCTCGGGCTGGTAAACTACTACCATAAGTTCTTGCCAAATTTGTCTACAATACTACACCCACTGAACACCCTACTGCAAACTGGGGTGCCATGGAAGTGGAGTGACGAATGTAGACGAGCTTTCCGGAAGAGCAAAACACTAATCACATCGAAAGAGGTATTGGCCCATTACAACCCAGCATTACCAATTCGGTTGGCATGTGAAGCGTCACCCTACAGCATTGTAGCGGTGCTGTCGCACAAATTCTCGGACGGCTCAGAGAGGCCAATAGCCTTTGCGTCACGATCACTAACCTCAGCCGAGTGTAACTACGCCCAGATTGACAGGGAGGCCCTCAGCCTAGTGTGGGGAGTGAAAAAGTTCAATCACTATCTGCACGGGCAGAAATTCACCTTGCTGACTGATCACCAGCCTCTTGCCTCCATTGTTAATCCGAAGAAGGGCGTTCCGGTGATGACTGCGCAACGACTACAAAGATGGTCACTTTTTCTAGGGGCGCACCAGTATGAGATTGAATATAAGGGCACGAAACAGCATGGAAATGCTGATGGGCTATCACGCCTGCCACTGCCTACTGCGGAGGAAGCACCAGCAGTGGATCCTGTCGAAATATTCCATTCGACTATAGTTGAATACCTACCGGTAACTAACGCTTGTATCAAAAAGGAAACCCGAAATGACCCGACACTGTCTCAGGTATATGATTTGACGGTGAAGGGATGGCCAGCACATGGCGACTCACTGTTGCCAGCATTCTCGACAAGGAGAGAACAGCTGTCAGTGTGCTGGGGGACCTTGATGTGTGGATCCCGAGTGGTAATTCCACCCAAGTTAAGGGATAGAGTGCTCAATGAGCTTCATGAGGGTCATCTGGGAGGGGTAAAAATGAAAAGCCTAGCCAGGGCTTATGTGTGGTGGCCAGGAATCGATAAACAAATCGAGGACCTGACCAAGAGCTGCTCAGAATGCCAGAAAGTCCAAAATGCACCACCACAGGTCCCTCTACACCCATGGGCGTGGCCCTCATCTCCATGGCAACGGGTGCATATTGATTTTGCTGGTCCATTCATGGACTCAATGTTTTTAATAGCCGTGGATGCGCACTCGAAATGGCCTGAGGTCATCAAAATGTCCTCCACCACCACGGAGAAAACTATTGCAGTCCTATGGACCATTTTTGCCACGAATGGCTTGCCAGAACAGATTTGCTCCGACAACGGACCACAGTTTGTGTCCGAAGAGTTCCGGAGGTTCTTGAAAAAGAATGGGGTAAGGCATTACACATCCACCCCGTATCATCCAGCCACAAATGGATTGGCTGAGAGGTTCGTACAAACCTTTAAGAAGGCAATAAAGGCTATGTACAATGACAACATTCCGCTACAGCACAAGGTGGACAATTTCCTGTTTGCCTACCGGAATGCGACACATGCAGTCACTAACCAGGCCCCAGCCATGATGTTCTTTAACCGAAGGTTAAGATCTCACCTGGATTTGCTCAGACCAAACGTACGAAGAGATGTTGAGAGTAAGCAATTCCAGCACATCCATGAGAAGCCAACAAGGAGCTTCAATGTAGGGCAACCAGTCTTGGCCCGCGACTACCGAACAGAAAAATGGCAGCCAGGAACGATATGCACACGGCAGGGCCCACTAATGTACACAGTGGACATTGGGGAGAGCATCGTGAGACGCCATGCTGACCAGATCCTAGAGTCACAGGAACAAGTCAACCCCATGCCTCGCCCATACGTACCTGGTGATGAACCCGACGTACAGGTCGCATCTACCCCAGAAACAGTGGCATCGGAAGCTGATGAACCAACCGACGACAGGGGGCCAGAATCGCCTCCGCACCAAGAGCAAGACACTCGGGAAAGATGCTATCCAGAAAGGATCAGGAAGTCTCCCCAAAGACTGAATATATAAATAGACTATTTTAAGCTAATGTTGCATGTTAAAAGTGTTAATTGTAATTAGTTTGATATTTAATTGTTAAATGAGTGTTATGGTACTGTTAATCTAAAAGGGGAGGAATTGTAATGTATATACCTTTAAGGGGGGAACTATCTTTTACAGCTCATGTATACTGCAGTACTGGCAGTGACCACACCTGTATATAGCACTGAGTAGTAATCTGTACAGATCAGTTCCAGTGTGAGCCACGTTGAGTAAACACCTGTTGTACCGTTCTCCTGCAGTCTGTGTCTTATTATACACAGACACAACAGCAGAATGGGAGACAGCTGCCATGTGGGAGAGAGAAAAAAAAAGAAAGGGGAGGGGGGGAAAGGCCAAAACAAAGCTGTGGATAAAAAATATAAGTAAAAATGTAACAGGTGCCGAGGTTATGATCTGAAATTGTTGAACTCGATATTGAGTCCGGAAGGCTGTAAAGTGCCTAATCGGAAGATGAGGTGCTGTTCACAGAATCACAGAAACCCCACAGTGCAGATAGAGGCCATTTTGGCCCATCGAGCCTGCACCGACACATATCCCACCCGATCCCCGTAACCCCTACACCAACACATATCCCACCCTATCCCCGTAACCCCACGTATTTAATCCCCCTAACACTAAGGGTCAATTTATCATAGCCAATCATCCTAACCCGCACATCTTTGGACTGTGGGAGGAAACCGGAGCACCCGGAGGAAACCCACGCAAACACGGGGAGAATGTGCAAACTCCACACAGACAGTCACCCAAGGCCGGATTCGAACCCGGGTCCCTGGTGCTGTGAGGCAACAGTGCTAACCACTATGCCACCGTGCCGCCCTGTTCTTCGAGTTTACGTTGAGCTTCCGTGGAACAAAAATGCAAGAGGCCAAGGACGGTGAGGTCCGAGTGGGAATGGAGCGGTGAATTAAAATGACAGGCGACCGGAAGCTCGGGGTCACCCTTACAGACTGAACGGAGGTGTTCCGCAAAGCAGTCACCCAATCTGCGTTTGGTCTCCCCAATGTAGAGGAGACCGCATCGTGAGCAGTGAATACATTATACTAGATTGCAAGAAGTACAAGTAAATTGCTGTTTCACCTGGAAGGGGTGTTTGGGGCCCTGGACAGTGGGAAGGGGGGAGGTATAAGGGCAGGTGTTACATCTCCTGCGCTTGCACGGGAAGGTGCCAGGCGAAGGGGAAGGGGTGCTGGGGGTAATAGAGGAGTGGACTAGGGTGTCTCGGAGGGAGCGGTTCCTACGGAATGCTGAAAGGGGAGGGGAGGGGAAGCTACGTTTGGTGGTGGGATCACTTTGGAGGTGGCGGAAATGGCGGAGGATGATCCATTGAATGTGGAGGCTGGTGGGGTGAAAGGTGAGGACAAGGGGAACCCTATCGTGGTTCCGGGAGGGAGGGGCAGGGGTGAGGGCAGAGGTGCGGGAGACAGAACGGACACGGTCGAGGGCTGTGTCAACCATGGTAGAGGGGAATCCTCGGTTGAGGAAAAAGGAAGACATGTCGGAAGCACTGGTATGGAAGGTGGCATTGTCGGAGCAGATGCGGCGGAGACGGAGAAACTGGGAGAAAGGAATAGAGTCCTTACAGGAGGCGGGGTGGAAGGAAGTGTCGTCCAGGTAGCTGTGGGAGTCAATGGGCTTGTAGTGAATGTTGGTCAATAACCTATCTCCAGAGATGGAGACGGAGAAGTCGAGGAAGGGAAGGGAAGAGTCAGAGATGGACCATGTGAAGGTGAGAGAAGGGTGGAAATTGGAGGCAAAGTGAATGAAATTGTCTAGTTCAGGGCGAGAGCAGGAAATGGCACTGATACAGTCATCAATGTATCAGAAAAAGAGGTGAGGGAGGGGACCCGATTAGGATTGGAACAAAGAGTGCTCCACATATCCCACGAAAAGGCAGGCATAGCTAGGACCCATGCGGGTACCCATCGCAACACCTTTGATTTGGAGGAAATGAGTGGAGTCAAAGGAGAAGTTGTTCAATGTGAGAACAAGCTCAGCCAGGCAGAGGAGGGTGGTGGTGGATGGGGATTGGTCGGGCCTCTGTTCAAGGAAGAAGCGGAGCACCCTCAGGTCATCCTGGTGGGAGATGGAGGTGTAGAGGGATTGTACGTCCATGGTGAAAAGGAAGCGGTTGGGGCTAGGAAACTGGAAACTGTTAAAGTGGCGGAGGGCGTCCGAAGAGTCGCGAATGTAGATGGGAAGAGACTGGACAAGGGGAGAAAAGATAGAGTTGAGATAGGAAGAGATAAGTTCCGTGGGGCAAGAACCGGCTGAAATGATGGGTCTACCAGGGCAGTCCTGTTTGTGGGTCTTGGGAAGGAGGTAGAAGCGGGCTGTGCAGGGTTGGGGAACTATGAGGTTGGTGGCCGCGGGGGGAAGATCTCCAGCGGAGATGAGGTCAGTGACAGTCTTGGAAACGGTGGTTTGATGTTCGGTAGTGGGGTCATGGTCCAGGTGGAGGTAGGAGGAGGTGTCGGAGAGTTGGCGTTCAGCTTCTGCTAGGTAGAGGTCAGTTCACCAAACAACAACAGCACCACCCTTGTCAGCAGGTTTAATGACAATGTCAGGGTTGGATCTAAGAGAATGGAGGGCTGCAAGTTCAGAGGGAGGTAGGTTGGAGTGAGTGAGGGGAGCAGGAAAATGGAGACGGCCGATGTCACGGCGGCGGTTAGCGATGAAAAGATCTAGAGAGGGTAAGAGGCCAGGGGGAGGGGCCCAGGTAGAACGGGAATTCTGAAAGCGGGGCACATGACAGCTGTCTCCCATTCTGCCAGCGCATTTCACACCTAATCTAGAGCCGTCTTTTGTCTCCACTAGTCCTATCACCATCTCGTCTCATTTTGAATACCTTTTAATGTCTCTTCTCTTTTGTTCTCTCCCAGCCTGGCCTCTTAATCTATTTCATTCCCTGTGCCTCTTTAGTCTTGACAAAGGGTTTTGACCCGAAACGTCGACTCTAATTTCTCTCCACGGATGTTGCCTGGCCTGCTGAGTTTTTCCAGCATTTTCTGTTGTTATTTCTCACTCATTCAGTAGTTCTTAAGGGGCCCATGTAGCCTTAGCTTCTCATTTTGTTTGTGCTGCTCGGGAAAGTGGCCCAGGTCACCCACTGCCTCAAGAGCAAAGTTTTGATGAAGACTCCCTCCATTCTCTTGTGGAGGGATTAAGAGGGTACAGGGAGATTCTGTTCCCTCCCGATGGCCGGAGGAAGCCTCCTCAGCAAACAAAGGCAGCCTGGCTGCAAGTTGCTGAGGAGGTCAGTGCAAGGTCCCTATGCTCACGCACCTGGGGGAAGTGCCAAAAACGGTTCAATGATCTGCTGCGCTCAGCAAAAGTGAGTATCACATCACACTTACCTTCAGTCTGCTCCCCTTCTCTTCTCATCACCAGCACTCTGCATTGTCAACCTGCTCCTCCACATCCCACCTTACCCTTACTTCCCTTGTACCCTTAACCATCCCTCTCTCTCTATGCACTGAATCACTTCACCATCCTACTGTGCACCCCTCACACTCGCACTCACTGTTATGCATTGACAACAACTAAACAACGCACAGGGAGGCCCCTTCCTCTTGCCACCTCACTCCACCTTGGCCTCCCTCTAAGCTTCTATGTTATGGGTTCTTCAGACTCACTCCACCAATCTCGCTGTAACTCCACTTGTTTCACTCCTTGCAGGAAAAGATAGCCCACAATAAGAGGGAGAGAGGGAGGACAGGAGGAGGGCCACCATCCCTGGCAACTTTGACAAGCGCTGAGGAGGCTGCTTATGACATCGTGGGAGGTGGCGAGGAGCTGGAAGTGGGGTCGGAGAGACGGGCGCAGTAGACGAAGCTGGTGACAGAATAGATTTGTAACCCTCTCAGTTAGATTTCATGATTGACTGAAATGGCATCTGGTGTTCATAGAGATTGACTTTTGATTATCTGCACAATAGGATGTTTCTGGTACCTAAATATCAGGAGTCTAACTCATGCCTTTACTCCCCCACAGGAACATCGAGAGCCCCCCTCCCCACTGTCCAGGATGAAGAGCCGGACGATTCCTCAGAGGAACCTGCAGCCTCTGAGGGAGCAGCGTCACCAGAAATCAGCGCAGCCAGCACCAGCGCAGATACGCACACCTCGGTGGGTCCTTCGCGACATAGAGTAGTGTTGTCACCTGGTGTATCACAGCTCACAAGTGAGCATCAGCAGATGGTGGAGACAGCGACAGCAGTGGAGAGTCCTTGTCAGAGATCGCAGGACGCTCCTAGCTCTGCTCAGCTGCATGTAGACACTGTGCCTCTGGGGCCATCCAGAAAGTCAGCGGTGCTGGAACCCCAGGAACAAGTGCAGGAGTCTCTGAAAGGGCTTGCATCCAGGGTAACTGCGAGTGTACAGAGAATGGAGGAGTCTATCTCAAACATGAGCACTGCCTTGATGGAGGCAATGGTGCATGAACGTGCCGCCGTGGAGAGGGTGGCAACCTCCATGGAGGACATAACTCACATGACTCAACAGAGCATGGTGACTCTTCTAAATAGATGGTCTGCTATGGAGGATAGATGGACATCTATTGAGGAGAGGTACCAGAAGTACATGGGCATCCCCGTTATGAGGACTGTCAGTACAGAGATGGGTCCTCATGGCCCCACTGATGCTCTCCAGCCACTTGCTAGCACTGAAGTGTGGGTGACCCATTAGAGGGATGTTGGTGGCCGACAACAAGGAAAGCCACTGTGAAGCTCTCAGTCAGAGCCCCAGATTCCGCACCCAACTGAGATGGCCGTCTCAGCCCCTGCACAGCCGCAGGAAGAGCAGGCTGTTGCGGAGCCCTCCCAGGCTCCCAAACCCAGAGGACGCCTGCCAAAGGCGTCTAAGCAGGCGCAGCATAGAAGTGAGCAAGGTGTCTCTACATCTGCTAAAGCCACAGGGGAAGCACCACGTAGAAGCACATGTAAGAGAAAGTCAACACACAAATAGTCACAAGGGTAGTCACTTGGGCATTTTCTTATCTTACAAAGTAAAGTTTGTCATCCTGTGTTGTGGAGTATTTTAAATCAACACTCGACACAAGGTTTTAGATCGTTATTCAAATGGTCTTTATTAGGCTCGAGGGGCCGAATGGCCTACTCTTGCTCCTATCTTCAATGTTTCTATTACTCCGGTGGGGAGACAATCTCGACTGACGCACCAGGAGACTTCTCCAAATTGATACAGTGTTACATATTTATGCGTTCAAAAGTCATGGTAGCATTGTGCATAATCCTGCTACACTGTTTTAATTGGCTTAAAGCCCGCATGCACAGTTGCTGATTGGCTAATTCCCTATCTCGCGTCACATGACTGTTCGCCTATATTTATTGTCACATGATCTTTATGATCTCACCTGTTGTTATAATTTTGTAACCTTTAGTAAAACCACATGTCTGCATTTCCATAGTTTGTGGTTAATCATAGATGGTGCTTCTGAGCTAATTTCATTTAATCTTGCAAAAGCACCGAGACCTTGTGGTCAGCATGTCTGAACAATCTCCGCCGGTCGCTGTCTCAACCGTTTCTAGTGTGCAAGCTGCATTGTTAACCCCTTAATTCCTGAAGGGCGCCGATGTCCCACTTCATCCTGTTTGTAACTTTATTAAACAAAAGTGGTGGTAAAGAATCGAAGAGTTGGCCTATGTGCGTTCAGAAATGGAAGTTGCACAATGAGGGGTCAGGGCGCCTTTCATGTGTAATGATGGTGGTGAGAGTGATAGGAAACCACAGTTTATTGTACAGATGATGTATGGTGTGTTAAGAAGGTCGTCCAGACATTTGTCTCCATCTGCTAGCCACCTGCAGTTGAAGCGTAAGCTTACTCGAATCTGGCATGGATGAGTACATCCCTTGCCTGACGTCAGCAATGTGGTCGCGTGCTGATGGCCCCGCAAGGTGTCCCTCATCTGCCGCCTCCTCCTCCTCCTCCTCCTCTTCTGAGGAGGCTCTGTGCTGAGCCACTTGTTCCTCAGACAATGCTAAGCCACGCTGCTGTGCGATGTTGTGCAGTGAACAGCAGATGACGATGATTCTGGACACCCTGGCTGGTGCATACTGCAGGGCCCCACCAGATCTGTCGCGGCATCGGAATCGCATTTTGAGCAAGCCGATGGTTTGCTCTATGATGCTTCTGGTGGAAATGTGGCTTAGATTGTAATGCTCCTCAGCCTCGTTTGATGGCATCCTCATCGGTGTCATGAGCCACTTTTTCAGGGGATAGCCCTTGTTGCCAAGTAGCCATCCGGAAAGTTGGGTTGGTGACTTGAAGAGCTGAGGCACAGTAGACAGGCGCAGGATGAAGGAGTCATGGCAACTGCCAGGGAACTTGGTGCAAACATGCATAATGTTCTTCCTGTGGTGACACACCAGCTGGATATTAAGGGAGTGGAAGCCCTTGCGGTTCACACATACAGCTGGGTTGTGATGGGGTGCCCTAATGGCCACATGTGTGCAGTCTACGATGCCCTGTGCCCTTGGGAAGCCTGCCATATTTGCAAAGCCAACCGCACGCGAGGTTATACTTGCTTCATCCGTGGAGAAGTGGATGTAATTGGGTGACTTTGCAAAGAGGGCATTGGTAACCTGCGTGATGCAGGTGTGTGCGGCTGACTGGGAGATGCCGCTGATGTCTGCTGCTGATCCCTGGAAGAAGCCCGAAGCAAAGAAGTTGAGTACGGTGGTGACTTTGACAGCCACTGGGAAGGAGTGTCCACACACTCCTCTGGGCTCCAGGTGTTGGTGCAGCATTGTGCAGATGTCAGCAACTACGTCTCACGAAAGTCTCAGCCTCCTTTGGCACTGCTGCTCAATCATGTTGAGGAAGCTCATCCTCGGCTTGTAAACTCAAAGCACTAAGTTGTGGCATCTGAAACTCAGCCATGTTGTAGGGCTGCTTTTAAGCTGCTGTAGCAGCTGCCAACAATTCAGGTAGTTGCTGAACCCGGCACAATGCAGCGGGCGTGTTTGTCGGACGACGGGCAACACGCAGAAAAAGCTCCAAAATCAGAATCGGCAGTTAAAATAAGATTATCAAGGCAGTTAACAAACTGTTAACTGCCTTAAGTGCCTCTCCCGCCATTTGGTGTTGGGTCTGATCGGGACTCACAGACCCGACACTTGGTAAAGTAGCGTGGAGGCGGGATGGCGCCAGGTTCGCAACTGTTAAATCCGTGAATCTTGATGTATGGTGTCCTTCAATAAATCGACAGAGACTGCAGAGGAACAATCAACAGGTGTTTACTGGATGAGAGTCACCCAAAAACTAACAGTACAGATCCCTACTCAGGGTTTATATACAGGTGTGGTCACTGCCGGTACTACAGTATACAGGAGCTGTAAAAAGTAGTTCTCCCCTTATAGGTACATACACTACAATTCCTCCCCTTTTAGATTAACAGTACCATAACATTCATTTAACAATTAACACTTTTAACATGCAACATTAACTGAAAATAGTCCATTTATAAATTCAGTCTTTGGGGCGGCTTCCTGATCCTTTCTGGATAGCGCCTTTCCTGAGTGTCTTGCTCTTGGTGCGGAGGTGATTCTGCCCCCCTGTCGTCGGTTGGTTCATCAGCTTCCAATGCTACTGTTTCTGGGGTAGATGCTACCTGTATGTCGGGTTCATCACCAGGTACGCGAGACATGGGGTTGACTCGTTCCTGTGACGCTAGGATCTGGTCGACATGGCGTCTCACAATGTTCTCCCCAACATCCACTGTGTATATTAGTGGCCCCTGCCGTGTGCATATCGTTCCTGGTTGCCATTTCTCTGTTCGGTAGTCGCGGGCCAAGACTGGTTGCCCTACATTGAAGCTCCTTGTTGGCTTCTCATTGATGTGCTGGAATTGCTTATTCTCAACATTTCTTCGTACATTTGGTCTGAGCAAATCCAGACGAGATCTCAACCTTCGGTTAAAGAACATCATGGCCGGGGTCTGGTTGGTAACTGCATGTGTCGCATTTCTGTAGGCTAACAGGAAATTGTCCACCTTATGCTGCAGTGGAATGTCGTCATCGCACATGGCCCTTACTGCCTTTTTAAAGGTTTGTACGAACCTCTCAGCCAATCCATTTGTGGCTGGATGATACGGGGTGGATGTGTAATGCCTTACCCCATTCCTTCTCATAAATTTCCGAAACTCTTCGGACACAAACTGTAGTCCGTTATCAGAGCAAATCTGCTCTGGCAAGCCGTTCCTGGCAAATATGGTCCGTAGGACTGCAATCGTTTTCTCCGTGGTGGTGGAGGACATTTTGATCACCTCAGGCCATTTCGAGTGCGCATCCACGGCTATTAAGAACATTGAGTCCATGAATGGACCAGCAAAATCAATATGCACCCGTTGCCATGGAGAGGAGGGCCACTCCCATGGGTGTAGAGGGGCATGTGGTGGTGCATTTTGGACCTTCTGGCATCCTGAGCAGCTCTTTGTCAGGTCCTCGATTTGCTTTTCACCCCTCCCAGATGACCTTCGTGAAGCTCATTGAGCACTCTCTCCCTTAACTTGGGTGGAATTACCACTTGGGATCCACACATCAAGGTCCCCTGGCATACTGACAGCTGTTCTCTTCTGGATGAGAATGCTGGCAACAGTGAGTCGCCATGTGTTGGCCATCCCTTCACCGTCAAATCATATACCCGAGACAGTGTCGGGTCATTTCGGGTCTCCTTCTCTATATCCGCGTTACTGGCAAGCGTTCAATTATAGTCGAATAAAATATTTCGACAGGATCCACTGCTGGTGCTTCCTCTGCAGTAGGCAGTGGCAGGCATGATAGCCCATCAGCGTTTCCATGCTGTTTCGTGCCCTTATACTCTATTTCATATTGGTTCGCCCCTAGAAAAAGGGACCATCTTTGTAGCCATTGCGCAGTCATCACCGGAACGCCCTTCTTTGGATTAAAGATGGAGACAAGTGGTTGGTGGTCAGTCAGCAAGGTGAACTTCTGCCCGTGCAGATAGCGGTTGAACTTTTTCACTCCCCACACTAGGCTGAGGGCCTCCCTGTCAATCTGGGCGTAGTTACGCTCGGCTGAGGTTAGTGACCGAGACGCAAAGGCTACTGGCCTCTCCAAGCCGTCCGGGAATTTGTGCGGCAGCACCACTCCAATACCATAGGGTGATGCATCACACACCACCCGAATTGGTAGTGCTGGGTTGAAATGAGCCAACACCTCTTTTGATGTGATCAATTCTTTGCACTTCTGGAAAGCTCGTTTACATTCGTCATTCCACTTCCATGGTACCCCCGTTTGCAGTAGGGTGTTCAGTGGGTGTAGTACTGTAGACAAATTCGGCAAGAACTTATGGTAGTAGTTCACCAGCCCGAGGTACGACCTCAGTTGTGACACATTTTCCGGTGCTGGAGCCTTGACTACTGCCTCAATCTCTTCAGGGGACTTATGTAACCCCTCTTCATCAATAACGTGGCCACAATACGAGATCTGCTCCTGGAAAAACTCGCATTTGTGGCGATTAGCTTGGAGCCCATATTCCTTCAATCTAGTGAGCACCTGCTCCAGGTTGGCGAGGTGATCACTGTCATTTTTGCCCGTGACCAGGATGTCGTCCAAATAACACTGGGTCCCTGGAATCCCTTGCAGGACTTCAGAATCAGAATCACAGAAACGCCACAGTGCAGATAGAGGCCATTTCGGTCCATCGAGCCTACACCGACACATATCCCACCCGATCCCCGTAACCCCTACACCAACACATATCCCACCCTATCCCTGTAACCCCACGTATTTAATCCCCCTAACACTAAGGGTCAATTTATGATAGCCAATCAACCTAACCCGCACATCTTTGGACTGTAGGAGGAAACCGGAGCACCCGGAGGAAACCCACGCAAACACGGGGAGAATGTGCAAACTCCACACAGTCGCCCGAGGCCGGATTTGAACCCGGGTCCCTGGCGCTGTGAGGCAACAGTGCTAACCACTATGCCACCGTGCTGGAGGCTTGAGCCATTGCCCTTTGCCAAATAGCCGGAGCTGATGCTACCCCGAACACCAGCCGGTTGTATTCGTAGAGACCTTTATGAGTGTTGATCGTGAGGTACTGTTTCGAGGCTTCTTCTACCTCCATTTGCAGGTACGCCTGGGCCAGATCAATCTTAGTGAAGTGTTTTCCTCCAGATAGCGAGGCGAAAATATCTTCAATCCGTGGAAGCGGATATTGTACCGTATGAAGGACTGGGTTCACTGTCACCTTAATGTCCCCACAGATGCGAACCTTCTTTGGTTCCCCAGGCATATTACTCAATGACCTCTTCATTACAGGAACGATGGGTGTAGCCCACTCGCTCCAGTCCACTTTGGACAGTACTCCAGAACGTTCCAAACCTTCCAGCTCTGCTTCGACGGCTGGGCGGATCGCATAAGGCACCGGTCTGGCCTTAAAAAACTTTGGGCTTGTATTTTCCTCTATTTTGATTGTCGCTGTTATGCCTTTTAGTGTTCCGAGTCCCTCCTGGAACACTTCTTGTGCGTCAGTTAGCATTTTTGACAGTCGTCCAGGTGTGACGTCGTCATCCTTTTTGGCATCTACCGTCAGTGCTTGTATGGCATGCCAATCTAACTGTATCTTCCGGATCCATTCACGTCCTAGTAGTGGTGGTCCTCCATCTGGCAATACATATAGGTCCATTTTTGGTGTTTCCTTGCCGTTGTATATCACGTTCACCCTTATTTTTCCTTTGGGGTAGACTTTTTGCCCCGTGTACGTCTTCAAGACAATCTCTGTATCTCTCAAGGGTATATGTGAGAATAGCCGCTTGTAGTCCCTTCGGTTTATGACTGTTAGGGCTGATCCTGTGTCCAATTCCATTTTCACTTGGACTCCATCTATCTTGAGCGTGACCCAGATAGTTTGGTGATCCTCCATTTTGATTACATTATGTAGTTTCAGACAACCCAGCTCCTTGCTTCCGGAGTCTGTATCACTTTTCTGTTCGTCTGAACTACTCTCCGTCACCTTATGTACCTTTTTGTACTTCTCCTGTGGAGATTTCTTGCTGCTGGTTTTCTTTCCCGACCTGCAGACTCTTGCTATGTGTCCTACCTTTCCACACTGTCTGCACACTTGGTCCTTGAACCAACAATCCTTATGGTCGTGTGTTGTTCTGCCGCAGCGATAACACTTCACTGCTCCATATGACATTTCATTTGTGCCATATTCTTGCGGTCTCCGTTGTATCTCTGAGGCGCCCCATGTGGCTGCTTTGTGTGATACTGCCATGCTGAAAGCCTTGTCCAGCGTAAGATCCTTTTCTGATAGAAGCCATTTCTGGGTTCCTTTACTTTGAAGCCCACACACAAACTTGTCCCTTAAAGTATCTGCTAGTCCCGTTCCAAACTGGCAGTGTTTCGATAGCTTGCGCAGTTCCGTTAAATACTCAGCATTACTTTCACCTTTATGCTGGTTCCTTTTGTGAAACTTAAATCTTTCTGCTATCAGCAGCGGTGTGGGGTTTAAGTGGTCCTGTAGGATTGCCACCATGCTTTCAAAATCCTTTTCCATTGGCTTCTCTGGGGTTACTAGGTTTCGCAGTAAGCCATACGTTTTTGCGCCCATGGAATTCAACAATACCAGTGCTTTCCTGGCATCTGGCACTTCATTCACCTTGCAGTACACTTCTATGCGTTCTACATATGTCGCCCAATCTTCGACTTCATTGTCGAACGCTGTGACACTGCCACTCTTCGGCATCACTGGGTGTGGTTAGACTGGCTAAAAATGGCGTCTCCCGCGCTCTCCCTTCTTCTCCGCTGGCTCAAAATGGCGTCTTCCACGCTTTCCTTTCTTCTCCCGCAGACGCTGTTCAGCCCTTGAACATCGGCCGCGCTCTGCACGTTTTCCTGCACGCCTCTCTCGTTGACGCCGCTCGGTCCTGAACCACGGCTGCGCCCTGTGCGCTTTACCCTCTCTCTCTTTTTTTTTCCGTCGACGCCGCTCGGTCTTCAACCCCGGCTGCGCCCTGTGCGCTTTACCCTCTCTCGTTGACGCCGCTTGGTCTTCAACCCCGGCTGCGCCCTGTGCGCTTTACCCTCTCTCTTAACCCGTCAACGCTGCTCGGCCTTTTTCTGTGCCGTCGGTCGGCTCCAGCCGCCGCTGTCCGGGAAGGGTCTGCGCCGTACCTGCTGCCAGCCCTCTGCGGTGGATCGTCGCGACTGGAGAACCAAGTCCAGCTCTCCACAGCCTCCTCTGTGATGCTCAAGTCCTCTCTGGATGGTCGATGCCCGCACTTCTGGACTCGGCCTTCCCCTTTCACTGCTCTCCAGGAGCGAATCCCTGGGAGGTGATGCAGAGTTGCAGGTAGGTTTGAATCCACTCGTCGCCAATGTTAAATCCGTGAATCTTGATGTATGGTGTCCTTCAATAAATCGACAGAGACTGCAGAGGAACAATCAACAGGTGTTTACTGGATGAGAGTCACCCAAAAACTAACAGTACAGATCCCTACTCAGGGTTTATATACAGGTGTGGTCACTGCCGGTACTACAGTATACAGGAGCTGTAAAAGGTAGTTCTCCCCTTAAAGGTACATACACTACAGCAACCTGCCTTCAATCATTTAGATTTTTACTCCCGACCCGCCCTCTGAGCGCCGGCAAATTCGCGGCCAGAATTAACATTTCAGGTCGATGACCTTTCATCAGTTCTGAAATGTCAACTTTGTTTCTCTCTCCACAGACGCTGCCTGACCTGAACGTTTGCAGCATTTTCTGTTTATATTTCAGATTTCCAGCATCCGCAGTATTTTGCTTTTGGCTCGGATACAAGCTGGCTTTAACAACTGAGCCACTGGGGGCGGGGGGAGAGGGAGCACAGAATCATATTTTTCTATTTATTTACATTATAAATCATTGATCAAACAGAATGCCAGAATGCATTGTGCATACATTACAGTGCATGCTTTAAGTCATGGATAGCTGGCAATGTCTCTATCCCCGCTCCTTGCACTGAGCCTGGGACCCCTGTTGCACTCAGACTCTGCAGGCAAGGGCTGGTGCTCAGTGCGCGTGCGCGCCTCGGCCCGGCGTCGGCGGCGCGAGAGTCCCAGCATGCCCCGGGAGCGGTTACCAGGGACGCGCCTCTGTCGCTAGGCAACGGCTGGGCCCGGGTTCCACCTCCAGCCGGGGTTCGGTGTCCGGACAATCACCGAGCAGGCTGGCCGCGGCTCCGGGCTCCAATGGCGAGGAGTGAAGTTGGAGCATCGTCGGCTGTCGGGTAAGAGTACCAGGCCCCGGGGTCCCTGCTATTGTGCCCGGGGTCCCTGCTATTGTGTCCGGGGGCCCCGGTATTGTGCCCGGGGGCCCTGGTATTGTGCCCGGGGTCCCTGGACTTCTGCCCGGGGGCCCTGGTATTGTGCTCGGGGTCCCTGGTATTGTGCCCGGGGTCCCTGGTATTGTGCCCGGGGTCCCTGGTATTGTGCTCGGGGGCCCTGCTTTTGAGCTCGGGGGCCCTGGTATTGAGCTCAGGGGCCCTGGTATTGTGCTCGGGGCCCTGGTATTGTGCTCAGGGGCCCTGGTATTGTGCTCGGGGTGCCTGGCATTGTGCTCGGGGTCCCTGGTATTGTGCCCGGGGTCCCTGGTATTGAGCTCGGGGCCCTGTTATTGAGCTCGGGGCCCTGTTATTGAGCTCGGGGGCCCTGGTATTGTGCCCGGGGCCCTGGTATTGTGTCCGGGGTCCCTGGTATTGTGTCCGGGGTCCCTGGTATTGTGTCCGGGGTCCCTGGTATTGTGTCCGGGGTCCCTGGTATTGTGTCCGGGGTCCCTGGTATTGTGTCCGGGGTCCCTGGTATTGTGTCCGGGGTCCCTGGTATTGTGTCCGGGGTCCCTGGTATTGTGTCCGGGGTCCCTGGTATTGTGTCCGGGGTCCCTGGTATTGTGTCCGGGGTCCCTGGTATTGTGTCCGGGGTCCCTGGTATTGTGTCCGGGGTCCCTGGTATTGTGTCCGGGGTCCCTGGTATTGTGTCCGGGGTCCCTGGTATTGTGCCCGGGCCCTGGTATTGTGTCCGGGGTCCCTGGTATTGTGTCCGGGGTCCCTGGTATTGTGTCCGGGGTCCCTGGTATTGTGTCCGGGGTCCCTGGTATTGTGTCCGGGGTCCCTGGTATTGTGTCCGGGGTCCCTGGTATTGTGTCCGGGGTCCCTGGTATTGTGTCCGGGGTCCCTGGTATTGTGTCCGGGGTCCCTGGTATTGTGCCCGGGGTCCCTGGTATTGTGCCCGGGGTCCCTGGTATTGTGCCCGGGGCCCCTGGTATTGTGCCCGGGCCCTGGTATTGTGCCCGGGGTCCCAGGTATTGTGCCTGGGGGCCGTGTCATTGTGCGCGGGGGCCCTGGTATTGTGTCCGGGGTCCCTGGTATTGTGTCCGGGGTCCCTGGTATTGTGTCCGGGGTCCCTGGTATTGTGTCCGGGGTCCCTGGTATTGTGTCCGGGGTCCCTGGTATTGTGTCCGGGGTCCCTGGTATTGTGTCCGGGGTCCCTGGTATTGTGTCCGGGGTCCCTGGTATTGTGTCCGGGGTCCCTGGTATTGTGTCCGGGGTCCCTGGTATTGTGTCCGGGGCCCCTGGTATTGTGTCCGGGGCCCCTGGTATTGTGCCCGGGCCCTGGTATTGTGCCCGGGGTCCCTGGTATTGTGCCTGGGGGCCGTGGCATTGTGCCTGGGGGCCCGGGTATTGTGCCCGGGGTCCCTGGTATTGCGCCCGGGGCCCTGGTATTGCGCTCGGGGGCCCTGGTATTGTGCCCGGGGACTCTGGTATTGTGCGCGGGGCCCCTGGTATTGTGCCCGGGGCCCTGGTATTGTGCTCGGGGGCCCTGGTATTGAGCTCGGGGGCCCTGGTATTGAGCTCGGGGGCCCTGGTATTGAGCTCGGGGGCCCTGGTATTGAGCTCGGGGGCCCTGGTATTGAGCTCGGGGGCCCTGGTATTGAGCTCGGGGGCCCTGGTATTGAGCTCGGGGGCCCTGGTATTGTGCCCGGAGGCCCTGGTATTGTGCCCGGGGGCCCTGGTATTGTGCTCGGGGGCCCTGGTATTGTGTCCAATGCCCTGGTATTGTGCCCGGGGTCCCTGGTATTGTGCCCGGGGCCCTGGTATTGTGCCTGGGGGCCCTGGTATTGTGCTCGGCGCCCTGGTATTGTGCTCGGGGCCCTGGTATTGTGCTCGGGGCCCTGGTATTGTGCTCGGGGGCCCTGGTATTGAGCTCGGGGGCCCTGGTATTGTGCCCGGGGGCCCTGGTATTGTGTCCGGGGCCCCTGGTATTAAGCTCGGGGGCCCTGGTATTGTGCCCGGGGCCCCTGGTATTGAGCTCGGGGGCCCTGGTATTGTGCCCGGGGGCCCTGGTATTGAGCTCGGGGGCCCCGGTATTGTGCCCGGGGGCCCCGGTATTGTGCTCGGGGGCCCTGGTATTGTGTCCAATGCCCTGGTATTGTGCCCGGGGTCCCTGGTATTGTGCCCGGGGCCCTGGTATTGTGCCCGGGGCCCTGGTATTGTGCCTGGGGGCCCTGGTATTGTGCTCGGCGCCCTGGTATTGTGCTCGGGGCCCTGGTATTGTGCTCGGGGCCCTGGTATTGTGCTCGGGGGCCCTGGTATTGAGCTCGGGGGCCCTGGTATTGAGCTCGGGGGCCCTGGTATTGTGCCCGGGGGCCCTGGTATTGTGTCCGGGGCCCCTGGTATTAAGCTCGGGGGCCCTGGTATTGTGCCCGGGGCCCCTGGTATTGAGCTCGGGGGCCCTGGTATTGTGCCCGGGGGCCCTGGTATTGAGCTCGGGGGCCCTGGTATTGTGTCCAATGCCCTGGTATTGTGCCCGGGGTCCCTGGTATTGTGCCTGGGGGCCCTGGTATTGTGCTCGGGGCCCTGGTATTGTGCTCGGGGCCCTGGTATTGTGCTCGGGGCCCTGGTATTGTGCTCGGGGCCCTGGTATTGAGCTCGGGGGCCCTGGTATTGTGCCCGGGGTCCTGGTATTGTGCCCGGGGGCCCTGGTATTGTGTCCGGGGCCCCTGGTATTAAGCTCGGGGGCCCTGGTATTGTGCCCGGGGCCCCTGGTATTGAGCTCGGGGGCCCTGGTATTGTGCCCGGGGGCCCTGGTATTGAGCTTGGGGGCCCTGGTATTGTGCTCGGGGCCCTGGTATTGAGCTCGGGGGCCCTGGAATTGTGCCCGGGGCCCTGGTATTGTGTCCGGGGTCCCTGGTATTGTGCCCGGGGTCCCTGGTATTGTGTCCTTAGGCCCTGGTTTTGTGCCCGGGGCCCTGGTATTGTGCCCGGGGCCCTGGTATTGTGCTCGGGGTCCCTGGTATTGTGTCCTTAGGCCCTGGTCTTGTGCCCGGGGCCCTGGTATTGTGTCCTTAGGCCCTGGTATTGTGCTTGGGGCCCTGGTATTGTGCCCGGGGGCCCTGGTATTGTGTCCGGGGCCCCTGGTATTAAGCTCGGGGGCCCTGGTATTGTGCCCGGGGCCCCTGGTATTGTGCCCGGGGCCCCTGGTATTGAGCTCGGGGGCCCTGGTATTGTGCCCGGGGGCCCTGGTATTGAGCTTGGGGGCCCTGGTATTGTGCCCGGGGCACTGGTATTGAGCTCGGGGGCCCTGGTATTGTGCCCGGGGCCCTGGTATTGTGCTCGGGGTCCCTGGTATTGTGTCCTTAGGCCCTGGTCTTGTGCCCGGGGCCCTGGTATTGTGTCCTTAGGCCCTGGTATTGTGCCCGGGGTCCCTGGTATTGTGCCCGGGGTCCCTGGTATTGTGCCCGGGGTCCCTGGTCTTCTGCCCGGGGGCCCTGGTATTGTGCCCGGGAGCCCCTGGTTTTGTGCCCGGGGTCCCTGGTATTGTGCCCGGGGTCCCTGGTATTGTGCCCGGGGTCCCTGGTATTGTGCCCGGGGTCCCTGGTATTGTGCCCGGGGTCCCTGGTATTGTGCCCGGGGGTCCCTGGTATTGTGCCCGGGGGTCCCTGGTATTGGGCCCGGGGCCCATGGTATTGTGCCCGGGACCCCTGGTATTGTGTCGGGGGCCCAGGTATTGTGCCCGGGGGCCCAGGTATTGTGCCCGGGGCCCTGGTATTGTGCCCGGGGTCCCTGGTATTGTGCCCGGGGCCCCTGGTATTGTGCCCGGGGCCCCTGGTATTGTGTCCTTAGGCCCTGGTATTGTGCCTGGAGGCCCTGGTATTGTGCTCGGGGCCCTGGTATTGTGCTCGGGGCCCTGGTATTGTGTCCGGGGCCCTGGTATTGTGCCCGGGGCCCTGGTATTGTGCCCGGGGTCCCTGGTATTGTGCCCGGGGTCCCTGGTATTGTGCCCGGGGCCCCTGGTATTGTGCCCGGGGCCCCTGGTATTGTGCCCGGGGCCCCTGGTATTATGCCCGGAGTCCCTGGTATTGTGCCCGGGGCCCTGGTATTGTGTCCTTAGGCCCTGGTATTGTGTCCGGGGTCCCTGGTATTGTGCTCGGGGTCCCTGGTATTGTGTCCGGGGTCCCTGGTATTGTGCTCGGGGGCCCTGGTATTGTGCCTGGGGGCCCTGGTATTGTGCCCGGGGGCCCTGGTATTGTGCCCGGGGTCCCTGGTATGCTGCCCGGTGTCCCTGGTATTGTGTCCTTAGGCATTGTGCTCGTGGCCTGGTATTCTTCCCGGAGCCCTGGTATTGTGCTCGTGGCCTGGTATTGTTCCCGGAGCCCTGGTATTGTGCTCGTGGCCTGGTATTGTGCCCGGAGCCCTGGTATTGTGCTCGGGGCCCTGGTATTGTGCTTTTGCTCATGTTTGGGTGGAGATGGAGGCTTCATTTTCTGAAGCAATAAAGGAAATAAGTTCTGGCAACTTTATCTTGACAACGCAGAGTTCTTCATTCAACCTCCTGTGCGCACACTGCAGTCGGGTCAAGGTTTTCTGGGGAAAGCATGGTGGGTGACGTTTCCAGGTGATGTTTTTGATATGGGCCAGCACTGACCATTGTGGCCCCGCCCCTCGCGCCATATAAAAGGCCACAGCCTGTCAGAGTGACAATGTACTTTTCATCAACGTTTTTTACGTCTGTGTTCTTGTAGTTTATCAGTCGTGAGTTGTTGAGGTCTCGTTTGTTGATAGTTTTTCTTGATTTGTTAATTGTAGATAGGTTTTGAAAATTTCTTCAGTTCAGTTTTAATTGTTTATAGACATATTTTCAAATTAAATTTTTCATCAAAAATATGGTCACCGTCATTCTGTGCTGTTGCTTGATGCATAGCCACCAACAGTTGTATTATTAATCCACATAAACTGTCACAGCCAATGCCAGCTGTTCCAGTTGATGCCTATTGCTATCCATTACTCACTACTTGTCTCAGTCTAATAGTTTGCAAAATACCTATTTGAGCCATCAGAAAGGCTTCAAACACTGCACGAATTGTAGCAGGCCTTTTAGAGTGGCTGATGGCCATGACTAATGTTTGCATTGTCTGCCATCTACGCAGATAAACCAGCATGAGACATTTCATGAGTTAATTTATGCAATTACAAGTCAATTTTTAAAAATTTTTCCATTACCCATATATTCTCTGACTGTAAAGTATTGCCAAAAAGATGCAGGAAGATGAGTGTTTGGATGAAAACAGAAAATGCTGGCAATACTCAGCAGGTCAGGCAGCATCTGTGGAGAGCGAAACAGAGTTAACGTTTCAGGTCGATGACCCTTCGTCAGAGTGTTTGGATGGTTGTTCACGTCACGTGTGTATTTCCATTCTTGTTTTTTAAAATTGAAGCATTGTATTGTGCCCGGGGTCCTGTACTGTGACCGGGGCTTGGGGCCCTGTATTGATCCCGGGGCTCGGGGCCCTGTATTGATCCCGGGGCTCGGGGCCCTGTATTGATCCCGGGGCTCGGGGCCCTGTATTGATCCCGGGGCTCGGGGCCCTGTATTGATCCCGGGGCTCGGGGCCCTGTATTGATCCCGGGGCTCGGGGCCCTGTATTGATCCCGGGGCTCGGGGCCCTGTATTGATCCCGGGGCTCGGGGCCCTGTATTGATCCCGGGGCTCAGGGCCCTGTATTGATCCCGGGGCTCGGGGCCCTGTATTGATCCCGGGGCTCAGGGCCTTGTATTGATCCCGGGGCTCGGGGCCCTGTATTGATCCCGGGGCTCAGGGCCCTGTTTTGTGATGGGGGCTCAGGGCCCTGTATTGATCCCAGGGCTCGGGGCCCTGTATTGTGACGGGGGCTCAGGGCCCTGTATTGTGACGGGGGCTCAGGGCCCTGTATTGATCCCGGGGCTCGGGGCCCTGTATTGATCCTGGGGCTCAGGGCCCTGTATTGATCCTGGGGCTCGGGGCCCTGTATTGTGACGGGGGCTCAGGGCCCTGTATTGATCCCGGGGCTCTGTATTGATCCCGGGGCTCGGGGCCCTGTATTGATCCCAGGGCTCAAGGCCCTGTATTGTGACGGGGTCTCGGGGCCCTGTATTGTGACGGGGGCTCAGGGCCCTGTATTGATCCCGGGGCTCGGGGATCTGTATTGATCCTGGGGCTCGGGGCCCTGTATTGATCCCGGGGCTCAAGGCCCTGTATTGTGACCGGGGCTCGGGGCTCTGTTTTGATCCCGGGGCTCGGGGCTCTGTTTTGATCCCGGGGCTCAGGGCCTTGTATTGTGACCGGGGCTCGGGGCCCTGTATTGATCCCAGGGCTCGGGGCCCTGTATTGATCCCGGGGCTCGCGGCCCTGTATTGTGACCGGGGCTCGGGGCCCTGTATTGTGACCGGGGCTCTGTATTGATCCCGGGGCTCGCAGCCCTGTATTGTGACGAGGGCTCGGGGCCCTGTATTGTGACGGGGGCTCAGGGCCCTGTATTGTGACGGGGTCAGGAGTATTTAGTTGTTTACGATAGCAAAATACTGCGGATGCTGGAAATCTGAAAGAAGGGTTTCGACCTGAAACGTTAACTTTGTTTCTCGCTGCACGGATGTTGCCTGGCCTGCTGAGTTTTTCCAGCTTTTTCTGTTGTAATTAGTTGTTTGTTCATATCACGTGTGTGTATTCCCGTTTTTGTTTATTTTAATTAAAGTTGTAGATTTTGAGTTTCCTGATGGTGTTGTGGGTAAATGCATTACTGAGCTATACAGACCAGGAACATCCCATGTTTGACCCCCACCCTCCCCCCAGTCTGTGCTGTTTTAGCAGATTTCAATTGGGTTGCAGTTGGGGTGCCTCAATTCATCTTCTACCTGCTGAGTTAGAATGGGGAGAAAAATCAGCCAGGGATCTCATTCCTGTTAGCTATCCAATGATTCTTGCTGGAAAGTATGCGTGTGGACATCGGGTCAGGACAGAACCTTGCCCTTTGCAGTCAAATAGCCTGATGAGACTTCCTGTGTAGGCCCACTGTACTATTTTGGAACTTCTACCTATATGGCCTGGAAGGAATTTTGTTTCAATTCATGTTACGCCATAGTTATAAAGGGTAGATTTAGCTCACAAAGGGTTAACTCCCAGAGATACATAAACCATTTAACAATTCAATTCAATTTTATTTGTCATATATGCAGCAGACGTGTGTACTGCACAATGAAATGTTGATTTTTACGAGTCCTCCCAACATTGGAATAAATATGGCATAACAATGATAAAAATACTAATAGAAATACAGTAATAATAAATAAAACAACAGTAATAAATAATAATAAATTAATCATTCATGAGTCTTATGGCCTGGGGGTAGAAGCTGTTTCGAAACCTGTTGGTACGAGACCGTATGCTTCGGTATCTCTTACCGGACAGGAGCAGGGCGAAGAGGTTGTGGCTGGGGTGACTCGCGTCTTTAATGATTCTCAAGGCCTTCCCCCGGCACCTCTCGGGATAGATATCCTGGTTTCCAGGTACAGACACCAGACAGGCCAGATTGTTTACTTTTGCATGTTACATTATCTGTGAGACACTGATGCCTGTTAAGGTCTGTCCTAGGTATTTCTAGCAATTAAGATACAATGGGTTCACATTCATTGTGCCTGGCAGGGGTCTTGACTGAACAAGACATACAGGTGCCACAAACCCCCATCAAGGGTACAGCATGTCATTCAAGGTGGTAACTTTGATGGGCAGCTTGTCAGTCCTTAACCCTCTGCAGTCCTGCCACATCCAGTCGTGAATGGTGGTGGACAATTAAACAACTAACGGGAGGAGGAGGCTCCATGAATATCTCCATCCTCAATGATGGCGGAGCCCAGCACGTGAGTGCAGAAGACAAGGCTGAAGCATTTCTAACCAACTTCAGCCAGAAGTGTCAAGTGGATGATCCATATCGGACTCCTCCTGAGGTCCCCACCATCACAGAAGCCAATCTTTAGGCAATCTGATATCAAGAAATGGCTGAACGCGCTGGTACAGCAAAGGCTACGGGTCCCGACAACATCCCGGCTGTCGTGCTGAAGACTTGTGCTCCAGAACTAGCCGCGCCTCTAGCCAAGCTGTTCCAGTACAGCTACAACACTGGCATCTACCCAACAATGTGGAAAACTGCCCAGGTATATCCTGTCCACAAAAAGCAGGACAAATCCAATCCGGCCAATTACCGCCCCATAAGTCTACTCTCAATAATCAGTAAAGCGATGGAAGGTGTCGTCGATAGTGCTATCAAGCGGCACTTACTCACCAATAACTTGCTCACCGATGCTCAGTTTGGGTTCTGCCAGGACCACTCTGCTCCAGACCTCATTACAGCCTTGGTCCAAACATGAACAAAAGAGCTGAATTCCAGAGGTGAGGTGAGAGTGACTGCCCTTGACATCAAGGCTTTGATCGAGTGTGGCATCAAGGAGCCCGAGTAAAACTGAAGTCAATGGGAATCGGGCTGGAGTCATACCTAGCACAAAAGATGGTTGTGGTTGTTGGAGGTCAATCATCTCAGCCCCAGGACATTGTTGTAGGAGTTCCTCAGGGCAGTGTCCTAGGCCCAACTATCCTCAGCTGCTTCATCAATGACCTTCCCTCCATCATGTCAGAAGTGGGGATGTTCGCTGATGATTGCACAGTGTTCAGTTCCATTCGCAACTCCTCAGCTAATGAAGCAGTCCATGCCTGCACGCAGCAAGACCTGGACTGCATTCAGGCTTGGGCTGATAAGCGGCAAGTAACATTCGTGCCACACAAGTGCCAGGCAATGACTACAGGAAACTTTGTGATATTCGGCACCGACGGGACCGAGCTGTTGCCGTCCCATCAAAACTGCCGGACAAACCAGCGCTAATGTTGAAACATACGGCTGGCAACAAACCCTGTTGCTTAGCAACAGCTTCTAAACAGTTGGCCGTACCTTGCAAGCGTCTCTGTAGCTTAGCAACAGCTTCAGCGAGACCTTGCAGAGCCTGACTGGTGGAAAAAAGCAACGAGAAGAAAAAAACCTAACGAAACGGCTCCTGATTTTTGCCGGTGGATCGAGCATTCCGGACAGTTAACCTCCGGATAAACCAAAGTTTCCTGTATCTCCAACAAGCAAGAGTCTAACCACCGCCTCTTGACCATTAACGGCATTACCATCGCCCAAACCCCCACCATCAATATCCTGGGGAATCACCATTAACCAGAAACTTAACTGGACCAGCCATGTAAATACTGTGGCCATAAGAGCAGGTAAGAGGCTACGTATTCTGCGGCGAGTGTCTCACCTCCTGACTCCCATCCTTTCTACCATCTAAAAGGCACAAGAGCAGCTCCAACAACACTCGAGAAGCTTGAGACCATCCCGGACAAAGCAGCCCGCTTGATTGGCACCCCATTCACCACCTTAAACATTCAATCCCTCCACCACCAGCGCACCGTGGCTGCAGTGTGCACCATCTACAAGATGCACTGCAGCAACTCACCAAGGCTTCTTCGACAGCACCTCCCAAACCCGCGACCTCTATCACCTAGAAGGACAAAGGGCAGCAGGTGCATGGGAACACCATCACCTCCAAGTTCCCCATCAAGTCACACACCATCCTGACTTGGAAATATATCGCCGTTCCTTCATCGTCGCTGGGTCAAAATCCTGGAACTCCCTACCTAACAGCACTGTGGGAGTACCTTCACCACACAGATAGCAGCAGTTCAAGAAGGCGGCTCACCACCACCTTCTCAAGGGCAATTAGGGATGGGCAATAAATGCTGGCCTTTCCAACAATGTCCACATCCCAAGGAACGATTAAAATAAACCCAGAAAGTTGAGGGAGGAGGTAGAGAGCTGTTTTTCTTGCACGTGTCTTGCTCTCTCTTTCACACGTGCACATCTCTCTTTTTTCCCCCTCTCCCTCCCTCCCTCTCTCTCTCTCTCGTTTCCTTTCTTTTTCTCTCTCTGCATCCCTTTCTCTTTTCTATGTGAGATCACAGTATCCAATACACTTGTTATGGTACCCTAGGCCACGCTACTGATTAATTAGATACTGGACATTGCATCTGATCATGGGGGGATACGAGGTCAATTTACTGGAGTGACTGGGAACGAGGAGCCCGAGAGAATATCAACTGTAGACCCATGAAATTTGTAACATTTGCACATTAAGAAGAGCCACTTGGGTGATATAATGGAAGGCTACTGACACCCATACCTCGGCAATCATCTGTACTGTTCTTGGGACTTAATAACATCTCAGAACTTGGGAAGCTTTTATTAGTCTTTTGGGAAGACCGAAGCCAATGTTTTCAGTCCCCGCCACAAACTCCAATCCCTAGCCACTGAGTCCATCCCTCTCCCTAACATCTGTCTGAGGCTGAACCACACTGTTCGCAACCTTGGTGTCATATTTGACCCTGAAATGAGTTTCCGACCACATAGCCGCAGCATGACAAAGACCGCCTACTTCCACCTCTGTAACATCGCCCGTCTCCGCCCCTGCCTCAGCTCAGCCGCTGCTGAAACCCTCCTTCGTGCCTTTGTTACCTCTGGATTTGACTATTCCAACGCACTCCTGGCTGGCCTCCCACATTCCACCCTACGTAAACGTGAGGTCATCCAAAACTCAGCTGTCCGTGTCGTAACTCGCACCAAGTCCCGTTCGCCCATCACCCCTGTGCTCGCTGACCTACATTGACTCCCGGTTAAGCAGCGCCTCGATTTCAAAATTCTCATCCTTGTTTTCAAATCCCTCCATGGCCTCGCCCCTCCCTATCTCTGTAATCTCTTTCAGCCCCACAACCCCCCGAGATATCTGCGCTCCTCTAATTCTGCCCTCTTGAGCATCCCTGATTATAATCGCTCAAACATTTGTGGCTGTGCCTTCTGTTGCCTAGGCCCTAAGTTCTGGAATTCCCTGCCTAAACCTCTCCACCTCTCTTTCCTCCTTTTAAGACGCTCCTTAACACCCACCACTTTGACCAAGCTTTTGGTCACCTGTCCTAATTTATCCTTATGTGGATCAGTGTCAAATTTGTTGTCTTAAAATACTCCTGTGAAACGCCTTGGGACGTTTTACTACATTAAAGGCGCTATATAAATACAAATTGTTGTTGTTGTTTCGTGCAAAAAGGTTTTCAGAATCTGGTTACTTGGATATAAGGCAACTGATTGTCTGATGAAGAGCCACTTTGCATTTGCTATATAAATAGTCTAATATATATGATTACAGAGTCAGCATCTTCAGGAGAGAAGAATCAAAAAAAGTGTGGATAATGAGGAGGTAGAGAAACAGAATCTGTTTAGGAGGTTGATTACATTATATGTGTGCATTTCTATATTACATTACAACAATGACTACACTTCAAAAAGACTCCATTGGCTGTAACGTGTTTTGGGAAGTCCTGAGGTTGTGAAAGGCGCTGTATAAATACATGTCTTTCTTGCTTTTCTATTTGTATTTTGTTTCAAAGTTATGGTTAATATTTTTTTTAATGCATTCCCCAGGTGCCAGACCAGAGTGAAAAGGCTACATAGCACTCAGGCTGCAAGATCAACCCGTTCCAGGGCAAAATCTTCTGCTTCTGTTAAAGATGTTACGGCAAATAACAAGGATACTCCCAAAGACCCGGTTGGTGTAAATATAATACAACAATATTTGAACTTGTAATAGATGCTTAAATTCCTGCGCAGGCAATAATACAGTAAAACTGAAAGCACAACCTAAAATTCCAGAAGCGTTTTGAATGGATTTTCCCTCCATTCTGACTCAATTGAGGAGAAGAACAAAAAAAAAGTAGATTTAACATCTTGCCTATAATTGTGAATATACAGGCTCATGTTAATCTCACCATATTTATTTTATTTTAATGTTTTCTGCTGGGTGAGTGATCAGGGATGTTCGTCCAGGTCTGGAGAGCATAAAGTTGAGTAGAGTAGCAAATTTGAACAGTCTGATTCACTAAAGTTGCCACATGCATTTTGAAAGGCGAATTTGTCGGCATTAGAACCAAAGTATATGTTCTTATTTTTATAATCAGCCTCTGAGCTTTGAAACATAAAGAATAAACTGAAATTCAAGATCGAAACATCGTGTGTTGTCTGCTTATGTAGTCTGTATTGGAAAATTATGAATTAATTGGTTAGTTCTGGGTTTCTTTATACTTATAGGCCGCGAAATTCCCTTGGGTTTGCGCCCATTTAGGGGCGCAAGAGTGGGTTGCGCCGGAAGTTGCGTCGCCGCTGAAATTAGGTGGGCCTTTAAATCGGCGTAAGCCGGTAGCGCTGCGCCGGCACCGATGACGTCATCGGTGTGCGCAGCGCCCCAGTACCGCCCGAAACCACGCCGATCCCCATCTTCAGTAGCGGCCGCCTCTTCCCTGGCAGCCGCTAACAACGTTTTGAAAACCTGGCCGTGCTGCAGCCTTAGAGGCGCTATTTAAAGCGGAGGTGCGGCCGGCCGCTTTTTCGGCGGCCGCCTGCCGCACCTCCTTCCCCGGCCTCCTCCACCCCCCCCCCCCCCCCCGCGGCATTGCCGGCTGGTTTCCGTGGAGCCCGGCACTTCGCCGTTGTGCCGGGCTCTTTTGCCGGCACTTTCAACGGGGCTCCGGCCATTGCAGGCACCTCCCCCTTAAGAGAAGGGGGAGGCCTGCAGTACAGCAGCCTGCCGCTCCGCATCGGGTGGCGCAGCAGGACCGGCAGCGCTGAAATTCACTTTCAGCGCCCCAAGCGGGGCGGGCACACTCTGTACCAGCGCCCGCTTCCGCTTTGGGGCGCTGAAAGTGAATTTGGGGCGGGCACAACTGGCTCGGCAGCGGGCGCTAAATTTCCGGCGCAAACGTGCTGGCGGGGCGTCACCGAATTTATAGGCCATAAAGTTTTATAAAAGCAACTGCACCGTCAGATTTTCAATTTCCCACGAGGGAGAATGAGAAGAAACCAGCTCAGCAGTGCATTGGGGTTTTTAGTTTGCTGCCCATATTTTTAAAGTGCTCGTGCGTAGAGTGCTGCTCAGTTGATCAACGCGCTAGTGAGCGGGCGCAGTAGACTGTTTAAAAGCCCACTGGTAGTCGACGGAGTCCTCAGTAGATCCTGGGCAGCCTTCTCCCACCGACAGGAACATGGGACCAGTTAATGTAACAATTGCAGCAAGGTCCACGTTGTGCAGGCACTTTGCCAAAGAGTTTAACTGTTCCATTGTTGAATTAACTGGGAATCAGTAGATGAGCTCATTCTTACCTGGGTTGTTTTAATCTTTCCTCCTGTGGAATACTGCCACACCTTTGTTTGAAGGTTAACTAATGAAGTCTTAACATGCAACAGCAGGTATTTCAAAAGCAACGTTGTTACAAATTTCACATTCCGCTTTTTGGGAAGAAAGCCAGGATTAGCACAGTATGGGGAAAAAAATTGTCAGTTTCAGTTTATGTCACGATTTTTCACCATGCCTATCTCCCCCTTTGCGTTGTACAGAGGAGGAAAGCAGCCCTCATGTTGATTCGCTGTCAAATACAGCACAGAATAAATAGCTAACAATTGAAAAATCCATTTCCCACAGCAGTCTCTGAATGAGGATGCCAACTTTTGCCAAAGTTTTGTGCTGTGGACATACCACCAACGCTGCCTCAAGATACTGCAAATCCATTGGCAGGATAGGCGCACCAACGTCAGTGTTCTTGCTCAGGCCAACATCCCCAGCATCGAAGCTTTGACCACGCTCGATCAGCTCCGATGGATGGGTCATATTGTCCACATGCCTGATACGAGACTCCCAAAACTAGCGCTCTACTCGGAGCTCCGGCACGACAAGAGAGCCCCAGGTGGGCAGAGGAAACGCTTCAAGGACACCCTCCAAGCCTCCTTGAAAAAGTGTAACATCCCCACCGACACCTGGGAATCCCTGGCCCAAGACCGCAGAAAGTGGAGGAGAAGGATGTTTTGCCATGGAAGGAGTGCAGTGAAGATTCACCAGGCTGATACCTGGGATGGCAGGAATGACGTATGAGGAGAGATTGGGTCAATTGGGCTTATACTCGCTGGAGTTTAGAAGAATGAGAGGGGATCTCATTGAAACTTATAAAATTCTAACAGGACTAGACAGACTAGATGCTGGAAGGATGTTCCCGATGGTCGGGGAGTCCAGAACCAGGGGTCAGTCTAAGGATAAGGGGTAAGCCATTTAGGACAGAGATGAGGAGGAATTTCTTCACCCAGAGAGTGGTGAACCTGTGGAATTCTCTGCCAAAGAAGGCAGTAGAGCCAATTCATTAAATATATTCAAGAAGGAGTTGGATATATTTCTTAAGGCTAAAGGGATCAAGGGATATGGGGAGAAAGCAGGGACAGGGTACTGAATTTGGATGATCTGCCATGATCTCATTGAATGGCGGAGCAGGCTCGAGGGGCCGAATGGCCTACTCCTGCTCCTATCTTCAATGTTTCTATGTTTCTATGAAGCATCCAGGAAGGCACCGAACACCTTGAGTCTCTTTGCCGGGAGCAAGCGGAAGCCAAGCACAGGCAGCGCAAGGAGCGCACGTCAACCCAAGCACCAAACCCACCCGCCCCTTCAACCACCGTCTGCCCCACCTGTGACAGAGACTGTAGGTCCTGCATTGGACTCACCAGTCACCACAGAACTCATTTTTAATGTAGAAGCAAGTCATCCTCGGTTCCAAGGGACTGCCTAAGAAAGAAAGAAGAAGAAGACGATGACTAGGAATTAGCTTGAGACTGCCGAAGCACATTTTACATAGGAGCCTTGCACCTCGAAGACAGAGGGTGCTTTCATCTGATTAGTCTAGACTGGATGCAAACCCAATTCTCAAAGGTGAAGGAAAAAGTGCTCTAACCTACGATGGAAGCAATTTTTGTTCCATTCTTTTAAGAAATGGAATTCAACATTAATTATTATTTTGGAAAGGCTCATTGCCCCCCTGATAGTTTGCAAACATATCAAAACATTTGCTGTCCTCTTCTGGCTAAAGATTAAGGGGCGTGGAGGGTGAAGAATAAGAAAATTCATATGCAGAAGGAAATGCTCTTCTTAGGCTAGAGTTCAGGTACATTTGGGGCAATGCAAAGCCTGACTCCCGAAAGACCAAGTCAGCTACCTAAAGAAAAACAGGACTGTCGTTACTGGAAACACGAGAAGATGTGTTTTTTTTTCTTAGTATGCAGCCGAAATAACATGCAAGTAAGTCAATAAATACAAAAATAGATGAAAATATGATGCTAACAGAATCTGAATACCTCAGTGGTTCCTTCTGATATTGAGGGGTCTAGACAGAGTAGATTGAGAGAAACTGTTCCCTTTGGCGGAAGGGTCGAGAACCAGAGGACACAGATTTAAGGTGATTGGCAAAAGAACCAAAGACGACATGAGGAAAAACATTTTCACGCAGCAAGTGGTTCGGATCTGGAATGCACTGCCCGAAAGGGTGGTGGTGGCAGATTTAACCGTGGTTTTCAACAGGGAATTGGATAAGTACCTGAAGGGAAAATATTTGCAGGGCTACGGGGGAAGGGTGGGGGAGTGGGACTAGCTGAAGTGCTCTTGCAGAGAGCCGGCATGGGCTCGACAGGCCGAATGGTCTCCTTCTGCGCTGTAACCATGCTATGATTCTATGTTGTGGTCATCAGTTTGAAGAAACCCTTCAGGTACTTATCCAATTCCCTGTTGAAAACCACGGTTAAATCTGCCACCACCACCCTTTCAGGCAGTGCATTCCAGATCCGAACCACTTGCTGCGTGAAAACGTTTTTCCTCATGTCGCCTTTGGTTCTTTTGCCAATCACCTTAAATTCTCTCAGACACACCCCCTATGGGTTTGAGCCCTTGAAAGAAAGCAATAAAGAAAGAAGAAAGACTTGCATTTCTATAGCGCCTTTCACGACCACCGGACGTCCCAAAGCGCTTTACAGCCAATGAAGTACTTTTTGAAGGTAGGAAAGGTAGACAACTGATACCAGGAACCTCATGTGTCATGATGAGCAGCACAACATGTCATAAAATGCATGACTATTATCACTATCCTATGGACACAAAACATGCAAACATGCTCTATTGAATGGTGGCTGCAGTTGGAGGTGCGGAGCTTCAGCACCAACTACTTGCCTCCCTGTAAGCCAATCATGGTAGACAACAAATCCTAGATGTATGTTGTCTCATTCTGGCCCTCCAACTAATGCATTCTAACAGCTGTTATCCCTCCAGGCTTTCCTTATCAGCTATGCAAAGGACATCTGCTTCTCCGAGTGAGATTGCCAATTAGGGTACTTTTATACTTTAGGATACTCAAATGTTGTAATTCCCCAAACTCACTTCACTTATGATCCTTATAGCTAGTACACGGAGGAAACCTTTAATCAGTCTGGACCGAATTCTAATCCCAAAATGAAAGGCCACAGTCTAACCCGCTGTGCCCACACGTTCTCCCAACTGAGAACAATGATATTCCATTAACTAGTTCTTGATTTTTTTTTTCAAGTTTTTGGTAGAACAGTTGAATGGATGCAGGACTGGCAACACGTTAGATCTACATGGAAAAGGAATCAAAAAGATACAAAAGCTTGAAAGGGTAAGCATTCACTATTCCATTACCATACTTTCCTTCTCATAAAAACTGTTTTAAGTCATGAAATAAGTGTGTACTTTTCCTGAATAAAGTTCACAGTTTAGTGCTTCTGCCCCGATAAGATTTTCATTCCTCATAGGCCAAGCCTTTTCCAAGATAAGCCTTCAACAGTCCAAAGTGTAAACATTGGACACAGTCCACTTTGTTGAACACTAAATTATTTCCCCCCCCCCTCATGATAATCCACTCAGTGGGGGCTAATTGGACAGCTCTTTCAAAGAGCCGGTACAGGCATGATGGGCCGAATGGCCTGCTTCTGTGCTGTATGATTTTATATCGATCTTGTTAGGTGGTGGGGGAGGGGAGAAGAAGTGGAAGAGAAGAGGGGAAGGTAGTTTATTGAGAAAAAAGATTTTCCTAATTCAGACCTGTTAACCCTGGCAATGAAAACAATGAGAGCTTCATTCTCCCAGGTGAACGCAATTTTCATCCATGTCCATAAATAAATAAATAAATAATTTTCTCTCCATTTGGACTTCTTTAAACACACCTCACTGAATACAAACACACCTCACTGAATATAAAATGAAGAGCTGGACCTGCTAAAGTGTGGTGAAATAATAATGGTAAAATTGATCACTTTCCTTTTCTAATTCTTAGTAAGAAAATGTGCATTTTGGATTTAGAGCAAGAGACTGGAATGATGCTACAAAATTGCTTGCGTATATTGTCACTGTCCCACCCACTCCATAATGGTTTACTGCAAACATCTTGCACTATTGTTCATGGAAGTAGACAAGTCAGTTGGTCTGTGTACTATAGAAGCCCATGTTGGCACAGATACAATTGAGCAATGTGCCGCAGTAATAACATTTGGCTTACCAAGTCTAGACACTGAGGGTATGCTGCTGTGTTCCTCAACTTAGCACATTTTACTGTGTTTAGGAATATTCCAGGATAAAGCAACCCCAGAATTATCTTGATTTTAATGCTATTCTATATCAAATTTGGTAAATTTAAAAATTGCGTCCTACCGTGGTTTTCTCCCGTGCTGCTTTGCTCGATTTGACCAGTGTTTTGTAGCAAGCAACTGTAAACACTTTAAGCTATTGATGCCCTTTACGCAGCAGCATACCTACAATGTTCTGAAATGCCTGCTTATTTTAGCTAAGATAATGGGGATTGGAAGCAGGCTGTTGTAATGCAATTATTAATCTCCTCAAGTTGCAAAATTTCACATCCAATTTTCTCAAATCTGGTTCAGGTAAAGAAATGTACCTTTATTTACTGTTATGCAAAGGGTGTAGTATATTCAGAAAGTCTGCAATGTATTTTAATGCAGTTGCCTGGAGTAAAGATTTTGGACCTTTCCTGTAATTCCATAGAAGAAATTGAGAATTTGGAGAATAATTGTGAAATTACAGAACTCAAACTATATGGTAACAACATCAGACAAATCAAGAATCTAGACAGGTAGGTGCTGATGAAGAGTAGCTCACTGTGAGATAAATGTTCACATTGTTTGGAATCTATAATTGGGTTAGTTGCACTTCTCTGCTTAAACATTCAACCTGCGCTGCTGTGACAAATGGTCTTTCAAGATTTACATGCAGTTTAAAGCTACACTGTGCTGTAATGATGTCCATTTACAAAACCAGATGCATCTGTTCCATATGACTCAGTATAGAGTTATTTACAACAGGACCAATGGCAATAATTGGCAGCACGCTAAAACAGTCTCTGGCGTGGTAAGTTACCTGACACATGCACACAGCATATTTCATGTATATCTGTATCTGGGAAGTGATGACTGGAAACAGCGAGCATGTTTTCAAGGCAGGGTTCTCCGAATTTTTGATTAGAAGACCTGGGCTTTACAATGGGGTATAGGTCCAAGGTGGTAGGACTTTCGCTCCCAGAGACGCTTCCCTGACTCCGGCCAAATCTCTGGTCCTAAGGTAATTTGAATGCAGGAGGCAGGGGATTTTCACCAAGCTGGGAGGAGAGACTTGCTGTGGTACGTCTTTGGGGAAGGGGAGGTGAGGGGGCCTGTCTTGGCCAGGTAGAAGGCACCCGCCAAGTTGCCTGAAAAAATTGTTATTTTTCTCTCCGTTGAAAACTTTGTGATACTGCTGGGACTTGTGCATGGCTGCTGTCTGAGTACGCTAGCAGGAGCACCTTGAAGATTCTTCCTCCTGAGGCTCCCTTTACCAAACACTAGGGCCTGATGGGCAGCCCAAGCATTCTATGTTCAATGAAGGGGAAACTGCGGGAAATACGTCAGAGGCTGTTTTCCCTGATATTTAATTTCTGTCCACCCTCCCCTATACGGGCTGGTGCATTCTAGGCCGACGGTTCCACCTATCAGGAAATTTGGGGTGTGGGAAATGGGAAGGGGGGTGGGGAAGAGAGGCAGTGATGCGACGGACCTCATCTGTGAGTAAGTCTCTGCCTGCGCCCGCCCCAGATATACCGATAAATTGTGGCGAGGGGTGTGGGCAGGAAATTTAGTCCTAAGTGTTCTGGACCTAGAGAGCGAGAAAGAAAAAGCTTTGTACCATTGCTACATTTTCCCACTCCTATCTCTTTGATTACCCTGCTGAATAACAGTTTAGTTAGCGCATTCCTCGATTTAATATGCACAGCAGCCCTTGAGACAAGTGCACAAGCCAAGAAATCAGCAAGCAGACACACACTCTGTTATGCAGTGCAACGGGCACCCACCTAGTTCAGAGTACTTCTGTATTAGTGTGGAGTACTTCCATATTCTGAACCCTTTGACTGAGTCATTTTCCTTTGTGTTTCAGAGAAACGGTACTTTCCATCGCATCTTCTAACTTTTTCCCCCCTTTTATAAAGTACACATCTAGTTAATGGACCAGTTGGACCTTTTTGTCCACCATTATTGGTTAACTTAATTAAACATTCACATGCAGAATAATATTCAGGAACCGTAAATACAGTCTATTGAATTCTCAGTTCGATGCCTGTTATGCTGTCAGAAGATATAAGGGGTAATTCTGCACTCCTAGTGGGGAAGCTGTGCTTGAAGGGAGTGGGTGTTATAGAGAGAGCTACATCGTTGTAGCCATGGTTCTCCACCCCAGGCTTCCTGTGAGTGCAGCTTCCTGCTAGGACCTCTAGATTGTAGGATTATCCCTGTACTATAAAAAAGTTTTTCAAATATATATATATATATTTTTAAAGAGTGCTGTAAACATTCAGTTACAGAAGATTGCATACATGAGTAAAACTTTCTGTTAACATTTGCTTTGTACTCAGTGTATATAACTGAATACAATCTGTGTGCTTTTTTTAAAAACTCAAATGATCTTGAAGGCACTAGGGTACAGTTCTACAGACACTAGACACCCTCCAAGTGGTTGTTATTCATATGTGAGCTTGGACAATGTCCGCAGGTTATGTAACTATGGGAGGCTCTGCAGCTGAGCCTGATCTGGTGCTCACCTGAAGCCCACAGGCCAGATGAGAACAGGATAAGGCTCCACTGAATGCGCTTTTCAACAATTGTCACTGGATAGGGTTCAGGAGCAGGCAAGCTAATGATTTTGGTTTTTTCTTTCTTTCATTAGTGCAGGATTAGTGATGTCAGTTAAGTATCCCTGCTACCATGGCAGCTGCAATCGGCTAAATCAGTACACGGGGAAATAAATTTGGTGGCTTTTATTTGTATTGCTAAGTGCCATGCCAGTTGGTGCCTTGACCCACGAGGTCATGGTGAGCTCTCAATTAAACACTGTTGTCATGCTTACAGCTCAGGCTGCCTTCAGTCATTAGCCTTCAGTGGATTATATTGCAGGATTCTATAATTTTCATGATGCACTAAATTACAGACAGTTAAGCATAGTAACAGTATGAAAGCGCATAAATGTGGGACAATCCACAGTACAATTTATAGTATATAACCACAAAATACTTAAAGGCTGCATTGCAAACCCCTGATAAATGTTATTCATTTAATAGGAAAGGAGGATCTGGACATACAAATTACATCTTTATTCATGGGGCAGTCTGAGCAAAATAACATTAGAATCTTGCAACACATTGTGACCAAGATCCTACTGCTGTGATTGTAGGGTTGTGTCAGGACTTTTTTTTGAGTAGATTTGAAAAGGAAAGGGGCTTGATTGGAAAAATAATATATCGTCTTGGGTCTTTCAATTAGTCAAGACATCATTGTGAATGCCCGTGAGTGCGCTGCACATTATGCTCCAAGTACTTGTACTTCTTAGAAATGTCATGGGCCATAAACCTTCCTGTCAGTCTCTTTCTCCAAATCAGTCTCTCAGCAGTGAAAGGTCTGCAGCATGAGAGATGTAAACCGGAGTGTGCAGGTAGAGCGCTTATTATTATTATTATTACAACACCGAGGTGAAGAGCCAAAGGCCATAGTGCAGCACACCACCAGGTAGTATAAGAAAAGATGAGGCAAATCAAGAAACACCCGGTGTGGCTTCAATGCGACTCCAGTCCCACACCAATGTGGGTGACTCTTAACTACCCTCTGAAGTGGCTGAGCAAGCCACTCAGTTGCAGCAAACCACTACCAGCAGTTCAAGAAAAAGGCCCACCACCATTGTCTCAGGGTAACTGGGGAAGGGCAGTAAGTGCCAGCCTTGCCAGTGATTTGCAAGAATGAATAAAGAAAATATCAAGAAATACTGATTAAGTGATGCCAAGCTTGGATTTGAAAAGCTTACCGATAAGGACGAGGAGGAGATGAGGCATTCCAGTCTTGAATTCTTGGGAAAGAATGCAATGAGACTTTTGATTTCAACAGAATGGGGATGCGGGGTGGAAGAAGAATATGTATAGATTAGTATATTTGGAACTGGGAGTGAATGAGATGTCCCATTACTATGATCCCTTGAAAAAGCCTCCTTGAAAAAGTGCAACATCCCCACCGACACCTGGGAATCCCTGGCCCAAGACCGCACAAAGTGGAGGAGAAGCATCCGGGAAGGTGCCGAACACCTTGAGTCTCTTCGCCAGGAGCAAGCGGAAGCCAAGCGCAAGGAGCACACGTCAACCCAAGCACCCCACCCACCCGCCCCTTCAACCACCGTCTGCCCCACCTGTGACGGAGACTGTAGGTCCCACATTGGACTCATCAGTCACCTGAGAACTCATTTTTAATGTCATCCTTATCCTCGGTTCTGAGGGACTACCTAAGAAGATGACCCTTCCCCATTTAAGTAGCTTATTTTTGGCAAACTATATTGGAGAATGCTATACTTACATTGAATCTCTGTTCTAAGTAATAATACCTCTAATAATACAGGATAAATGTAGATCTGCAACTAGCCGAGGACTGTATGGCAATATGGGATTTATAATTTCTGGGATTTACCATGGATGTCTGATTTAAACAGATCAATTTATAATTGTGAACTGTTCTTCATGACCTCATCTTTTATTTATAGGTTGCAAGAGCTCCAAATTCTCCAGTTGCAGTACAATCGTATCACAAGCCTAAGTAAGTGAGACTTGCACAGTTTTTCGGGGTTAGAAGGGAGGGGGAAAGAGTGGAGGATTGGCACAGCTTTCAAATTAAAATTACATTTTCAGCTATGAGTGTAGCCCAAGATATGCGGCGGATATTCATTTGGCTCATGAAAGTCGTGCAGTTTGGGATGAATCGATTCAATTAACTTAAGGAGATTTTCAAGCTGTCAGCCAGTCACTTCCAGAGACTGCCCAGATAACTTGGTAATAATCCTCATTTAAACTAAATTTAAAACAATATATAAAATGTCATTACAGTAAACTCTTGTTTAAACGGCACTTAATCATCCGGAATTCTTTAATAACCGGCAAAATAGATAACCGGTAATCTTGCCGAATCCATCCATTTTTTGTTTTTCCGAGTCCGAGTTTCCCGTGGTGGCTGAGTTAGTCAGTGGTTTTTATTTTTTTTGTGTTACAAATTGCCTACCTCTCTGTTATCCAGAATTTTCCATCAACCGGCACCATCCTGGTCCCGTAGGTGCCAGATACGAAAGAGTTTACTGTATTTGAAAACACATTATCCGTACATTGCAGTAAAGTTTCCGCTTTGGGGCACAGTCAGCGATCCAGGTGCAAATTGTGGCCTAAATTGAGTTTGTTTTGAGAAGTGCTTTTTTTCCTTGAAGTTTCTACTCAAACTCATTTGCATACCGCTGAACGCAAAATCTGCCATGAACCAGCGCAATCGGGCAGCGTTTTAGAATTAAAAAAAAAAAGTTTGCCTTAAAACATATTCCGTGATATATTTACGAGTGTTAACTTGGTGCAGTTTGATTAACACAGCTGGAAATAGAGTTAGCACAAAAAATAAGCATTTCACATCAGTGTCTAGTCCACCACCTGCGAGTAACCTGACTTTAAATAACTGAAAATGACTTTTTTAAAAAACTATACAGAACCATTTGCTAGTTATATTGTTAGTTTCTTAGTAAATTTAAAAAAAATAATATTCAACAGCAGTTAAAACGTGTCTGTTAGTGCCCTTGCGCCTAAAAAAAAACCCATTAATTTTTATAGCCTCCTTGAAGGCCAGCAAACGGGCGCATTTAGCAGAAACCTGCAATGGTGATTTAATTTGATCTGGGGGGTGTGGCCAGTTTTGTGGGCGGGGCCAGCTTCCAGCACGATTTTTTAAAAACGAACACAAAAGATGGCGGAAACTTGATTTGCGTTGAACGTAATTTGCACTTAAAGTTCCGTGATTTTATTTTGTGCAGGTTTGGCCGATTTTCTGGCGAATTGCGTCAAAAAAACCAGTGGAATCTAGTGGAAACCCATAGAAAGATAGAAAAATAGGAGCAGGAGTCGGCCATTCGACCCTTCGAGCCTGCTCCGCCATTCAATATGATCATGGCTGATCCTCTATCTCAATACCATATTCCCGCTCTCTCCCCATACCCCTTGATGCCTTTTGTGTCTAGAAATCTATCTCCTTCTTAAATATGTTCGGTAACTTGGCCTCCACAGCCTTCTGTGGTAGAGAATTCCACAGGTTCACCATCCTCTGAGTGAAGAAATATCTCCTCATCTCAGTCCTAAATGTCCTACCCCGTATCCTGAGACTGTGACCCCTCGTTCTAGACCCCCCAGCCAGGGGAAACATCCTCCCTGCATCCAGTCTATCTAGCCCTGTCAGAATTTTATACGTTTCAATGAGATCCCCTCATATGACAGTCCTGCCATCCCAGGAATCAGTCTGGTGAACCTTCGCTGCACTTCCTCTATGGCAAGTATATCCTTTCTTAGGTAAGGAGACCAAAACTGCACACCGTACTCCAGGTGTGGTCTCACCAAGGCCCTGTATAACTGTAGTAAGACATCCTTGCTCCTGTACTCAAATCCTCTTGCAATGAAGGCAACTCCAGGCCACTATATCAATTGAATACACAGTGGAGAGCCATGAAATATTCATTTTATTCCAAGAGAGAGAAAGACCCTATAGATTCAGGAAACCATATGTGTATCTAACGTTGTACACTCGCTTCACAAACACTAATGGGTTATATAACCACAGGTCGTTCATTACCCATTCTTCAGCTGAGTAAATGAGCAGCGCCAGTGCTCTTTCTGAATGGACTGCGGGGAGGTGCACAACAATGGTTTCAGTTTACCTGCCAGTCTGCTGGCGTAGCTCAACAACGGGAGCTCACAGATATGAATCCCCGTGTCTACCGTCAGGCACGTTTCTTTGGAGTAAAAATTCCACCGGCGTCGCCCCGCGACACGCCTGGAGCGCATTTTGGGAAATTGTGCGCTCTCAGCTATTGATATTCCATCCATTAAGGGCAATGGATGAAAGAAGCAACAAAGGGGATATGGTTTCCTTTCAGTGAAAAATCTATAATATGTAACAGACAATTTTTATTTGACTTATAATGGTGACACTGGGTTGCCTCAGTGTCATCAACAGGAAACCAAATTTACAAGTACCCCTTGTGAGGTGGTAGAACTAATATAATAATTCAAACATAAAATTTAATTTAAACAAAAGGGAAACTGATTCATCTAAATCATAATGGTGTTACTTGTGCCTACCTGGCACTCTATTCCTTACGGTGCCCACTGGTCGCGGAAGGTGTAACAGTGCTGATGATTCACCCAGATGTATCACTTTTTATTTTAAAAAACATTTATTTGAGAAATAATAACATATAATAATGTTACAAGAACCCATACATACCAAATAGTTTCCTATAGATCACTGTGAAGAGAGAATACAAAAATCCTGCTCTGCATGTAGGTGCTTGAAGGAGCTGGATGACAAACCTGCATTGCATCCCCCAGCCCAGGGAATTAGTGTTTTCTTCCCTCCTCTTCTGAAGGTGCTGTCTTATGCAGCAGTATGGTTCCATGAGCATGGGAAGCCCTCCGGCTCCTCATCCAAGTGACCATTTATGATGCCCCAAGGTGTCAGCCGTGGCTCAGTAGGTAGCACTCTCGCCTCGGAGTCAGAAGGTTGTGGGTTTAAGCCCCACTCCAGGGACCTGAGCACAAAATCCAGGCTGACGCTCCAGTGCAGTGCTGAGGGAGTGCTGTACTGTCGGAGGTGCCGTCTTTTGGAAGAGACGTTAAACCAAGGTCCCATCCACCTTCTCAGGTGGACATAAAAGATCCCATGGCACTTTCTCTCCGGTGTCTGGGCCGATATTTATCCCTCAATCACTATGAGTAAAACAGATTATCTGGTCATTATCACATTGCTGTGTGTGGGAGCTTGCTGTGCGCAAATTGGCTGCTATGTTTCCTACATTACAACAGTGACTACAGTTCAAAAAGTACTTCATTGGCTGTAAAGCGCTTTGGGACATCCTGAGGTCCTGCAAGGCACTATAGATATGCCAGTCTTTCTTTTAACAGGGAAACTAAAATCAACTGACTCAGTGTAGACCGGGGGTATAAAACGTGCAACCTTCCTGGTGTGTCTGGCTCAGCACCACACCAGGCAGCTAATTTACTTGTTAAGCTATTGAGGGCACCCTAATGAGCATTTTTATGGGTGCAAACAGTACCGGTTATGTTGGCCCAGAATTTGCGGTCTTGATGACGGCGAACTGGCAGCCTTTGAAACTTACCGCAACTTCAGGATTTAGTGAATGCGGGGCTTACCGTGGAAAATGGAAGCCCTGACATTGCGGTCAGTTATTCACTGCTTTTCCACAGGCTGCGCTGTGGACCCACCCCTGTCCTCCGGAGCCGGCAATCAGTGTAATCTGTCAAATCATGGAAACTGACCGAAACTTTGGCTGTCCCATGTTAAATACCCCATTAAAAGTTAGACCCTTTTTGGATTACGTGTAACTGGCGTTAACAGCATATTGACTGCTAAACAAAGTTCATAGCCTTTAAAAACTAATTTAAATTTTGTGAGGTGTCAAATTTATTAATTTTAATAAAAAATAAAACTTTAAAGAAATGTAAAAAATATATATTATTTTAAAAGTTTGGTCATCTTTATTTCAGGTTTGCCTTTTCCCCATGTGAGAGCCCCAATCTTTGTTTTGCTCTCTCTAACGTTTTTAAAAAGTTAGACTCAAAGGAACTTATCCACTTCTTGGTTCGCTGTCTGTGAGAATTCTGCATTTTGATTGGCTGCTTCGACAGCTTGTTGATGACACAGCAGCTCGCGTTGGGGATTCCCCATTAACTTGCGTTGATTTCAGTTGCGCATCGGAAAAGCTGAACTTCTCGCCACAGAGATCGCGAGATCTTTGCGGGAAGCTTACTTCGGGGCCCGCGGCGAACGCCTTTGCTTCGCCACTGATCGCAAATTCCGGGCCGTAAAATCCATGGTTGACTGCAGCTTCGGATCAAATGTAAAATGTTAGTTGTGAACCTTTCTCTTATCATGTTTAGGGAAAGGTCTGCTCAAACTCCGGAAATTGGACCGATTGAGACTGGACAGTAACCAGCTGATCTGTGTGGAATCACGGGAGTTTGCAGGAGTGTCCCAACTGTCGTCTCTGGATATCAGCCATAACCAGCTAACTGACATCACTGTAAGGATGACTGCAACAGTTACAGGGGTCTGGGGAAATGGTGCAAGGGATTCTTCCCTTGCTATGAATTGCTTTTAATAACTAGTTCGGTACATTAACTGGTCTTTAGAGACCAAACTGGAATTTTCAAGAGGATTCGCACCAAGCTGGGAGGAGAGATTTGCTGTGGTACACCTTCGGTGGAGGGGAGGGGGCCTGTCTTGGCACTCGCCAAGCTGCCTGAAAAAATGGTTATTTTTCTCTCTGTTGAAAACCTTGTGGTGCTGCTGGGGCTTGTGCACGGCTGCTGTCTGAGTAGGCTAGCACAAGCACCTTACAAGCTTAATAATCTGTTTCAAGTACATTTTAACCAAACACTCCAAATTTAAGAAACTTATTCTTGATGTGTAAAAAAAAAAAAATGATCACAATTAATATGTATAACTCATCACACCGTTTCCTACTCTAACTCATTCATTCTTCCCAAAGATCTCCCTCAGTCTTCCCTATCCTTCTATAATCTACAGGCTTTTAAACCACAAGCTTGTTGTTACCTAACCATGACTTCTTTTCAACCTCAGCAATTTCTTACACCATGGGGTTTGGACAAGAAAGCTTAAGATTGTCACATAAGAACATAAGAAATAGGAGCAGGAGTAGGCCATTCGGCCCTTCGAGCCTGCTCCGCCATTCAATGAGATCATGGCTGATCTTCTGCCTCAACTCCATTCACTGGCCCTATTGCCATATCCCTTGATGCCCTTACTAGTCAGAAATCTATCGACTTCTGTTTTAAATATACCCAATGACTGAGCCTCCACAGCCCTCTGGGGTAGAGAAATCCAAAGAGTCACCACCCTCTGTGTGAAGAAATTTCTTCTCATCTTAGTCCTGAATAGCCTACCCTTTATTCTGAGGCTGTGGCCCCCGGTTCTAGACTCCCCAGCCAAGGGAAACATTCTCCCAGCATCCATCCTATCAAGCCCTGTAATAATTTTGTATGCTTCAATGAGATCCCCTCTCATTCTTCTGAATTCAAGAGAATACAGGCTTAGTTTATTCAATCTCTTCTCACACAACAGTCCCGCCATCCCAGGAATCAATCTCGTGAACCTTCGTTGCACGCCCTCTATGGCAAGTATATCCTTCCTTAGGTAAGGAGACCAAAATTGTACACAGTACTCCAGGTATGGTCTCACCAAGGCCCTATATAATTGGAGTAAGACTTCTTTACTCCTGTACTCAAATCCTCTTGTAATGAAGGCCAGCATACCATTTGCCTTCCTAATGGCTTGCTGCACCTGCACATTCACTTTCAGTGACTCACGTACAAGGACACCCAGGTCCCTTTGAGCATCTGCATTCCCCAATCTTTCACCATTTAGGAAATACTCTGCCTTTCTGTTTTTTCTACCAAAGTGGATAACTTCACATTTATCCACATTATATTCCATCTGCCATGTTCTCACCCACTCACTGAGCCTGTTGAGATCCCCTTGAAGCCTCTTCACATCCTCTTCACAACTGACACTGACACCTAGCTTTGTATCATCAGCAAATTTGGAAATGTTACATTTAGTCCCCTCATCCAAATCATTGATGTAGATTGTGAATAACTGGGGCCCAAGCACCGATCCTTGCGGTACCCCACTAGTCACAGCCTGCCATCCTGAAAAAGACCTGTTTATCCCTGCTCTTTGTTTTCTGTCTGTTAACCAATTCTCAATCCATGCTAGTATATTACCCCAAATTCCATGTGCCCTAATTTTGTTCACCAACCTCTTGTGTGGGACCTCATCGAAGGCCTTCTGAAAATCCAGATACACATAGAAACATAGAAGATAGGAGCAGGAGTAGGCCATTCGGCCCCTCGAGCCTGCTCCGCCATTGAATGAGATCATGGCTGATCATCCAAATTCAGTACCCTGTCCCTGCTTTCTCCCCATATCCCTTGATCCCTTGAGCCTTAAGAAATATATCTAACTCCTTCTTGAATATATTTAATGAATTGGCCTCAACTGCCTTCTGTGGTAGAGAATTCCACAGGTTCACCACTCTCTGGGTGAAGAAATTCTTCTCCATCTCTGTCCTAAATGGCTTACCCCTTATCTTTAGACTGTGACCGCTGGTTCTGGACTCCCCCGCCATCGGGAACATCCTTCCTGCATCTAGTCTGTCTAGTCCTGTTAGAATTTTATAAGTTTCAATGAGATCCCCTCTCATTCTTCTAAACTCCAGTGAGTATAAGCCCAATCGACCCAATCTCTCCTCATACGTCATTCCTGCTATATCTGCCGGTTCCCCTTTGTCTACTCCACAAGTTTACAAGTTTCCTTTTATGATTAATTTGCTCAAATCCTGCTCGAGTTTGCAAAGAATAAAGGTTTTGCTCCAGTTGAAGAATTTGGAAAGATCAGTGAAACCTTTCTTGAAGTTATTTTATGTTCTTGTTTTGGAATGAGTGTTTGAGCTCTCTTTCAATAGGGAGAAGGGTGAAATGAGCTCAGTTTAACTATCTGTGCAGGTGATCCTGGCTTCTTTTTGCCTGACTTTCAACCCCATACTCCTGTGCTCCTAGGTTCTCCCTTCATGATTTCTTTAATTGTTTTTTGTCTTCCACTTTGCATCCAGACATCTGATTTGTCTGTGGTAACTACATGGCTGTTAATTGTCTGACACGTGATTACAATTGACTGGTCCCCCACTGCAGGTCCATTCCTGTCTGGGCAGACTCAGTGTGCTACCATCTGTACTGTCTTTCACTCCTCAGCACACTTCCAGTCTACCATTCTGCCCAGGTGGTCCCAGTGTCTGTATTGCAGTAAGGCAGCAATGATGAGTCCCTCTAAACTCCTTGCTTGGCCCTGGTACGGTGTTGTTTTCCCCCATCACTGGTTTCCATTAAGAGCTTGAGCAGCCCGAGGATTCAGGGCCCAACCTTTTGCTGTTGCCAAGCCCCATAGTCCAGCCTCCTGCTGCTTCCTTGGCGCTTTGGTACGACCTAAGTTTTGAGGCTTTCAGAGGGCTGCAGCTCTCATCTGGCTCTAGGCATCTGTGGGAAGTGAGAAGGATAGGAGAGAGTTAGAATCATAAAGAAAGTAAAAGAAATAATGGGAACAAGAGAGCAATTCATATTGAACTGAGGAATACAGAACTCATACAGAAGGGAGAGATAGAGTAAGAGAGGGATATATTGGGGTCGATTTTCCTGAAGCTGTCAGGAAGAAGGCAGGACTACAACTTTCAGGTTTTAGACCCACCTACTTCGACGTCCGGCTAATCCGCGTGATTTTCCCTTGATTGACCTTGTTGAGCCCGCCCAGCGGGCTCAGCAGGCCAATTAAGGGCCACCCGGCAACAGGTGACGTCACAGACTGCAATTTCATCTGTCAAGAGTTCTTGACAGATGAAATATCAGTGTTTCACAGCTGTTTGAAGCTGTGAAACACTGACAGTCTGAGTTCTAACATGAGTCCTTCTGCACAGACTCAGTTAGAACTCTCAGCAGCACTCAAAGCTGAAGGCTGTCACTCTTCACAGATCGCAGCCGTTAAGCTTTCAGTTCCGGCTGAGTGATGGGCTCCCGATGGCTACAGGAAGAAAGGCTGTTAAGGTAAGTACAGGTAAGTAAAAGTTCTTTACACACTTTAGACACACCAAACACATTTATCTTTGCACTCATGCACCCATCACTCACCTGAGCACCGACATCGCAACCCCTCCAACCCGACGGCCCGCCTGCTCTAACCTGGCGTGGTTTGGAGCCGTCGGGAATCCCACACGAAACCCCTCAAAATAGGGATAAGGCTAAAAACTGCCTGTTAACTACCTGTTAACAGGCAGTTAATTGGCACTAATCCCTTCCCACCTGGTTTCGGCGGGTCCCAGTGCGGGGCGGGTACCTGCCGCCCCTGAAACTTGCATGGGGCGGGGTTTTGGGCGGGATGGTGTCGGGACCCCCAAATTCGGGATTTCCCCCCCCCCCCCCCCCCCCCACACACGCCTGAAACCCCGCCTGACGGCTCCAGGAAAATCGACCCCATTGTGTCTGAAAAGTCGGATGACAGCTTGTACTTCGTTGACACAGCAGATGAAAAGAAAGATCTGCACCATAACAAAGGGAAATTGAAGCCTCTGCTGCTCGACCTAATTCTACATATATAGTGCGAGTTCACCTTTCTCATTGCTCCCTATTTGAGTCTTTCCAATCTGGTTTCCACTCAGCCCATGTCACCAAGATAAGCCATCAATGACTTGCTGAATGAAACTCAATGTCCCTCCTTGACCTTAGTATCACCTTTGATACTATTGACCACTCCATCCTTTAGGCGCCACCTCTCTCCATGGTCAATCTCTTGTGGGTCCACTCCTATCTGCCCCAATGCAGTCACTACATCTTCTCAAAAATGTTTCTCCTCTTGTGCTTGTACAATTACACCCAGCACGTCCCAGGGATCCCTCCTTGGTCTCCTTTTCGTTATCTACATCCAACCCTTCGGCAACATCATCTGTAGGCACTGAGTGAGTTTTCATAAGTACACTGATGAAGCCATGCTCTGCCTCGCTGCAGCTAACATTGACTACATGGCTGTTGCTACATTTTAGAACTGCCTATCCTGGATGAGTTCTGTATTGGTCAAACTGAAACCATCGTTTTTTCGGCTACCAGCAGCAACTGTGTGGCTCTGGCCTGGATTCCTCCATCAACCACTGGGTTGCATCTCGGGCTAAATCCAATGGTGCACCGCCTTGGCATCCGGCTTAATCTTGAGCTGAGCTTTCAACCCCACACCTGATCAGTCACCATGCTTGCATGCTTTTACTAAGATCGCACTAGTCCACCTCCAGAATAAACCCTACTTTATCCCTTTCCCTATCTTTTCCCCCTCACCTGCTGAAATCCCAGTCCACATCTTCATCCCTTTCCAGATCGACTCCTCCAACACTTTTTTTGCCAGCCTGCTAACCACACCCACACAGCTCTGTGGCCCGAATCCTCACCTACATGTTCATCGCTTCCTTGCTGAGGTCCGGGAAATGGAAAAATGTTCTGTTGCTCTGCACTGACATCATCACCTTGATGACTTCCTTCAGATAAACTTAATGTGAATAAATTGTAGGTGGGAAGGTGTAATAGGAAAGGATATTAAAGTTTATTAAACTATTTGCAATCGAGGATGAGACCCATTTCTTGGACTTTTAGAAATTTCTGGGTTGCTTTGGACCAAGTCAGGCTGGAAACAAGAGTTAGTCTGTACCCTAATTAACATAAACTGCCATGTTGTAGAAGTGGAGTTTCATGGAGGTGTAGTAACTGCATTATCTCTTCATCCAGGCCGTGAATGGGTTGCCCTGCCTCGCGGAGCTGCTTGCATCCCATAACAAGTTGTGTGGGGTTGTTGATCTCGGCAGATGTAACAAGGTCAGTCTCGGACGCACGAAATGCAGAAAAATCCTGCTGAGTATTTGCTGCATCTTTAACAGTTACAGGAATACCATTGATGTTTTCTTCTCTCTGTGGAGTGAGGATTTTGTAGAATTGAACTGAGGATCTTGATGACAGCATCTTTTTTGTTGCCTGTGATGTTTTGGAAACCTACGCTGGTGAAAGTGAACTGGTTTGTGAGCACGCTCCTCCAGTAATGGATTTTCCAGAGTTGTAAAAGTGGTTTTATTGCCACTTAAATTGTGGAGCTCCTGTGAATCCAGCTGTGAAGTGTACAAAACCCAATAGATTGCCAGGCAGGGACCTCCGTGTCCTCATTGATTTGTCTCGTAGATCGGCAGTCTGCAATTTTTGACCAGCTCATCAATATGAATGGGAGCCAACGAGCTCAAATGACTGAACTTGGAGTCCATCACTTGGTGGACCCAGAAGGAGATCTGTGAAAAGTTTCATGACTTTCAGATGACGGCCAGGGTAGTGCAGGAAATGTTTGTTTTATAAAAAGGATCATGAGGGACATATTTGGCAGTTAAAGCTACAGTTATGACTGTAAGACATGAATGAAATATAGTAAGAGATATATACTTAAAATACTTAAATGTGCTGTTGAACAAACAAGTTCTTTTTTTTTAAACTTACTTGGCTGTCATAGTTTAAATTGGTAGACTCTATAATTTGTGAATTAAATATTGCAAGACTCAAATACTTGAATGTGCTGCTGAAGAAATAGCCACTCCAAACATGGTGGTTGAATTGGTTATTTTTGTTCAATTTCACGTTCTCATTTAATAAATAGTCACACAATGATTATTTGGTCATATGGCAAATTCGCTTTGTTCACTTTTTGCTCTTACAGCTATGTTAGTGGGCCAAACTAACCTGGAGCAATATGGCAAGAAGCATAAGATGAAGGTGTAAAGAAAAATGAAGCAAACTGAGAGAAAATGTTATCAGGTCATAAAAGTCAATTAGTACGGTTTATTGAAAGAGAGACTGTTGAGGTTGTGGGTCTGGATGAAGTTGGGCATGCTGTCAGATGACCTAATATGTACTATAATAAATGTATACAGGTACACTATCCCTTATCCGAAAGCCTTGGGACCAGCTGAGTTTCGGTTTTCGGAGTTTTTCGGATTTCGGAAGGTATTATTATAAGACTGGGAAATTTGTATTTAATATAAATTTTAAAAGTAAAGGCTACCTCTTGCGACTGTTCCTCATTCCCTTCCCTGCTTCTCTGGAAAGCCGGATATCGGCTGACTCCTACTAAGCTGGCCCGCAAATCAGGTCGGGGGTCAGGTGGGGGGGGAGAAAAGAATATCGGACGGGCCGCGGTTCAGGTCGGAGGGGGGGGGGGGTCCGGGGTCGGGGGGGGGGGTGTCGGGGTTGGGGGGGGTCCGGAGGGGGGGGGGGTCGGGGTCGGGGGGGGTCCGGGGGGGGGGGTTGAAGGGGAGAAAAGAATTTCGGACGGGCCGCGGTTCGGGTCCAGGGTGGGGTCGGGGGTGGGGGTCCGGGGGGGGGTCGGGGGGGAGAAAAGAATAACGGACGAGCCGCGGTTCGGGTCGGGTCAGGAGAAAAGAATATCGGACGGGTCGGGGGTCGGGCTGGGTCGGGTCGGGTGTGGGGGGGGGGAGGAAAGAATATCAGACGGGCCGCAGTTCGGTTCGGGTTGGGTCGGGGGGAGAAAAGAATATCGGACGGGCCGCTGCAGCTATCGGACGGGCCGCTGTATTGTTGGGTTCACTCTCCCGGTACCTCCTTCATACTGCCCGGCTCGGCCTGCAATCTCCTACCCAGGAGGGAACTCTGTGACCCTCTGCCCTGCTCAGCATAAGTCGTGCGTGTTGTATCCGTGTGTTAATGGAGACACGGAATGCAGGAGTTGGTTTAACAGGTGTTTACTGAACAAAGTCTGGAGGTGAACTAAAAGATACAAGACACTATACAGGCTTATATACCCGATTGGTCACTACCGGTATTACAGTACACAGGGGCTCTTAAAGGTACAATTCCTCCCCTTTTAGATAATTAGTACATAACATTTTAAGTAATCATTAACTAACATGTTTACAAGAACAATAATCTACACATTTGCTGCAGTTAATCAATTATAAGTCAGTCTCTCTGGAGGCTTCCTGACTCGGTCCGGATAACGCCTCGGTGGTGTAGTAGTTTTCGGTGGTGTAGTAGGTTCTTTTGGCAAGGTCGATTCGGCTTGAATGCCAGTGTCGGGTTCATCTGGTTCCAGTATCACCGGATCGGAGGTAGATACTATGCGTATCTCTGCTTCATCATTAGGCGTATAGAGTTGTGGTGTAGGTTGTCCCTTTTCGGATGACTCTATGATCTGGTCAGCATGGCACCTTATTATGCTTTCTCCAATGTCCACGGTATACATCAGCGGTCCTAGTCGTGTGCAAATAGTTCCAGGCTGCCATTTCTCGGTACGGTAGTCCCGGGCCAAAACTTGTTGACCTATCTGGAAGGTTCTAGTTGGCCTTTCATTCATGCCTTGAAATTGCCAGTTCTCTACGTCCCTTCTGATGTTTGGCTTGATCAAATCCAGCCGGCATCTTAGTCTTCTATTGAAAAACATCATGGCGGGAGTTTGGTTTGTAACCACGTGTGTTGCATTCCTGTACGCAAACAAGAAGTTATCTACCTTATGTTGTAGATTAATGTCTTCATTACCCATGGCCTTTATGGCCTTCTTGAAGGTCTGGACAAACCTTTCAGCTAATCCATTGGTGGCGGGATGGTATGGGGCGGACGTGTAGTGCTTAACCCCATTGTTTTTTAAGAACTTCCTGAATTCTTCGGACACAAATTGCGGTCCATTATCAGAACAGATCTGTTCAGGCAGCCCATTCCTGGCAAATATGGTCCTTAATACTGTGATGGTTTTTTCCGTGGTGGTGGAGGACATCTTTATTACCTCCGGCCACTTCGAGTGTGCATCAACCGCGATTAAGAACATTGAGTCCATAAATGGACCAGCAAAGTCGATATGTACCCTTTGCCATGGAGATGAGGGCCACTCCCATGCATGTAGAGGGGCTTGTGGTGGGGCGTTTTGGACCTTCTGGCATCCTAGACAGCTCTTGGTCATTTCTTTGATGTCTCCATCGATACCTGGCCACCACACAAACGCTCTGGCTAGGTTCTTCATTTTCACTCCACCCAGATGCCCCTCGTAAAGCTCCTTTAGCACTTTATCCTGGAGTTTGGGTGGAATCACCACTCTGGATCCACTGACAGCTGTTCTCTTCTTTGCGAGAATGCTGGCAACAGTGGTTCGCCATGTGCTGGCCATCCCTTCACCGTTAAATCGTAGACTCGTGAAAGAGTCGGGTCATTTCTCGTTTCCTTTTCAATGGTAGAATTTGTTACTGGTAGACATTCCACTATGGTTGAGTGGAACATCTCCACTGGGTCCACTGTAGGTGCCTCTTCTACCGTTGGCAACGGTAGGCGCGATAACCCGTCAGCATTCCCATGCTGTTTTGATCCTTTGTATTCTATGTCATATTGGTGTGCCCCTAGGAAAAGGGACCACCTCTGTAGCCTTTGCGCTGTCATAATGGGAACGCCCTTTTTAGGGTTGAATATGGAGACGAGGGGTTGATGATCAGTCAACAAAGTAAATTTTTGTCCGTCTAGGTAATGGTTGAATTTCTTCACTCCCCACACCAGGCTGAGTGCTTCCCTGTCGATCTGGGCATAGTTACGCTCAGCTGAGTTCAATGAGCGTGACGCAAAAGCTATTGGCCGCTCCGAGCCATCAGGGAATCTATGTGATAATACCGCTCCTACGCCGTAAGGGGATGCATCGCACGCCAGTCTGATTGGCAGTGATGGGTTGTAATGAGCCAACACTTCCTTGGACGTGATCAAGCCTTTGCATTTATGGAAGGCACGTTTACAGTCTTCGCTCCATTTCCAAATGACTCTCGTTTGTAGCAGTGCGTTAAGAGGGTGCAGAACAGTTGACAAGTTCGGTAAAAATTTATGATAGCAATTTATCAATCTCAGGAACAACCTTAATTGTGAGACATTTTCAGGTGCTGGGGCTTTTATGACCGCTTCAATTTTTTCAGGTGACTTATGCAACCCTTCTTCGTTAATTATATGGCCACAATATGATATTTGTTTCTGGAAAAATTCGCACTTGGGGCGATTTGCTCGTAGGCCCCGTTCTCTCAGTCTAGTGAGCACCTGCTCCAAATTGGCAAGGTGCTCGTTGTCGTTTTCTCCTGTTACAAGGATGTCGTCTAGGTAGCATTGAGTCCCCAGAATCCCTTGGAGGACTTGCTCCATAGCTCTTTGCCAGATAGCTGGAGCTGATGCTACTCCGAAAACCAGTCGATTGTACTGGTACAGGCCTTTGTGTGTGTTTATCGTGAGATACTTTTTAGAGGCCTCCTCAACCTCCATCTGTAGATATGCCTGTGCCAAGTCAATTTTGGTGAAACGTTTCCCTCCGGATAGTGAGGCGAAAATATCTTCTATCCTCGGAAGAGGATACTGTACTGTGTGAAGGACCGGGTTTACAGTCACCTTGAAGTCCCCACAGATGCGAATTTTTCTCTGTTCTTCAGATTTATCATTATTTAACGTTTTCTTCATGACCGGGACGATGGGTGTTGCCCACTCACTCCAATCTACCTTGGATAACACGCCTGCCTTTTCCAAATTCTCCAGCTCTGCCTCGACTGCTGGACGAATTGCGTATGGCACCGGCCTTGCCTTAAAAAACTTGGGAATTGCCGCATCTTCCACTTTTATTGAGTCGGTGACGCCTTTCAAGGTTCCTAGTTCCTGTTGAAACACTTCTTTGGCGTTGGCCAAGATGTCTTTTAATCGTTCAGGTATGACGTCATCATCATTTTTTTTCTTACTGGTCACCGTCAGTGCCTGAATGGAGTGCCAGTCTAAACGTATCTTCCTGATCCATTCACGTCCCAACAGCGGTGGACCACCATCTTGCAGAACGTATAAATACAACTTCTGTATTTCCTTGCCATTGTATACAACAGGCACCCTTATTTTCCCTCTGCCCCGTATATGTCTTCAAGATAATGGATGTGTCTTTCAAAGGTATATGCGGAAATAGCCGCTCGTAATCCCGTCGACTTATGACGGTCAGAGCTGATCCTGTATCTAGCTCCATTTTAACTGGGGACCCCGCTATCGTGAGGGTAACCCAAATGGTCTGGTAATCTTCTTTGGCAATTACATTATGTAATTTGAGACAGCTTAGTCTCTTGTTTCTGGAGTCGTTATCGCTCTTCTGGTCTTTGGAGCTACTGCCCGTCATCATTTGTACCTTTCTGTACTTTTCCTTATTGATTTTTTTTCTGTCAGTGGATTTTTTGTTTCCAGATCGGCATACATGTGCAATGTGTCCCATCTTTCCGCATTGCCTGCATGCTTTGTCCTTGAACCAGCAGTCCCTCTGGTTATGGGTGGATCTGCCGCAGCGATAACATCTCTCGAAACCCCGTGTCATTTCATGGGTGCCGAAGTCCTGTGGCTTTTGCTGTATCTCTGCAGCTCCTCTTGCTGCTGCTTCGTATGATACAGCCACACTGAAAGCCTTGTCCAGTGTCAAATCTTTCTCAGAAAGTAGCCTTTTCTGTGTTCCTTCACTTAGGAGACCGCAGACAAATTTGTCTCATAGAGAATCTGCCAGTCCTGCCCCGAATTGGCAGTGCTTTGACAGCTTTCTTAATTCGGTGAGGTAATCAGCGTTACTTTCATTCTTGTGCTGATTCTTCCTGAAGAATTTGAATCGTTCCGCTATCAGCAGCGGTGTTGGGTTTAAGTGCTCCTGTAGGGTATCAACAATCTCCTTAAAATTCTTGTCCATCAGTTTGGCTGGAGTGATTAAGTTTCGTAACAGCCCGTATGTCCTTGCGCCCATCAGATTTAGAAGTACCGATGCCTTTTTATCATCCTCTACTTCATTCGCTGTGCAATATACCTCTACTCTTTCCACATATGTGGTCCAATCCTCTATATTACTATCGAAAGCAGTAATATTGCCAGTCTTAGGCATCCTGAAAATCAAAAATGGCGCCTCCCGCGCTTTCCTTTCTTCACTGCCGAGAAAAAATGGCACCTCCCGCGCTTTCCCGCCGCTGCCGCTGCTGACAACGCTGTTCTCCGCAGTTTTTATTTACACAGATATTTTTAATAGTTGGAGACTCGTTCCCGCCGGAGTCTCTGGGACTTTTCCCTCCCTCTGCTTGGTCCGAACACCGACCTGCTTTGCAGCGCCGGCCGTCTCCCGAGTGCTCCACCCTCCGTCTCTGTATGCCTCCGCCTTCCAAATCGCTGCTCGGCCCCGCTGCAGAGCCACCCGATCGAGCCCCAGCCCGCCGCCCAGGAAGGATTAGTGCAGTAACTGCCACCAGCCTGGCTAGCTGGTGAAACCACAGTTTTTTTTTTTCTTCGACCTTCGTCTGAGGAATCGATCTCCTTGAGGTGCTGCCGAATTGCAGGTAAGTCCGTTTCGAATTCGTCGCCACTGTTGTATCCGTGTGTTAATGGAGACACGGAATGCAGGAGTTGGTTTAACAGGTGTTTACTGAACAAAGTCTGGAGGTGAACTAAAAGATACAAGACACTATACAGGCTTATATACCCGAGTGGTCACTACCGGTATTACAGTACACAGGGGCTCTTAAAGGTACATACACTACAGTGCGCCACTCTGGTCATGTCGTGTGCACGACTTACGCTGAACGAAAAAACTTTAGGTTTTTAGAGGTTTTCGGTTTTTGGAAGTTCGGATAAAGGATAGTCTACCTGTATACATTAAATTTACTATATTAAATGTGCATATTGAGTTACATCTATGTCCCTGCACTCTGTGTTGTGTTTACAAAGGTAATCCAGAGGCGTTTGTGAGAACTCAACTCCTGTTGCTTTTAATGGCTGATGCAACCACACTCTACAGGCAAAAGCAATCGAGTACCTATCACCAATGTCAGACATAACATTGTGCACAAGTGTTTTATAGGCCATGTTCTAGAAAAATAGTCAAATTGATCAGCATGCTTAGATACAAATAAAATGCCATCTACTCTCGTGTCAGCTGTGGCTCAGTTGGTAGCACACTTGCCTCTGAGTCAGAAGGTTGTGGGTTCAAGTCCCACACCAGGGGCTAGGCCGACACTCTAGTGCAGTGCTGAGGGAGTGCTGCACTGTCGGAGGTGCCATCTTTTAGATGAGACGTTAAACCGAGGCCCTGCCTGCTCTCTCAGGTGGACGTACAAGATCCCATGGCACTATTTCGCAGAAGAGCAGGGGAGTTATCCCCGATGTCCTGGCCAATATTTATCCCTCAACTAACATAACAAAAACAGATGATCTGGTCATTATCACATTGCTGTTTGTGGGAGCTTGCTGTGTGCAAATTGGCTGCCGCGTTTCCCACATTACAACAGTGACTACACTCCAAAAGTACTTCATTGGCTGTAAAGTGCTTTGAGACGTTCGGTGGTCATGAAAGGCGCTATATAAATGCAAGTCTTTCTCTTCACAGAACATGACAAAACCAGTGCTCTGCAGCAGGACACTGGTCAACACAATTCACTACACATTGACACTAAGCAGCGACCCACAGATAAATACCTCATGGACTTTATTCTTTATTTAGTGATGTGGATGAGGCACATAATACAGGTGATGAGGTCATGCATGTTGAGTGGCCGATGAGGAAAAACTTTTTTACGCAGCGAGTAGTTAGGATCTGGAATGCACTGCCTGAGAGGGTGGTGGAGGCAGATTCAATCACGGCTTTCAAAAGGGAGTTGGATCAGTACCTGAAGGAAAAAAATTTGCAGGGCTACAGGGAAAGGGCGGGGGAGTGGGACCAGCTGAAGTGCTCGTGCAGAGAGCTGGCATGGGCTCGATGGGCCGAATGGCCTCCTTCTGTGCTGTAACCATTCTAGGATTCTATAATACATCATGGCTGGCGATCATGCGTGCTATATGCCCCTTGAGAGTCACCTGGGGAAACTCTAATTAGTGGGCCTGCTTTTCAAAGCGCTGTTGCAGCACATGGAACATGTTGAGCAGGCACTTGACTCCATACCCATGACTTTGCAAGACATGGAAGAACAGTTGTCTGCAGTTTGCTGTCGGGCGAGAAGCAACACCAGTGACCAGTCTCAGTAATGCATGTCGTAGACACATTAGACGCATCTCTAATGAATGCTCCCTTGGCTGCATTCGTTGTTTTTTGGTCCAAGAGTAAAGAAACAGTCAGGCTGATACTGACTCTCCCAGGCAAACTTTGAATGCAATCATTAGGGAAGCTTTGAGAGACCATATAGAGTCCCAGAGTTTTGCACAAAGACAGATCTTCAGACTTCCTGAGGAGATTGTCTCTAGCAATGGTACATGTAGAGCAACACAGAAGCAGGCAAGGGCTAATGATATCGTGGCAGCGCACGTAGATGTGAGCAACGACTCAAAAAGTATTGAATCCCAACAACTACAGTACAGGACTCCTGTGGGCTGTGGCCAATACACCATAGTTAATTGCATGCACAGGCAGTTGCACAGTTGGCTCAGCCATCAAGTGACTACAGCACCCTCGGCTAAGGGAACATTTTATCATAGTGCACATGAGGCAACAGGATGTATAAGTAAGCGCAAGGAACAATCCCTGTGCATGAATGGGTAGGCCCAAGGTGCACCCATTATTGGGCCTCGGGCCTCATATAAATGACATGGGCGAGCTGCAGACACCTACAGGGCGTCCCCAGGCAGCTCACTGGAAAAGTGGCTTCCAATATTGGGGTGATGCGTCGTCGGCAGTGGTAAGTGCTTATAGCGGAAGGTGATTGGGAGGGGCGACCAGGAGAGAGAAGTCGATTGGAAGGGGGAAGAGTGGGAGAGAAAAGTCGATTGGTGGGGGGGGTTAAAGTTCACGATCGGGGTGGGGGGAATGGCGGCAGTGGTGAGCGGTTTTAATGCGGGGGTTGGGAGAAGCACTCCTGCTCCTCCTGGCTCCACATTCAGATAAGTATATATTTAAAACGTACCTTTTTGATGGCGGCCTGCAGCGATCCCTTTAAGGACAACGTGTAGATCTGGTTTTCCTGAATGCAGCCGGCCTTGGCGCCGGCTGGTTAAGGGCAACCCAGTTTTGCGTATTGGGCCTCAAACCGGTGTTAGGCTCCTTATATGCATGTGCAAAGGATCTAACGCCTGTTACAGGCACGGGCCCTTGGATGCCTTTTTTTTTGCCAACACTATTATGGCGGGTAGCGCAGCTCTGGCTCGTAATGAGCGTGTGCTTCCTGCCCGCCATATCGGAGGCTTAGGCACCCATTTAGCGTCTGAATAACGGGCGTGGTGCCGTCAAAATTCTAGGCTTCCATACTTACTCATGCCACACCTCACAAGGCAAGGGAATGCACAATAAATGATACTAAGATGTGTAGAGGAACAGCGGGATCTTGGAGTGCATATACACAGATCCCTGAAGGTAGCAGGACAGGCAGATAAGGTTGTTAAGAAGGCATACGGGATACTTTCCTTTATTAGCTGAAGCATAGAATATAAGAGTAGGGAGGATATGCTTGAACTGTACAAAGCACTAGTTAGGCCACAGCTGGAGTACTGTGTACAGTTCTGGTCACCACATTACAGGAAGGATGTGATTGCACTAGACAGGGTGCAGAGGAGATTTACAAGGATGTTGCCAGGACTGGAGAATTTTAGCTATGAGGAAAGATAGGATAGGCCGAGGTTCTTTTCTTTGGAACAGAGGAGGCTGAGGGGAGATTTAATTGAGGTGTATAAAATTATGAGGGGCCTAGATAGAGTGGATAGGAAGGACCGATTTCCCTTAGCAGAGAGGTCAATAACCAGGGGGCATAGATTTAATTGGTAGAAGGAAGTTGAGGAGATTTTTTTTATCTAGAGGTGGTGGGGGTCGGATACTCTCTGCCTGAAAGGGTGGTAGTGGCAGAAAAAGTGGATGTGCACTTGAAGTGCCATAACCGACAAAGGCTACGGACCACGAGCTGGAAAGTGGGATTAGGCTGGATAGCTCTTTTTCGACCGGCACAGACACAATGGGCAGAATGGCCTCCTTCTGTGCTGTAAATTTCTATGATTCTATGTATTGTGAGACTGTATAAACTCCAGTATCGCTCACCATGAGCACCTTAATCACTAAGTAAATCTATGTTGCTTGAAATATATTTCATAGTCTGTCATTTTTTGTTTTCTGCATGTAGTAAAGGAAGCTTTATTTGCTCAAAATCTGATTCTGGGAAACGGTTATGCCCAATTATTCAAGTAAAGAAAATATCATTTCCATTACTGTCAATATGTTTCATGGTTCTCACAGTAGGAAGTATTTGCAATGATGCCTGTTACAAAAATAGGAAATTTGTGTCTTGAAAAACCGGCATCATTTTAAAATGGCAATTATTCCGGACGGAATGTTTCGGGGGGTCAGGGGGCACATTTGGTGGCGGGTCGGCTGGGAAAATGTTTTTTTTTCTAACCGGGTAGGGAACCCGCTGTCAACCCGCCTCCACACTAGTCTAAGCGGCGGGGGAGGCAATTTAGATCATTAGCTGGATTGTTAAGAGGCAATTAAATAATATTTTAAGCTTACTTTTAGATTTTTAGAGTTCGTCAACGGCTTCCCCGCTGCTCGGGAATCAGGTCAGGTAAGGAGGTCGGGTGTTGTGTCAGCATGGGATGATTTCTTTACTTGATAGCTGCAAATGGTCTATAAAAGCTCCCATTTCATAGGTCTTTCCAAGGTTAGAAGCTGTTGCTTTCTGCATTTGGAAGACAGATTGAGCTTTATGCAGCTAGCAAGTGTTTGGAGCTAACTCACTATCCTCATTGGAACAACCTCTCTCACCATTGACAGATCGCTTCTGTCATCTCAACCTCACCTGCCAGCTATTCCATCAGCATCAGTGCCCTTGAAAAATCTCACCTTGGTCCTCAGAATCCCACCATGATCAGCCCCAACACCAGCAGCACCGGGCACACCAGCAGCACCAACGACAACAACAACCTTCTCCGCATCACCTGATGCTGCACAGGACAGAGGGCATCAGCACCCGATCACATTGCTGCCCGGGACGCCAGGGATGGCTTCACCATGGCCACATTTAATTCACTTGACGCTGTGCACCCTGGCTGCCACATGATGCGCCAGGTTGGCACCACCCCACGCCAACACCATAAAGCATCCCTACAATGCCCAAGCCATTCCTTTCACACTCATCGCCATTGTGGGGGGTACCATTACGTCTCACCATTCACTGCAACTCACAAAGCCACTTCCAAAGGTACACACAAATCTGCCCAAGAACGCAGTGTTGAAAATAAAGATTTCAATGTTTGACAGCACATTAACAGAAACTTCACATGAACATTGGCTAAAACACCCAAGTGCCTACCCTTGTGTGTTGTTAGTTGATTGGACTAGGATGAGGGTGAGTGTGAGGGGTGGCTAGTGAGATGGGGAAGTGATAATATAGATAGAGAGGGATGGGTGGAAGTGTAAGATATGTTGGTGTGAGTAAGGATGTGCAGGAGTAAGGTAGGGAAGGTAGAGTGATGGGGATGTGATGGGTGGCACAGCAGGATGAGGTTGAGTGTGGCTTTGCAGTAATGTTTCGTGATCTACTGAGATCATTGAAAGGTTTGCGCCACTGCAGCCAGGTCGTCCTGACGACATCCCTGCTTGTATCCTCCTGTGCAATGTGCAACCAGACTGCGTTGATCTCCTGGGGAGGTCTCTTCCGCCCATGGGATTGGGAAGAGAACCTCCCTCCATAAGCATATGGAGGGAGTCATGGGAGAGCCTGGGTGCAGCTGTGCCCCTCTGTGCAGTGCTTGTCAGTGTTTGCAGCAGTTCAGTGCTGTAGGACACTGATAGCAGAACCGTTAAAAAATCAATTTGCGCATGGTCCCTTTAAGGAAACTGGCTGATGACGCGTCATCAAGTGACGTCAACAGACCCGCTTCCTTCAATTGGCCGGCAAACACGCTGGCCACCCTGCCGCCGACCCCGGCTGCCTCGGAACCGCCTCGGTCAGCAAAATCGCGGCCTCCATCTCTATGCTTAAAATGGCCGGCTGAAGATTGGAGGCTAGATTTTCCAATCTATTATGTTAACGTTGGCAGTAACCCATTAATTTTAAATGGGTTGCCCCCGATGTTAAAATAGAGTCATAATATAGAGTCATAGGGGGAGAAATTTGGTATCGCCCCGTTTGGGGCGCAATTATCGGCCGGGCACAAAGTTTAGCGCCTGGCGCTAATTATCGCCTACGACTGCAAACTTGGCTTTTATCGCCTCTGGAGGTGATTGGAGCGCTAAATCAGGCGCTGCACACCTGTCTTAAGGTGCAAAGGCCGAGGAGCGGGGCGCTACCTCAGAGCGTGGGCTCAGCGCAGGTGATGTCAGTTAGCGATGGAACACAGACGCACTGGCGCCAGCCAGTTCTTAAAGGGGAGGGTCGCTCTTGCTCTCCAGCCACACCCTGCTCATTGGAGCCTTGAATCTCGGCCTGGAGAGACCTGTGCCTACATTTTCCAGCCAAGGACTTCCCCAATATTAACTGGGATAGTCAGAGTGTGAAAGGCTTAGAGGGTGCAGAATTCTTAAAGTGCATCCAGGAGACCTTTTTGAGCCAGCATGTAGAAAGTCCTACAAGAGAGGGGGTGGTACTGGACCTAATTCTAGGGAATGTGGCTGGGCAAGTGGTAGAAGTGTCAGTAGGTTAGCACTTTGGTGACAGTGACCATAATTCAGTGAGATTTAAGGTAGTCATGGAAAAGGACAAGGATGGACCGGAAATAAAGGTTCTAAATTGGGGGAAGGCCGATTTTAATATGATAAGGCAGGATCTGGCCAATGTGGACTGGGATCAGCTACTTGAAGGAAAATCCACATCGGAGCAATGGGAGTCTTTCAGAAAGGAAATTGAGAGAGTACAATGGCAGCATGTTCCCGCAAAGGTCAAGGGTGGGACCAACAAGCCCAGGGAACCTTGGATGTCAAGGGATATATGAGAATGGATTAGGAAAAAAAGGGGGGCTTTTGGCAGATACAAAGGACTAAAGACAGAGGAAGCCCTAGAGGAGTATAAAAAGTGCAGGGGAATACTTAAAAAAAGAAATTAGGAGAGCAAGGAGGGGCCATGAAATAACACTGGCGAGCAAAATAAAGGAAAATCCTAAGGTGTTTTATAAGTATATTAAGGGCAAGAGGATAACTAGGGAAAGAGTAGGGCCCATTAGGGACCAAAGTGGCAATCTGTGTGTAGAGCCAGAGGATGTAGGTGGGGTTTTAAATGAATTTTTTGCAGCTGTGTTCACTATGGAGAAGGACGATGTAGACATAGAAATCGGGCAGGGGGACTGTGATATACTTGAACATATTAGCATCGAGAGGGAGGAGGTACTAGCGGTTTTAGCAGGCTTAAAAGTGGATAAATCCCCAGGCCCGGACGAGATGTATCCCAGGCTACTATGTGAGGCAAAGGAGGAGATTGCAGGGGCTCTGACACAAATTTTCAGAACCTCTCTGGCCACAGGGGATGTGCCAGAGGACTGGAGAACAGCTAACGTAGTACCATTATTCAAGAAGGGTAGTAGGGATAAACCAGGGAATTACAGGCCAGTGAGCCTAACATCAGTGGAAGGGAAATTATTGGAAAAAATTCTGAGGGACAGAATTGGTCTCCACTTGGAGAGGCAAGGATTAATTAGGGATAGCCAGCATGGCTTTGTCAAGGGAAGATCATGTCTGACCAATTTGATTGAATTTTTCGAGGGGGTGACTAGGTGTGTGGATGAGGGTAGTGCGGTGGATGTGGTATACATGGATTTCAGTAAGGCTTTTGATAAAGTCCCGCATAGGAGACTGGTCAGGAAGGTAAGAGCCCATGGGATCCAGGGTGTCTTGGCACATTGGATCCAAAACTGGCTTAGTGACAGAAGGCAGAGGGTGATGGTGGAACGTTGTTTTTGTGACTGGAAGCCTGTGTCCAGTGGGGTATCGCAGGGATCGGTGCTGGGTCCCTTGCTGTTTGTGGTCTACATTAATGATTTGGATGTGAATGTAAAAGGTATGATCAGTAAGTTCGCAGATGACACGAAAATTGGTGGGGTGGTAAATAGCGAGGAGGGAAGCCTCATGCTACAGGATGATATAGATGGGTTGGTCAGATGGGCGTAACAGTGGCAAATGGAATTTAACCCTGAAAAGTGTGAGGTGATGCATTTTGGATGGACTAACAAGGCAAGGGAATACACAATGAATGGTAAGACCCTAGGAAAGACAGAGGATCAGAGGGACCTTGGTGTGCATGTACATAGATCCCTGAAGGCAGCAGAACAGGTGGATAAGGTGGTTAAAAAGGCATATGGGATACTTGCCTTCATTAGCCGAGGCATAGAATATAAGAGCAGGGAGGTTATGATGGAGCTGTACAAAATGCTGGTAAGGCCACAGCTGGAGTACTGTGTGCAGTTCTGGTTGCCACACTATAGGAAGGATGTGATTGCTTTGGAGAGGGTGCAGAGGAGATTTACCAGGATGTTACCTGGGCTGGAGCGCTTCAGCTATGAAGAAAGACTGGACAGGCTGGGGTTGTTTTCCTTGGAGCAGAGAAGGCTGAGGGGGGGACCTGATTGAGGTATACAAAATTATGAGGGGCATAGATAGGGTGGATAGAAAGGAACTTTTCCCCTTAGTAGAGGGGTCAATAACCAGGGGGCATAGATTCAAGGTAAGGGGCAGGAGGTTTAGAGGGGAATTTGAGGAAAAACTTTTTCACCTAGAGGGTGGTTGGAATCTGGAACTCACTGCCTGAAAGGGTGGTAGAGGCAGGAACCCTCACAACATTCAAGAAGCATTTGGATGAGCACTTGAAATGCCATAGCATACAAGGCTACGGACCAAATGCTGGAAAATGGGATTAGATTAGATAGGGCTTGATGGCCGGCACGGACACGATGGGCCGAAGGGCCTCTTTCTGTGCTGTATAACTCTATGACTCTATGAGAGGTTGAGAGAACGAGCTCAGCGCTTCAGCGAGCCTTGGAGGCTCTGGTTGGTGCAGTGGAGCGCAGAAGAGCTATACTGTACCCTGAGAGTGGCAGAAGGCCATTGCCGCTCGACTACAGAAGAGTGTGGAGGAAGGTGGCTCAGCACGTCTCCTCCAGGAGCATGGTGCCCAGGACCCATACTCAATGTCGCAAAAAGTTCAACGATCTCACTCGGGTCGTCAGGGTGAGTGGCTTTTTTCTTTCAATACCTCTCCATCCCTCCATTTCAACCTCGCTCTATGGCCAGAGGGTCTTAAAACCCCAATGCCCAACACTCATCCACCACCTATGACCCTCTCATGAAACACACACGCACATTCCACACCTTGCATACAGTAAGAGCTATTCAACTATGGGAGGCACATCAGGCAAGACCATGGCTGCATACATGAAGGACTATTGAACTATGGGAAGATCATCAGGCAATACCAGGGCTATATATTGTAAGGGCTATTCAACTGTGGGAGGCACATCAGGCAAGACCATGGCTGTATATTTACTCAGACGCCGTCCTTTTTCTTGCAGGCCAAGCTATCTCATAACAGGAGACAGCAGCAATGGATGGGTGGAGGGCGGCCTCAGCTGCAACCCCTCAGCGATCTTGAGGCGCGTGTCCACAGGATTGTGGCAAGCCAGGTGCTCGGTCCCGTCGCCCCTGGAGAGGTCGACCCTGTTCGGGACAGCAATTGTAAGGTCATCAGCTTTCTCTCCTCCCTCATTCCACTTGTCCCTCACAACACCAGCCTTTGACACTTTCAATCCAACTTGCTAAATTGCTCCATTCCTTCCTCCCTTACTGCCCCCCTGTCCTCACACTAAAGCCACTCTTGTACCTCCCTGCTTTCAGATGGTGATTCACCAGCTGAGGAGACGGGCCCTCAAGCTGCCAGTGGGAGCGAAGCCGTAGACGAGGAGGAAGAGGAATCCGGAGCCTCAGCGCACCCTCTCCCGAGGAAGCCCATGCCCACACTGGGACCACGTCTTCCCTGGAGGGGAGCAGGTGTGAAGGGTCTGATGAGGGTGAAGCTCCAGGACCCAGCGGCCTGCAGCAACGCGATGTGGCTAGGGAAGCTCGGGGACCTTCTCCCCAGAGGGAGAGTAGGCCAGCGAGTCCTGCTGCACTGGACGGAGAGGAGGAGCGGCTCATCGCTGAAATGAACACCCAGGCGGTGGACATGCACGCTCAGCTCATGGGTGCAGTGGGAAGGGTGCCCGAAACCATTGATGCACTGGCATGGTGTGTGGAGCAGTACGCTGTAGCACAGGCGGATGCCACGCAAATGCTTAGCGCTACAATTCAGTCACTGGCTGCCGTGATCCAACCTCAGACTAGTCTCATGCAGCCTCAGATTGAGGCCACGCAAGCACTGACTGCTGCCATTGTCACTGGTTCGGACACATTTTCCCGGGGCTCTCACCGCGCCGCAGCAGGCCAGCAATCTGTGCTCCAGCAGATTGCTCCGGATGCTGAGGTGCTGCCAGTGTGACGGTCGAGCAGGGAGGTGCTGTCCTCTCTCAAGATGACAGCATTCCTGCTGCCACCACTGTCACTTCCCCATTGCATTTCCCACTGCCTGTAGCCCAGACTGCTGCCGCCCATGCAGAGTTGGTGCAGCCTGCAGCCGGGCCCTCCAGGCCCAGAGCTGGTCGAGGCCATCCTTCAAGGGCATCTTCAGTCTCAGGTTCTGACAATCAGCAGCCTTCCACCAGCCTTGCTGCAGCCACTGGGGCCCCATTACGGAGGAGCAGTAGGGTGGGAAGGAGGGAAGTATGCAAGGGAAGGAGATCACCCTCGAAGGGCAAAAAGTAGGAGGTGTGACGAAATGTTGGGAATTTTTTAATTAAAGGCCGAGGTTTGTGTTCAAACTTTTGTTTAGTGTTTTGCCCATTATCTCCAGATTGTGAGAACCAGTTATGTTAATTAATGATTTTTTGTGTTAGTTTCTATTAGTTTGTCATGAAGAAATGACACACACAGAGTTTGTAAAATAAAAAAGTTTTTGTATTCAAAATGTACAGGTTTGGCCTTTGGAACCATTGCTGCCTTGGCCGGCATTGAGGTTGCGGGTTGCTTTCATTCATGTTGTTCTCCATGCCAGAAGCCATTTCCTGAGTAGGGGCCTAGAAGCGGCTTGTTATCAGTCGTTGACGGATGGACCTTGCAGTTTCAACATTGTGGGCCTCCCTCCCACCTTGGTGCTGCTGCTGATCATCCTCCTCCTCTTCCTCCTCCTCCTCCAGTGGTGCACCAAGGCCTGGTGGAATTGGCTGGGTCCTGAGGATTGCCAGGTTATGAAGAATGCAGCACACAACTATGAAGAGGGAGACTCGCTCAGGCGAGTACTGCAGGGCTCCTCCTGAGTGGTCCAGACAGCGGAACCGTTGCTTGAGCATGCTGATCGTCTGCTCAGTGATGTTCCTGGTGGTAAGATGGCTCTCATTGTACTGCAGCTCAGCAGGGGTGTTGGGGTTACGGAGCGGTGTCGTCAGCCAGGTGCAGAGTGAATAACCCTTGTCCCCGAGGAGCCAACCACTTGGCTGATGTGGTGCCTGGAAAAGGTCTGGCACAGCAGTCTGGTGCAGGATGAAAGCATCGTGGCTGCTGCCAGGACAGCGGGCATTGACAGTGAGTATCAGCTGTCTGTGGTCACAGACCAACTGGACGTTTAAGGAGTGGTACCCCTTGCGGTTTCGGAAAACCTCTGCATTCTCATGCGGTGCCCGCAATGCCACATGCGTGCAGTCAATGGCGCCCTGGGGAAGCCCGCTATCCTTGCAAAGCCCAATGCGCGTTCATGCTGTTTGGCCTGGGTCATCGGGAAAGAGATTGATATACCTATCAATTCGTCCAATAAAAAGCGACGAGTTAGGAACGTAACTAAAGGTTTTTATTGACTAAATAACAGAGCCCACCCTCGTGGGTGATTGGGTCCAACAAGGAGGAATACCAGCCAGTCGACTACCTTTATACCTGGGCAGGTAGGTGGAGCCATGGGCGGAGTCGGAGGTGGTCAGCCCAGGTATAACAGCGCGACAAGAGGCGACCTCGTATAGTGATACAACAGTGAGAACAGTGATAACAATACAACAGTGATAACTATAGTGTAACGATAGTGAACGATAAAAGTGGTTTACCACATTCACCCCTTGTTTAGATTTGAGTCCGGCGGGGTGAAGTGTACTACCAGTTCTGGTATGTCAGTCTGTCCGGAGGCCTCGTAAGCCTCTCCGATCGTCGCAGCGGCGGTGCTGCATTATCCGGTGTTAATGCTGGTGTCTGCGTGGTCGGCGAAGGCTCGTGGGGTTCCGGCATGCCGTCTACCTGGGCTGGAATTGGGGGGGTGGTGGGGGGGGTAAAGGTGGTGTCTCCGGAGTGCCCGAGGGTGCGAGGTCTCGTAAGGAGACAGTGTCCTCCCGCCCGTCTGGGTAAGCCACGTAGGCGTACTGGGGGTTGGCGTGCAGGAGGTTCACCCTCTCGACCAGGGGGTCCGTTTTATGGGCCCTCACGTGCTTTCGCAGCAAGACGGGCCCCGGAGAGGTCAGCCAGGTTGGTAGAGTGGTTCCCGTAGTCGACTTCCTGGGGAAAACAAACATTCATTCATGGGGGGTGGCGTTAACGGCAGTGCAAAGTAGTGACCGGATGGAGTGCAGCGCTGTCGGGAGGACTTCCTGCCAGCGGGAGGTTGGGAGGCCCTTAGACTTTAAGGCTAAGAGGACGGCCTTCCATACCGTTGCGTTCTCTCTTTCCACCTGGCCGTTCCCTCGGGGGTTGTAGCTGGTGGTCCTACTTGCTGCAATACCTCTCGCTAGTAGGAACTGACGGAGTTCCTCGCTCATGAAGGAGGAGCCCCGGTCACTATGTATATAGTTCGGGAACCCGAACAAGGCGAAGAGGTCGTTCAGGCACTTGATGACCGTGGTACTGGTCATGTCTGGGCAGGGGAAGGCAAAAGGGAAATGGGAGTACTCATCAACGATGTTGAGGAAGTACACATTGCGGTCAGATGACGGTAGAGGCCCCTCAAAGTCGATGCTCAGGCGCTCGAAGGGGCGGGTGGCCTTGATCAGGCTTGCTCTGTCCGGCCTATAGAAGTGCGGTTTGCACTCGGCGCAGGTCTGGCAGTTCCTGGTCATGGTCCTGACCTCCTCGATGGAGTAGGTCAGGTTGCGGGCCTTAATGAAATGGTAAAGTCTGGTGACCCCGGGGTGGCAGAGGTCGTTGTGGAGGGTCTGAAGTCTATCAATATGCGCGCTGGCGCATGTAATTCGTGAAAGAGCATCAGGGGGTTCGTTCAGCTTACAAGATATCATAATCGTAGGTGGATAGCTCGATTCTCCACCTCAAGATCTTGTCATTCTTGATTTTGCCCCTCAGCTTGTTATTAAACATGAAAGCAACCGAACGTTGGTCGGTGAGGAGGGTAAATCGTTTGCCTGCCAGGTAATGCCTCCAGCGCCGTACCGCCTCCACAATTGCCTGGGCTTCCTTCTCGACCGACGAGTGTCGGATCTCGGGGCCCTGTAGGGTCCTTGAGAAGAAGGCCACCGGCCTCCCCTCCTGGTTAAGGGTCGCGGCTAGGGCGAAGTCAGATGCATCGCTCTCCACTTGGAAGGGGATGGACTCATCCACTGCGTGCATTGTGGCCTTGGCTATGTCTCCCTTGATGAGGGAGAAGGCCGCGCACGCTTCCTCCGTGAGGGGGAAGGATGTGGACTTCATGAGGGGTCTGGCTTTGTCCGCATAATTGGGCACCCATTGGGCATAGTAGGCGAAGAGCCCCAGGGTTCTCTTAAGTGCCTTCGGGCAGTGGGGGAGGGGTAGCTCCATGAGGGGGCGCATTCTTTCGGGGTCGGGGCCGATGAGTCCGTTCTCTACTACACAGCCAAGGATGGCAAGGCGCGAGGTGTTAAACACACATTTCTCCTTATTGTAGGTGAGGTTCAGCCGTTGGGCCGTACGGAGGAATTTCTCCAGATTCACGTCATGGTCCTGCCGGTCGCGGCCGCAGATGGTGACGTTATCTAGATAGGGGAATGTGGCCTGCAGTCCGTTCTGGTCAACCATCCGGTCCATCTCCCTTTGGAAGACCGAGACCCCGTTGGTGACACCGAAGGGGACCCTAAGGAAGTGGTATAGGCGCCCATTCGCCTCGAAGGCGGTGTACTGGCGGTCCTCGGGGTGGATAGGGAGTTGGTGGTAGGCCGACTTAAGGTCGATGGTCGAGAATACGCGGTATTGTGCAATCTGATTGACCATGTCAGATATGCGGGGCAGGGGGTATGCGTCCAGCTGGGTGTATCTGTTTATGGTCTGGCTGTAGTCGATGACCAGGCGATTTTTATCGCCGGTCTTAACGACCACGACCTGGGCACGCCAGGGGCTGTTGCTCCCCTCGATAATGCCCTCTTTCAGGAGGCGCCGCACCTCCGAGCTAATGAAGGCTCTGTCCCCAGCGCTGTACCGCCTGCTCTTGGTAGCGACGGGTTTGCAGTCGGGGGTGAGGTTAGCGAACAGGGAAGGTGGCAGCACCTTGAGGGTGGATAGGCTGCAGGTGTTACGCGGTGGGCGGTTTAACATTCGCTGGTTGTCGACTGTGAGTGGGGGGAGGGGTCCACCGTATGCTAGGGTTACACTTTGGATGTGGGATTGGAAGTCCAGCCCTAGTAGGACGGCAGCGCAGAGCTGGGGGAGGATGAGGAGTTTAAAATTTTTATACTCCGTACCCTTAACCGACAAGGTCACAACACAGTAGCCGCTAATGTTCGTGGCGTGGGACCTCGATGCCATCGAGATTCGGTTGCGCGTTGGCAGGACAGGGAGGGAGTAGTGGCTCACCGTGTCTGGGTGGATGAAGCTCTCCGTGCTTCCGCTGTCGAACAGGCAGGTCGTGGCGTGGCCGTTTACTTTGATGTCCATCATCGACTTGGACAGGTGGTGTGGGCGGGCTTGATCCAGAGTGACGGAGGCTAGTGTGTAGGTAAGCGAGTCGTTGTCGTCTGCGGGCGAGGCAGTCGTCGGGTCCGGAGGCCCGGTGGCAGTCGGGCGTGGTGGGTAAAATGGCGTCTCCCACGAGGTAGGACAAAATGGCGGAGAAGATGGCTGCTCCCATAACTCACATGAGGCACTATTGGGGTCGGTTGCCTTGATCAAAGATGGCCGCCCCCATGACTCACGTGTGGGGATGCTGGCCTCAGTTGCCTTGAAAGAAGATGGCCGCCCCCACAGTTCGCATGAGGCACTGCTGGCCTCTGAAGATCCGCTCCTGCAGGCCTTAGAGAAGTGGCCTTTCTTCCTGCAGGTTGAGCAGGTAGAGTTCCTGGCTGGGCAGCGCGACCTCGGGTGCTTCTCCTGGCCGCAAAAGAAGCAGCCGGCGGCCCGATCGCGGGTGCCCGATGTCGGAGCCGGTACCGGGGGTGGCGGTCCCGGTCGGGTCTGGGACGCCGACGCTGAGGTAGGTCCCGGGGGCGGCGCTGCGAAGGGTATTGCGGTAGGGGTCGGGCCCGAGTCCCAGGGTCGCGAGCAGTACCTGGAAAACGCCTCCTGGTCCTGATGGGCCACCTCTAGGGAGAGAGCGAGGGCTTCAGCTTTGTCCAGGTCGAGGTCTTTAGCTTCAAGCAGTCTTTGCCGTGAGTAGTCGGGCCGTAGGCCTTTCACAAAGGCATCGCGGATATTATCTTCCGTATTTTCAACAGCCGTCACCGCTTTAAAGTCACAGTTCCTGCCGAGTGCTCTTAGCGCCCGTAAAAATTCAGCTACAGACTCTCCTGGCTGTTGCGGGCGGGATCTTAGGAGGTGCCTGGTGTACATGTAATTTACCGGGCTCCGGTACTGCTGTTTCAGTAGGTTGATAGCGGCCTCGTATGTAGTCGTGTCCTGGATGAGTGCGTATACTCTCGGGCTCGCTTGGGCGTTCAGAACTCTTAGTTTGGATCTCTGAGGGACGCCGGATTCTTCCAGGTAGGATTCGAAGCAGCCCAGCCAGTGTTTGAAGTCGAGGGCTGAGTTTGCTGCCTGTGGGTTTAGATCCAGGTACGGTGGTTTGAGGGCTTGCAGCCAAGCCGGCTGGTGTGGCTGGTGTAGCCCGGTGTCTGAAAGTTGCTGTGGCTGTGCTTCTGGGAGGGCTTCTGGCTGGCCAGTAGTAGACATCTTTAAAATTTAGTCAATAAAATTGATATACCTATCAATTCGTCCAATAAAAAGCGACGAGTTAGGAACGTAACTAAAGGTTTTTATTGACTAAATAACAGAGCCCACCCTCGTGGGTGATTGGGTCCAACAAGGAGGAATACCAGCCAGTCGACTACCTTTATACCTGGGCAGGTAGGTGGAGCCATGGGCGGAGTCGGAGGTGGTCAGCCCAGGTATAACAGCGCGACAAGAGGCGACCTCGTATAGTGATACAACAGTGAGAACAGTGATAACAATACAACAGTGATAACTATAGTGTAACGATAGTGAACGATAAAAGTGGTTTACCACAGAGATGTACTGGCGTCTCCTTTTATAGAGGGCATTTGTGACCTGACGGATACAGCAATGGACCGTGAACTGGGAGATATTGGTGATGTCCCCAGTAGCTGCTTGAAAGGAGCCGGTGGCATAAAAATTCAGAGCCACTGTGATCTTCAGTGCCACTGACAGAGATGTCCTGGTCCTCAGTAGAGGCTGCAGATCTGGCTGCAGCAGGTGGCAGAGCTCAGTGACCACCTCCTTGCTGAAGTGCAGCCTGCGTAAACATTGCTCCTCAGACAAATGAATATAGGAGAATTGTTCCTGGAATACCCTGGGAGGGTAAGGTCTCCTGTGCAGAGGCCAATTGGCCCTCCTCCGTCTGGCCATGATTGCCACTCTCTCTCTGTGTCTCTGTTGCCTCCAATTCTGCAGGCGCAGGACGACGCCCCCAATCAGTGCAGCCCCCATAGTCTCTTGACAATTGAAGTAATGAAGGTCAAATCCAAAAGTACCTGCAAAGTGATGCTCAGTAGCCAAAACTACCTCACAGCATTAACTCTATGCAAAAGTCTCTCTCTCTCTCTCTCTCTCAGAATCTCTCTCTCTCTCTGTCAGAATGAGTGGTGCAAAAATGTCTACCACAGAAAAAGGCAGAAATAGGGCACCTTTAAATAGTGCTCCCCCAGCCCCTCACCGACTGGGAAACGTTCCAGTCTCCTTGTCATTGCTTGCGGCAGGCGGAAAGGAGGGGGGCGTCACTCAATATCCGGTCCGGGGCACCACCGGGGCGTTGCACGCTCGACTGACGTCACGATCTGCGGGCGCAGGAGATCGGGGCGGTAAACTTTTACGCTGCCGCAAAAACTCTAGTCAATTTTGCGAGCGGCGCAAACATCGCTGCGCCCGGGCGCTAGTTGCTTTGCGCCCCATTAGCGCCAACGGGAGGCGCAAACCAACCGAATATTTCCCCATAGAGTCATAACTGCACAGAAGGAGGCCATTTAGCCCATCGAGTCCATGCTGGCTCTCTGTAGAGCAATCCAGTCAGTCCCATTCCCCCACTCTATCCCCGTAGCCCTGCAAGTTTATTTTCCTCAAGTGCCTATCCAGTCTCCCCTTGAAAACATTGAGTGCCTCCGCTTACACCACTTCCGTCAGCAGCGAGTTCCAGGTCCTCACCACTCGCTGCATAAAAAAGTTTTCCCTCACATTCCCCACTGTATCTCTTGCCCAAAACCTTAAATCTGTGTCTCCTAGTCCTTGTACTGTCAACTAGTGGGAACAGCCTTTCCCCGTCTAGCCTATCCAAACACGTCATAATCTTGTACACCTCTATCAAGTCAGCCCTCAATCTCCTTTGCTCTAATGAAAACAAATCCAGCTTCTCCAACATGTCCTTGTAACTAAGATCCCCCATACCCGGAACCATTCTGGGAAATCTCTCCTTCCTCTCAAGGGCCTTCACATCCTTCTTAAAGTGTGGTGACCAGAACTGGCGCAATATTCCAGTTGTGGTCTAACCACTGCTTTATAAAGGTTCAGCATAACCTCTCTACTTTTGTACTCAATGCCTCTATTTATGAAGCCCAAGATCCCATATGCTTTGCTAACCACTCTCTCAATATGTCCCGCTACCTTCAGGGACCTATGCACATTAACTCCCAGGTCCCTCTGTCCCTGCAAACTCTTTAAAACTGCGCCATGAAGTGTATATTGCCTCTCCCTGTTTCTTCTGCCAGAATGCATCACCTCCCTCTTCTCTGTATTAAATTCCATCTGCCACTTGTCTGCCCATTCTGCTAGCCTTTCTATGTCCTGTTGCAGTAGATTGGTATCATTCTCACTGTTTGCCATACCCCCAGGTTTGGTGTCATCGGCAAATTTAGAAATTCTACTCAATATTCCAATATCCAGGTCATTTATATGTATCAAAAAAAGCGGTGGCCCCAGCACAGACCCTTGGGGAACACCACTGTCTACCATCCTCCAGTCTCAAAAGCAGCCATTTACCACAACTTGCTGTTTTCTGTCCTTAAGCCAATTCCTTATCCAAGCTGCCATTGACCCACCTATTCGATGAGCCTCAATTTTGTTAGCCAGCCTTCTATGTGGTACTTTGTCAAATGTCTTCCTAAATCCATGTAGACAACATCCATTGCATTCCCTTCATCAATCCTCCCTGTAACTTCATCAAAAAATTCAATTAGATTAGTCAAACACGATCTGCCTTTTACAAATCTGTGTTGGCTGTCTTAATTAGCTTAAACCTCTCCAAGTGCCCGTTAATTTTTTCCTTGATTATTGTTTCTAAAACTTTACCCACCACTGATGTTAAACTGACCGGCCTGTAGTTACAAGGATTGTTCTTACACCCTTTCCTGAACAATGGTGTCACATTAGCCACTTTCCAATCCTCAGGCACCTCCCACGCATCTAGGGAAGTTTGGAAAATTATGGCAAGCCGTTCCGCTATCTCCTCCCCCAATTCCCTTAGCAACCTGGGATGCAAGCCATCGGAACCAGGTGACTTATCCACTCTAAGCATACCCAGTCTTTCTTGTACAATATGTCTATCAGTTTTCACCCCTTCCATTGCTTCTACCTTTTCCACTTCTACCGATATTTTGTCAGCATCCACCTCCTTAGTAAACACCGATACAAAGTATTCTAGCCTTGCCCTGCGCCTCTAAGCATATATCACCACCTTTGTCCCTAATAGGCCCCACCCCGCCTCTTACTACCTGCTTACTGTTTACATGCTGGTAGAAGATTTTTGGGTTCCCTTTTATGTTAACCGCCATTCTACTCTCATATTCATAACATCATTTCGAAAATCTAGACTGGGGTGTTTGCAAGAAAAGGCAGTTTTCTTTCCTTACTTTTAATATTTGATTTAATCAAGGTTGGTGGGAGGCCCCATCTTAAAAGAGGACAGTATCTTTAAAACAGAGCGCTCCCACAGTCCAGCAGTTCTCTTGATCAGTCTGAGCATGTCAGAATGAAGGAACCCCATAATAGACAGGTTACACTATGTTCCACAGTAACTAACAATTTTGTTCCTGTAAATTGTTCAGTTGTAAATAAATTGGAGCTGTAGTTTTTAGCCTATATGGAGTGGGCCTAGTTTTTGATGTATTCCATCTTCCGGATTGATAGTGGATGTGGTGGGATCCTACCTGAATTGCAATCTGCGGTATTGCTGCTAAATAGGGTACTTGTTAGCCCTGTGCTAGGCAACCAATGGCGTGACCTGTCTGATCACAGGATTGGAAAACCGCAAATGTAACGCCCCTATTCAAGAAAGGAGGGAGACAGAAAGCAGGAAACTACTGTCATTGGGAAAATGCTGCAATCCATTATTAAGGGAGTAGTAGCAGGACATTTAGAAAATCATAATACAGTCATGTTTGACAAATTTATTAGAGTTCTTTGAGGATGTAACGAGCAGGATGGATAAAGGGGAACCAGTAGATGTAGTGTATTTGGATTTCCAAAAGGCATTTGATAAGGTGCCACATAAAAGGTTGCTGTGCATGATAAGAGTTGTTGGGGGTAATATATTAGCATGGATAAAGGATTGGTTAACTAACAGAAAACAGAGAGTTGGGATAAATGGGTAATTAGGAAGGCAAATGGAATGTTGGCCTTTATTGCTCGGGGGATGGAGTATAAAAGTAGGAAAGTCTTGCTACAACTGTACAGGACGTTGGTGAGACCACACCTGGAGTACTGCGTACAGTTTTGGTCATCTTATTTAAGGAGGGATAGACTTGCATTGGAGGCTGTTCAGAGAAGGTTCACTAGGTTGATTCCTGAGATGAAAAGGTTGTTTTATGAGGAAAGGTTGAGCATGTTGGGTCTATACTCATTGGAGTTTAGAAGAATGAGAGGTGATCTTATTGAAACATATAAAATTCTGAGGGGGCTCAACAAGGTAGATGCTGAGAGGATGTTTCCCCTCGTGGGGGAATCTAGAGCTAGGGGGCATAGTTTCAGGATAAGGGGTCGCCCATTTAAGATGGAGATGAGGAGGAATTTCTTGTCTCAAAGGGTCGTGAATCTTTGGATTTCTCTACCCCAGAGAGCTGTGGAGGTGGAGTTATTGTTTATCTCTGCCTTGAATATATTCAGATATTTGAACTACAGGGGAGTCGAGGGTTATGGGGAACAGGCAGGAAAGTGGAGTTGAGGCCAAGATCAGATCAGCCATGATCTTATTGAATGGTGGAGCCGAATGGAGGGGCCGAATGGCCTACTCCTGCTCCTATTTCTTTATGTTCTTATGTAGGGGTGCAGCCCATTTGTAGATTGCCTGGTACGGCTATTCAGACCTAAAGCCCAAACTAACGCCATTCAGCAATGACCTGACCCCTGCCGACTGCTGAAGATTGTGTTGCCATGCTGTGGTGATACAAACTATTTGCTTTCAGCAGACCTGTGTAGAAACTTCGGTCATTTTCCTTTTTACTTACTCACAGGCCTGATGTGAATAAATAGCTGAACTTGGTTTACTCGCCCAAACAGAGCAGTGTTTCCAGGCAGACTAGCCTTTAGCGAACCCCTTAACAAGCAAAGTGCTATTTCTTGACCTCATTCCCATCAACACTTTTAGCATGTGAGAAAAACTGTAAGCGTCCATTAATAATGAAAGGAAGGTCTATTGCCACTTCCCAATTATTTTCCTCACGTGTTTATTCATGTCTACTTGTTGGTTAAACGCTGCTCAGTTTGGATATTTTATCCCATAGAAGGTGAAGTGGAACAAGAATTAGACCATGACCCATTTGTTTGAGCTCCTAAAAAACACCTCCGACTGTTTTCAACTAGGGCAGCCATAGGGGTGCTGCAGTTACCCTCTGCGTTCCTGGGTTGGGGGGGATAGGGGAAATAAATTATCGGGTTACATTTCTGGTCGCTGTGCAGTGACCACTATTGGAGAGTTTGCATGTGGGCATCAGGTGAGGACAAGCCAGACTCGGCTGCGATGCCCCTGTGGTCGAACAGCTTGCCGAAGCTCACTGTCTCGGCTCGCATGTGAAGAATGACCATTTGTTTGAGCTGCTGGCGCCTGCAGAACTGCACTTCAGCACAAGTTACTGCCTTCAGGAAAGGAGGAGATTTTAAACTAAAACATGATTTTTTTTTTTAAAGTTCAAGTGCACTCCCACTTTTTGACTCTTTTCAAAGCAGAATCGACGGAAAATCGTTTTCTGAGCATGTAGTTCTGGTGCCGATTTTCTCCGCGTCCTTCTTCCCCTGAAGGAGTTGACTCCTTGGCAGGGGACGATTCCACAGGGGCTTGATTCCAGTACTTGATTCTGATCATTATTTGTGCGAGAGCCTGGCTATGAGTGTCAGCAACCTGCTCGACACAGTGCCATTCTCAGTCTGCAGTTCCAGTCGGGGGGGGGGGGGTTCTCCGGCTAACGATCAGCAGCAAGAACCTTTTTCTGTTTCCCCATACACCGCCCCCACCCACTCTCCTAATCCATAGAACTCAGGCTAAATATATGCGACATACTGGGTAAGGTCAGTTTACTTGATGCAGACTGAGGAATTGAACCTGAGACCAATCTGGCCTCGGTCATCAGGGAAACCATAAATATGAATTTTAATTCATTAATACATCTTCTGATGATGTACAATATTATTTTTCCCAACAGTTACAGGAACTGGATTTATCCAACAACAAAATATCAGAGGTCCGAGGATTGTCTTTGCTGGAAACGTTAACTGTGAGTGATGGAAAATAACAGTAACTGTATTGAAACTATTTGCATATATTTTGCCAGTACTTGATTTGAATTGTGCTGTTTTTGTCGTTGCTACACAGTCAGTCGACCTGTCCGGGAATGTTCTGTGCAGCACGGAAAGTCTTGGATCTCTCTGGTGAGTCTGTGGAGTCATTCCATAAAACTATTAAGAAAGCTCGGAAGGAGAAAAGGCCGTTCAGCCCGCTCCTTCCACAGCTCATGTATGACTGCCTCAATAAAAACAAGAAAGACTTGCATTTTTATAGTACCTTTCAGGACCACAGGATGTCCCAAAGCGCTTTACAGCCAATTAAGTGCTTTTGAAGTGCAGTCATTGTTGTAATGTAGGAAACGCGGCAGCCAATTTGCGCACAGCAAGCTCCCACAAACAGCAATGTGATAATGACCAGATAATCTGTTTTAGTGATGTTTGACGTAAGAAAACTACTAGGCACTTGGTCTGAGTATTAAACAAAGCTTTAATCAACTGTTTTTCAACATGGAGATCTAGTTGTGTCCTTCACTAGTTCTTGTTGATGAATGTCCTGAGCAAGCTGGGCCCATGCCCGAGTATTTGTACTCTCCCTGGACAGTGCCACCAGCAGGCCGCCCAGTATTACTTCATAAGTCACTTCCACATGAATGACAAGATTCACGTCAATGTTGGTTGAGGGATCAATATTGGCCAGGACACCAGCGTCCAGCTGAGAGGGCCGACGGGGCCTCAGTTTAATGTCTCATCCGAAAGACAGCACCTCCGACAGTGCAGCACTCCCTCAGCACTGCACTGGAGTGTCAGCCTAGATTTTTGTGCTCAAGTCTCTGGAGTGGGACTTGAATCCACAGCCTTGTGACTCCGAGGTGAGAGAGTGCTACCCACTGAGCCACGGCTGACACTCCTGAATTACACTCCCCTCCCTCCCCACCCACCACCACCTAAAATCTCATTCACATTGGGGTTAGAAAGGTTATAGAACAGATCTGCTAATGGGAGAAGATTTCCATTTGTGCACAATGTGTGGCAAAACTGTGAACGTGTTTGTTAGCAATTTGTTGTCAATCTTGCTGCCTTTGTTGCACAGGGGTAATCTCCCCCGATATATCTGCAGCCCTCAACCCCCCCTTTTTTGATCCAGTCTCTTTTCCCAGTACGGCTTCTGTTTATATTTTAATATCCTGCCCAGCTTCTGCCTTGAATCATATTTACACGATGGTGCAAATTAAGGGAAAATTAACTAAAATACCAGTGAGCTAATATTCCCTCTCCACAGTACTATCTGGTTTGCCGTCTGCCACACAGTCCAAATCTGACGGCTGTTGCAGCTTTTGTGCAACTATTTCATGCCCTATCCCGTTCTACATACAATCAGTATTAAATTATCAGCAGTCCCATGATTTTATTTCAGGCATTTGATATTCGTCCAAGTGTTTATTGTGAAACCAGTTACCTAAAATTTATTCCCTTCATAAGCACTAATCTTCCTCGTTTGTGCGTGCACCAGATGGGGTGTTGGTAGATAATAAATCATCCTGTCCTTTGGAGGCTCCAGCTGCTTTCTGATGCGCTGTTAGAAAATGTATTCATTTTTTTTGTATTGCTTGCATGTGTCATCCTCCTTCACCTAGGAGGCTGAGCGAGTGAGCCACAGAGTCCCTAAAACTGTTGCCACCGTTCGCAAACATTGCTCTGTTCTCACTGGCTGCCAAGCTGTACACACCGCGTAGCATTACTTAACACTGCATAAGGATAACCCGATAATTTACCGACCAAATTTATCTTTTGATTTAATCGCCAGTGTCTGAGCATTTACATTCATAAACTCTGAGGTTGGAGGGTTGGGATGGGGGGAGGGGAGGGGAAGAACACCAGAAATACAATGAATGATCCCAGTTTTGCCTTGTGTTGGGGGATGGTACCTTGAGTGTCTGTTGCCCTCCAGTGTCTCGCTCTGATGGTAATCTTTGGTGGGTGTATCCAGACGGTGATTGTTGACTGCGAGGATCATCTGATACGAAAACTGTGAAACATAACCCTATTGAAGCAAAGTATTGAATGTAATCTTCCGACCACCCCTCCCACCCCCACCCCCACCCCCACCCCCAGCAGACGTTGCTACTGTACTTTGTCAACGCTGTCACTGTGGGGCTGCCCCTTCCCCATAGTTCTGAATTTAAAAATTGAAATCCCAGCTGAACTGGATCCTTTGTCTATGTATGTGTCTCACTCAATTCAATTCAATTCAATTCAAATGCTTTATTGGCATGAAAGTTTACAGGGAACCATATTGCCAAAGCTTACATAACAAAAAGTACAGTTTTCCAACATTCTGTAGGTGTCAAACAATTTTGACCTTCGTTGGGTACATACAATATTAGTTTAAACAATATTAATTTAAACAGTCGTTGAACATCGTTGGGTACATTCAGTATTAATTTTAGACAGTCCTCAGGTTGTGACATGTTGTTACATATTTGGCACCAAGGTATGGTCTGTCTCCTTCTCCAAGGACTAATCTTAATTTTGACAGGTCATCCAATTCTTTGAAATCTGGGGTTGTTTGGCTGAGCTTGTCAAATAATATGTTTCTTGTTGTGTTGAATTTTTCGCATTTTAGGAGGAAATGCATCTCTGTCTCAACCTCGCCGGCCAGACATTGATCACGTATTCTATTCTCTCTAGGCTGCCAGGATTTCTTGTATCTTCCTTTTTCAATTGCCAGTTGGTGGTCGCTTAGTCTGTACCTGGTGAGGGTCTGTCTCTGTTTTGTGTCTCTGATGGTCGAGAGATAGTCTGCCAGTTTATATTCTCTTTTTAGGGCCCGGTAACATTCTAATCTGCTTTGGCTTTTGGTTATTTTGTTCCAATGTTCCAGGTAGGTTTCTTTGCATTGTTTAATGATTTGGTTCACTCGGCTTGGTGTTTGGACGGCAGTGTTGGTCTGGGACTGGTCAGGGTCCGGCTGAGTAGGAGTACTTAGTTTCAGTAGCAGCTGACTCAGGGGACTCTTTTCTGGGTTTAGCTCTTGGGTCTGGAAGGCTTTAAAATGAAGGGTGCCTGGGGAGCTAGATTTGAGGTGATTTAGGAAGTTTAGTGCTCTTTTTTGGATGTTTATTATCAGTGGGTATCTGCCTAGTTCGGCTCTGTATGCATTTGTTGGTGTTTTCCTTTGGATGCGAAGAATGCTTCGGCAAAATTCTGCATGTAGGGCTTCTATTGTGTGTTTTTCCCATTTAGTGCTTCTCTCTTTCCCTCACCCTCTTCTCTCACCCTCTCCCTCTCACCCTCTCTCTCTCTCACCCTCTCTCTCTCACCCTCTCTCTCTCTCACACTCCCTCTCTCTCTCTCTCACCCTCTCTCTCACCCTCTCTCTCTCAATTCAATTCAATTCAAATCGCTTTATTGGCATGACAAGTTACATCTTATGTTGCCAAAACATCGGAAAACATTCATGTTTGTTCACAAAAATACAGATCTATCCATACAGTGTATAAACAGATATATCCCTGAGTGTATAAATATACTTTCATATAATTTATATATACTCTTATCTTTAGTGGTTGTCCCTCTGTTTATGGCAAGCTGTAATATAGTGTGCCGTCAGTGTTATGCAACTTCTCTCTTCCCCTAGTAGGTATGGGAGTTTTTGGTCGTCATTCAATTTTCTGAATTCCGGGCATATTTTTGTAAATTTTGGGTAGAAATTCTCCCTTATGCCTTGATATTTTCTACAAGCTGTGAGGAAGTGCATCTCTGTCTCCACCATTCCCTGACTGCAGTGAGAGCATATCCTGTCCTCCCTTGGTAGCCGGGTCTGCCTGTGTCTACCTTTTTCGATCGCCAGGCTATGTTCACTAAGTCTGTACATTGTCAGGATTTTTCTCAGTTTGCTGTCCTTTACCATGGTCAGGTAATCAGCTATGTTGTATTGTCTGTTTAGGGCCAAGTAGCAATTGAGTTTGCTTTAGGTTTTTGTTGTTTCTGCCCAATATGTCAGATATTTTTCCTTTTGCTTAGCGACGATTGTGTTGGGTCGAATTCTTTGTGTTACGCTGTCACTGTCCTGGGGCTGGTTATTGTTAGTAGTGTTAGTAGTTACTTCACTGAGTCCCAGGACTAGTTGACTGAGGGTATTCTTCTTTATGGTCAGCTCTTGGCATTTCAGGGCATCGTAGTGATAGCATTGGGGGTTGCTCATTTGTAGGTGATTCCAAAATTTGGTGGCTCTTTTTTGGATAGTGATTATTAATGGATATTGGCCTAGTTCCGCCCTGCATGCATTGTTTACTGTTTTCCTTTGAGTCCGGAGGATACTTTTACAGAATTCTGCATGTAGGATCTCAATTGGGTGTTTGTCCCATTTTGCAAATTCTTGTTGTGTTAGCGGTCCCCATACCTCACTGCCATAGAGTGCAATTGGTTCAATTACTGATTTGAAATTTTTTAGCCAAATGCTAATTGGGATTTCTATTTGGATTGATTTTTTAATGGCATAGAAAGCCCTTCTTGCTTTCTCTTTCCATTCATTCACAGCCAGTTTGAAGTTTCCCGTAGAACTGATTTTTAAGCCCAAGTATGTGTAGTTAGTGGTTTGTTCAATTTTGGTTGTTCCTATTGTGAAATTTATTTTGGGTCCCTGAGGTCTGCATCTTTGCTGGAACACAACGACTTTGGTTTTTTGGGGATTTATTGTCAGGGCCCAAGTCTGGCAGTACGACTCCAGCAGATCCAGGTTCTGCTGTAGACCCTCCTTAGTTGGTGACAGCAGAACCAGGTCGTCTGCATAGAGGAGGAATTTAACCTTGGATTCATATAGGGTGAGGCCGGGTGCTGTAGATTGTTCAAGTAGTTTTGCCAATTCATTTATGTAAATATTGAAGAGTGTCGGTGAGATTGGCGAGCCCTGCGTCACCCCCCGCCCCTGTGGGAAGTATTTTGTTCGTTTGTCTCCAATTTTAACTGCACATTTGTTGTTTGTATACATTGATTTAATTACATCATATGTTTTCCCTCCTACCCCGCTTTCGATAAGTTTCAGGAATAAACCGTCATGCCAGATGGAGTCGAAAGCCTTCTGGAAATCTATAAAGCATGCGTAGATTTTGCTTTTGTTATGGTAAACGTGTTTGTCAATTAGGGTCTGTAGGGTGAAGATATGATCTGATGTTCTATAGTTTGGCAGGAATCCAATTTGGCTTTTACTCAAGACATTGTGCTCCTCAAGGAAGTTTATAAGTCTTTTGTTTATGATGCTACAGAATACCTTCCCCAGGTTACTGTTTACACAGATGCCTCGATAGTTATTTGGGTCGACTTTGTCCCCACTTTTGTATATGGGCGTTATGAGTCCTTTGTTCCAGATATCAGGGAAGTAACCGACACTCAGAACCAAGTTGAAGAGTTTTAGGATAGCCAGTTTCGTTTTGTCGTCTGTGTGTTTAATCATCTCGTTTAGTATGCCGTCTGTCCCGCAAGCTTTTCCTGGTCGCAGGTCCTTGAGTTTTTCAGAAAGTTCTTTTTCTGTTATTATGGAGTCTAGCGGGTTTTGGTTATCTTTTATGGCCATTTCTAGCTTTTCCAGTTTTTTGCATATTTGGTGTTGCTCTGGCCTTAGTGTGTTTTTCTGGTATAATTTTTCAAAGTGGTTTTCCCATGTGTCCCCATTTTGAATGGCCAATTCGTCGTGTTGTTTTTTGTGTAGTGTATTCAAGTTGTCCCAGAAACAATTGGAATCAATGGATTCCTCCATGGAGCTGAGTGTATTCTTAATATATTGCTCTTTTTTGGTTCTGAGTGTGTTTCTGTATTGTGTTAGTGTCTGACAATAAGTAAGGCGTAATTCCTCGTTTTCTGGATGTCTGTGTTTTTGGTTTGATATTTTTCTAAGTTTTTTCCTCATGTTATGGCAATCTGGGTCAAACCATTTTTCATAGTTTTTTGTTTTGGGTTTGTTCTTGCGAGCTTTCAAGTTTGCACTTGTTGCCAAATTATCGAAAATATTGTTTAGGTTATTTACTGCCCGGTTTACGCCTTCTTTATTGTGAGTGTATATGTTATCCAGAAAGGTGTCCAAGAGAGCTTGAGTTGATGCATTGCTAATTGTTTTCTGGTATTTTTCCGTGTCGTTTTTGGCCCATCTGTACGATTTTTTGGTGTTGTACAGTTTACTGGGTTGTGTTTCTATGTTGTTTGTTTCTGTCTTTTTGAGATACATAGTAATTTGACTGTGATCTGACAGTGTTGTTTGTGGTTTGACTGTGAATGCTCTGAAAGAGGATGGGTCCAAATCTGTAATCATATAGTCTACTGTGCTGCAGCCAAGAGGTGAGCAATAGGTCGATCTTCCTAGGAGGTCTCCTATGAACCTACCATTGACAATGTACAGACCCAGGCTTCGACAGAGCTGTAGGAGCTGTTTTCCGTTGGTATTTGTCTGCTTGTCGCAGTTATGCCTGTATGGAAGGGATGGGATATCAAAGTGGTTATTCCCGAATACGTAATTGTTTCCCTGATTATTGGTGAAGTCTGGTTCTTCGCCCGTTCTTGAATTGAGGTCCCCACAGATCAACACGTTCCCCTGGGCCTGGTATTGGATAATTTCCCCCTCTATGTTGGAGGTGTCCTCTTTAAAGTACGGGGAATCCATTGGGGGGGGATATAAAGTGCGCAAATGTAAACATCTTGGGTGTTAGAGATAATCTCCCTCTCAATTTTGAGCCACATGTGGTTTTTGCCCTTTTTTATAAATTTGATGTAATTCTTAAGTTCTGTTTTAAACCAGATCAGTATGCCTCCGGAGTCTCTGCCTTGGGTTACTCTTGGTAATTTATTGGAGGGGACCACCAGCTCAGTGTACCCTTGGGGACAGCCAGTGTGTCCTTTTCCTTTATACCAAGTTTCCTGTAAAATGATAATATCTAGATCTTTAGTTTCATCTATGAACTCTGGGGTCCTACTCTTCACGTCGAGCACCGAAGAGCGTAGACCTTGGATATTCCAGGTCGAAATACATAAGGATTTCATGTTAAGTTTGATCTTTTACTATGATAGGTTAAAGAGTGGTACGTGTTTGTCGTGTCTAAGTGTGGGGAAAAAAAGATCATCTCAGTTGTCTATAAAAGTTAATACTATTTGGTTACAGTTCTTTCTATTAATTAGTCCTTGATCCATAAGGCGGAAGTAGATGCTGCTGCACATCTGCTTATTGTCTCTTAATGGATTGTCTCTGTCTGAGGTATTGCGTACGTCCTGTGCATCTCTCCCTCTGTCTGGCTGGGAGCGGTCCTGTTCCCCTGTGGGACAGGAGTGGTGCAGGTCTGATGTTGTTGTGCATGGGGATCCTCTCTGGTCTCGGTTGGTGTGGTGGTGGTCTTTGTAGTGGTCCTGATATGTACCCCGCTGATCTCTGGTTGTCGGGGGGGGTCCTCTTGGAGTCTGGGTATGGACCCGGTTAAAAGTGACGTCCTTCAGGGCTTTAGCAAAGATCGATATTCTTTTCCTTTGGATGTGGACGTGGTCGTAAAGACATTCCTCATCGAGGGTGGGGTGTTGGGCCAGGTGCACGTTGTGTTTTGATTCGCAGTCTCTTGCTATGCTGGCATTTATCTCATGAATTGTGTTGTTGTTGAAGTCTGTTCTCGGCAATATTGTGGAAACAGTGATTCTAGTGTTTGGAAATGTACTGCTTGCCTTCCTAATCACTGCTCTGAGCGATGTTGCTACCTCTTTCTGTTGGGCCTTTAGGTCATTTGTGCCCGTGTGTATTATTATGTGTTGGGGGGAGCCTAATCGGGTTTTGGTCAGCCATCCCATGGCTCTGTCTGTTGTTGGGCACCAGATCTTTTCTACTTTACTTCTAGGGAAGAGCTTTTACTCCCATAAAAATTTCCCATTTGAGTCTATGAGTATTACGATGTCAGCCTTGTTTGTGTTTACTGTCTGGTGGCTTTTGCCTGGACTCATAGTGTGTGTGTTGGGCTGGGGTGTCTGGTGTGTGCGTTCCTCTTGTGAGCGGCTCGCTTGTGGTTCCACGGTGGTGGGGGAAGATTGAGATTCAGTATGCTGGTCGGTCTGTGTGGCACCCCTTGTATTGTGTGTCTGCTGCTGTTGTTCCGTGTGGGAGTGCAGCCGTTCCGTCCGGCTCTGTCTTGTCTTATCTCTAGCCTCTGGTTGCTGGTCTAATGGTGTTATCTCTCCTCTATGGCTCTCTTCGTTTTCCTGCAGCTCTTTCACCCGATTCCCAAGTAGATTCACCTGGTTCTCAAGTAGATTCAGCTCTCTCTTGTGTCTCTCCCTCTCTTGCTTTTGTTCGTGATTCATTTTAAGGAACTCCTCTCTAAGTTTAACCATCTCTATCTCTAATTGATTAAATTTATCTTTTAGTTGTATCTGGCTGTGTGATCCCGGGATATGTGTCTGGTCGACCCTGGAAGGCTCACTCACTTCCTGGCTATGCTGCTCTTCTCTTGGTGAGCTGGAATTGGTAGGGGGACTATGTGTGGCTTCCTCCCTGGTAGTTATGCTGGGGTTTGTCAGTTGTATCATGTGGCTGTGGGTCCCCGGGGTTAGTGTCTGGTTTGAACTGTGTGGCTCGTTCACCTCCTGACCAGGCTGATTTCCTCCTGGTAAGTTGTCAATGTTGGGGGGAGTGCGGGTTGCTTTTCCCCTGTTAGCCACTCTGGGGCTGTTCCTTCCCCTCTCAGTTATTCCTTTCAGTGTCTTGAAGGCCGTTGCAAAGTTGTCGAGGTTGCCTTGCACTAATATTGTTCCGGTATTGTACACGTTGACAGTCGTGGTTGCCCTGTCTCCTGGTGTGTTAATTTTCATTTTGGACCCATTAGCGTTTTTTTCTAGCTTAACGCTGGTATAGTGTGATTTTATTTCTGTGATCCAAGCCGCTGGCTGATCTGAGTAGAAAATGAGGTTACATTTTGTCCCAGTGTTGTACCAGTCAGCAAAAAGAGTTTCTGGTTTTTCTCTCATCTGCTCATGCTTGATCGATTTTATAGCATTTTTTGTGGTGTTGGGGGGAATCTGGAAGCGGTTGCTCTCAGTGTCCCTCGGGGGCTGTTGTGGCTCTTCTGATTCGCTCATTATTGTAGTGTAGAGAAAGTATTGTTGATCTTAGAATAAGCTTTTCTGGGGCCCCGGGTTTGGTGTTTCCCTCTCCCTGTTCGCGACCTTTCCCGGTCCCCCTCTCCGACCCGTGGTCCCTGGGCCTCGGCTCCTGGGTTCACCCTTCCCAGGTCTGAGTCTGTGAGCTGCTGTTTCCCGGTGCCTCCGGGCTGTTCCCCTCCCCGTCAGAGGTCTCTGGGCCTCTGTCTCGGCCTGGCTCCTCGGACCTTTCCCTGGCTTCAGTCTCCCTCCCTGGGCCCTGTACTCACAGTCTTGGTTGGGAGCCTTCTGGTTGCTCCCCTTCTCCTCAGAGGTC